>NC_139628.1:5700773-5793273 GCF_964638095.1 Poromitra crassiceps
ATAGGACCAAATCCGTAGTATTTCTAACTAATTCCGTGGCCTAATGGATAAGACACAGGACTCCGAAGCGAGCGCCGCACGGTCATATTTTTTTTCTTTCGATGTAGCAAAAATCGTTGAATCTGGAGGTACAGTAGGCTATCTGCAATGCTGCTGCATGCACACTGTGCAGTTTTGTATCTGAATATCTGAATATAGCCGTTGTGGGAGCGGCATATTTCAAGGTTGTGGGGAAGTAGACGAATTACGTCACTACGATTTCCATTTGGGATATACTTTTAGACCCTGACTAGATGTAGTGGTTTGACGTGCAGCAGACGGTCCTTATACGTGAAAATGTTTGTTGGGATGCATTAGAAGTTGTGCACGTGTGTCTGTGTGCGTGCCGTGCGTGTGTGCGCGCACGTCTGTGCGTTTGCGAGAGTAGTCTCGTATAGCGAGAGAGACAGAGAGAGAGATACAGTTCAGCTACAGTTTGAGTGTTATGGATCAACAAACTGTTCTGATATGAAAGAAGACAGAGTTTGTGCATGTGTGTCTGTGTGCGTGCGCACGTGCCTGTGTGTGCGCGCACGTGCGTGCGTTTGCGAGAGAGAGAGAGACAGAGTACAGTTCAGCTACAGTTTGAGTGTTTAGGGATCAACAAACTGTCCTCCTGACATGGACTCCACACAGCGCTGTGTGTCTGCTGCTTTGGCAGCTATTGTCTTTGAAGGCTGTTGTAGATGCTGAATGTATGTGTGGTCAAAGTGGGACATCTAGTGGCTGAAAAGTGAAACGTACACCCGATGAAAGGTTTGGCTAAACATGCATGTTCTCCTGTGTTCTGTTAGACACATTCACACCTGGCCACTGAGCAGCAGGTTCAGTGCCTTGCTCAAGGGCATCTTAAAGGGGATCATTCTTGACTCTCCCTGCCCTGATTTCCTCAGCTGGTTGGGGGATTTGATAGCCTGGCATCACCAGATCAATTCACATTGCATCGCACTGGGAAATGTAACATGAAAATAGGGATTTGAACCATCAACCTGGTGAAAGTGTTGCACCAACCAGACATGTGCTCAAACCTTAAATGAGGGTATGAAATCTAGACTAAAAGTGACATTGAAACTAGTTAGTTTGACAGTAAAGCTGTGTCTTAGTTTGGCTCAATTGTAACAATTCAATGTACAACTCAAGTACAAGTACTTGAGTAGTTTTTTTAAGGATTTGTATTGTAATAACTTGCTCCCGGACTGGAATGAAGGAGGAAGGAGACAAAGGTCGACTTGCAATTCCGTGCATTTATTATAGTTCTAGTTCTCTCTTAACACGTTCACTGCCATTGACGAGTCAACTCGTCAAGCAGAAACCAACGGTTGACTGCCAATGACGAGACAACTCGTCAAAAAAAAAAAAAAAAAAAAAAAAAATTTGACGGTGGGACGTTGATCTAACCCTTTTACATCTCCTATATAAATATTGGAGCCACCGAACGTGTACAACCCATTCCACCGACCCACTAAGTGGTGACAGTGCTCTCCAGACTATTGAAATCCGAGCCAAAACTGCAGGGAAAAGCTTGAGGAAGCCATTCTCATACTGTAGGCGAAAACGCTTTCGCGCTGGAGCACAACGGTGGCGCACAACGGTGGGGGGTTCCAAAAATAGACTGGGTGGAACACACTTTGAAACACGCAGCATAAAGCCCAGAATCGCAAAAGATTCATCAAAGCTCTCAACCGAAACCCCAAGAAACGAGCGAGCCCATCCAGACTCGCCCGACAAGGGGCAGCCAGGCAGCACAGACAGCAGCAACTCGCTTGTGACAGACCCGCTGCAGCCACGGAGGCAGGAGGCGAACACACACGGAGGGAGGAGTTTGAAGGAGAGGGGGGTTTCCTGCTGTTATGGAGGAAATTACTGTTCAAAACTATTGTTTAGATGTCTGACGTCTTACTGATGCCAAAAATGAATGGTTAAAGTGACTGTTCTATCGAATTTCACAAAAAGCCGTTTATCTCAGCTTAAATTTTCAGACGCTGAAACCATGCTGTATTCAACTGCTAATGCTTACATAACTACTAACTCTACAAACTAACTCTTTTAGACAGAGAAAGCACACATTCTATTAGTTATTTTGAGATATTTTGTGTTCACAAAATCCTAACAGAAAAGAATCCTCGGCTCTTGAAAGATGAGCCAGAATCCTCAAAAAAAAACCTTGGCAGAAGCTAACTACAGTATTGAAAAAACGGCTGGCAGTGAATGTGTTAACAGGCTTAGACCTACAGCCACAACACCAAGAGCAATTCCTTGCTCTCCCTCTCGTTAGCCGGCTTCTATCATTCTGCTCCAAAACACACACTTTCCCGCCGACAAAATGGTCGCCTCCCGCTCCACCAATCCCCAGCGAGCTAGCAACCCCACATGACTCCATGTCCCCTTCAAGCGCGTTACTCCTATTCCCAGCGCGTTCACGTGCGGTGGGACACACTCTACAACACCCCCAGCGAACTGAACCCAACACTCAGACAAACCCATGTTTACTGGCAACCCCACATCGCTACACAGCCCCCCCTTCTAAACAAACACTTGTCCCAAGTGGTACAGTAAACATGCACAATAACATCAACACTACAAGTCTTTTTTTTTTTTTTTTTTTACAACAACACATAGTCCTGGTGACTCACTGGAGCCCTTCTCCGCCTCTGCGGCCTCCTCGACCCTGTGGTCCCCCCTTGGAGGGCAGCAGGGAGGGGACTAAAGGGGCTAACACTCCATGTCCCGGGGGATTCCACCACAACGTCTCTCTGCGAGGGTGCTGGGCGGACAGCGTCCGTGGTGGGAAGACAATCCCCCCGGTAAGGGGCCAGCCGGTCCCGGTGCAGTGCCACCACCCTCCCCCCGAGTGACATTTGGACCCTGTACACCACCTCCCCCAACCTTTCCAACAGCTTACAGGGTCCTACCCAGTGACTGTCCAGCTTGGGGCACCGACCCTTCTTCCTCCTAGGGCTATAGACCCAGACCAGTTCCCCGGCCTGGAAATGCCTCCCCCTGGCCCTCACATCATAGTTCCTCTTTTGCCTCCTACCCGCCTTCTCCTGTTGATCCCGAGCAAAGTTGTGGGCGGACTCCAACCGATCCTGGAGTCTCCTGGCATACTCCCTCCCCGGTGGAACGGCAGGAGTATCCGGCGGCCAACCAAACGCCACCTCCGCTGGGGTCCGGAGCTCCCGCCCCAGCATGAGCAGCGCAGGCGTACAGGAGGTGGACTCCTGAACAGCGGACCTGTAAGCCATGAGGACAAGAGGCAGGTGGGTGTCCCAGTCACGCTGGTGCTCTGCTGTGAGGATGGCTAACTGCTTAGCCAGCATCCAGTTGAACCTCTCTACGAGGCCATCACTTTGCGGGTGCAGTGCTGTGGTTCGTGTCTTCCTCGTGCCCAACCGCTCACAGAGAGTTGCAAAGACACGCGACTCAAAATTCCTCCCCTGGTCGCTGTGGAGGGTCTCGGGCGCTCTGAACCTGCTACCCTCTCCATGGGCGCCCCCGCGGCGAGTTGCTGGAGCAGGGCGTGTGACTGCCCTGGTGGGCCCTTGTGGGCTGCACACAGGTCGCAGCGGCGACAAAAATCCTCCACGTCTCTTTGCATCAACCCCCAGTAAAAACCTTGACGGAGGCGGCGGATGGTTTTGTTCACCCCGAAGTGTCCCGCACCGGTGCTCCCGTGGGAGCTTCTCATCACTGTCTCTCGGAGTGCTTTGGGCACCACCACCCGCCACCGGCTTTCCCCGGTGGCCGGCTCCTTCCAGGCCCTCTGTACTGTCTCAGGTCCTTCCTGTGTCCGCAGACACTTAAATTCGTGCCACAGGTTCTTTGTGGAGGTGGCTGCCCCTGCCACCTCCTCCGGGGGTGGTCTCCGACCCTCCTCCACCCACTGCAGGACCGGCTGCAAAGCTGGGTCTTGCTCTTGCTGTGCTCTCCATTCAGCTGCTCCGATCACCCGCAGTTCTCTGCAGATCGGCCCCGCCTCTTCATGCATGGGGCACAACCCTGCCTCCCCCCGGCGCTCCTCCTCCCGTGCATCTCTCTTGTCGCAGTATCGACACCCCTTTGAAGCGCAAGGACGTCTGGACAGGGCGTCAGCGTTCGTGTGGCGTGCCCCGGCCCGATGTACAATTGTGAAATTGTATGCTTGTAGCTTCTCCAGCCAGCGTGCTATCTGTCCCTCCGGCTCGCGAAAGGACAACAACCACTGGAGAGCGGAGTGATCAGTCCTGATGGTGAATGGCATGCCGCACAGGTGGTATCTGAAATGCTTGACAGCCGCTACCACGGCGAGAAGCTCCCGGCGCGTGATGCAGTAGTTACGCTCAGCTTTGTTAAATGTCTTACTGAAGTAGGCCACTACTCTCTCTCCATCCGGCCCCTCCTGAGCCAGTACGGCACCCATGCCCGTGTTGCTGGCGTCCGTGTCCAAGATGAACGGCAGGGCGGAGTCTGGGGGTTTAAGGATGGGCGCCTCCGTCAACGCCTTCTTAAGGGCCCCGAATGCCTCCTGGCACTCCGGTCTCCAGACGAACGTTGCGCCCTTCTCCTTCAGGCGAAAGAGGGGCTCCGCGATGCTGGAGAACCCCCGCACGAACCTCCTGTAGTAGGAGGCGAGACCCACGAAGCTCTCCAGCTGTTTTTTGGTGGTGGGGGTGGGCCAGTCTCTCACCGCCTGGATCTTCTCCTCTTGAGTGCTGATGCCCTCGCCCCCGATCTTGTGCCCCAGAAACTCCACCTCCCTCCTCATAAAATGGCATTTGTCTGGATGGAGTTTCAGGCCCGCCTCCCGTATCCTCTCCAGGACCCTCCTCAACGTCCCCAGAGCCGTATGGAAAGAACCCCCGTGTGTCAAGATGTCATCAAGGTAGACAACGCATTCCCGCTGAGGAATGCCAGCCAGCACCTTCTCCATTCCAAAAGTGGCTGGGGCGTTGCACAATCCAAAGCTGAGGACGCAGAACTGCCACACACCGCCGTGCGGAAGGCAGTTTTTTGTTTGGCATCGGGGCTGAGGGGCACCTGCCAGCAGTGTTGGGAAGTAACGAGTTACTAGTTACTCGTTACTGTAATAATATTACTTTTTCCAAGTAACGAGTAGTGTAACGAATTACTATAGAATATAAGTAATAATATTACAGTTACTTCAAGATAAACGAGCTCGTTACGTTAGTCGTTACATCTTTTGTTGAGTCCATTCTGTGATGCCGCTGCGCTGCAAAAGACACGCAGTCGGCATTCACTGATCACAAGCAGCATGGCTTTAACGCTCCCAAAACAAGGTGACGTCACCGCAGAGCCCATTCAGAGCACCAACAGGCAGGCAGGCACACCTGACACCTCCCTCTCTGTCCTGCTGAGCCGAGGAGGAAAATCCGTGGCTGCGGATATATTGCCATGACTTTGTTTTTGTCGGGAAGAAAGGTGACACGATTGAACATCAAAGTCAAATGTAAACGGTGTCCAGGACAGGTAGGCTACTAACACTCTTTCCACTGTGAAAAACACGAGCTCAAACTTCCTAACGTTAACGTTACGAGACGAGAGGACAGCACAACAGAAACCGGAAAACTGTTAAAATACAGAGATAATAACGTAAAAACACAAGCTGGTGGACATCAAACATTGCTGTTATTATTGTCAGGTTAATGTTAATGTTGCAGAGCTAACGTTATTTGACACAAACTTGTTAAGCAAAGATGTAGCCTATACGTATTGAGTTTGCATTGGCAGTGCATACTGCATTCTATAAAACAGAAGATAAAAGATTGCATCTTGTCAGTCATCACTTTGAGCCAGGTGTGCTCTTCATCAAGCATCTCTGTAGGAAGCTGTGCTCTGGCAAAGCGATTAGTTTAAATGGAACGGCACATAATAGACCTAGTTCACACATTCGCACCGCAAAGTCTGCATTTTGATGAGAAAAATGCTATGGGCCTTTTTCACAATGGCCATTTGTGTCTAGAAGACAGAGTATACACAGGTGCAACCAACTAACTAATTAAGGCTCCAGCACTGGAACACCTAAATGGACTGGAAGTTGGAAGCCCTAATTAACATCTTGGTGCACCTGTGTTACCTCCTGCCTTTTAGACACAAAATTGCTGCAGTGAAAAAGGCCTATTGCCATTTGTGTGGAATGTAACGGAAAAGTAATATAACGAGTATCTAACGAATAGAGGGTATGCATGTGATGTCACAGAGGCAGAAGTCACCTTGGGGTCACGCCCACTGAGTCACAGCAAGACTGAGCTTGAATGCAGTAATCAGCCTATAACTGACACCTGCTGCTCAGGGAGGAATTTGACACTCATTTTGACACTCGTTCCCAATTGAGGGGGCGTGTTCCAGTGGGTGTGCATACCCTCTATTACTTTTGGCATGGAGTAATAAGTAAAGTAATAATATTACTTTTGAAAATAGTAACGAGTAATATGTAATATATTACTTTTTTAGTAATGAGTGCCCAACACTGCCTGCCAGTAGCCGCTGCGCAGATCCAGCGAGGAGAACCATTCCGAGCCAGCCACCGTGTCCAGCGACTCGTCGACGTGGGGCATCGGGTATGAGTCCTTCTTGGTTACTTTGTTCACCTGCCTGTAATCCACGCAGAACCTCCTCTTGTTGCTCTTTTTCTTCTTCACCATCACAACCCCTGAGGCCCAGGGGCTGTCTGATGGTTCAATGATCCCCGCCTTTAGCATCTCTTCAATTGCCCTCTCTGACTCCTCCCGGTAT
Source organism: Poromitra crassiceps (assembly GCF_964638095.1). Taxonomy (NCBI): domain Eukaryota; kingdom Metazoa; phylum Chordata; class Actinopteri; order Beryciformes; family Melamphaidae; genus Poromitra; species Poromitra crassiceps. Next base: position 5,707,545 of record NC_139628.1, read on the forward strand.
GCCATGGGAACTCTGCGGGCCGGCATCCTGATGGGCCGTGCGTCCCCAGTGTCTATCTGGTGTTGCACCAGGTGTGTGCGGCCTAGATCCTCATCCGAAAGGGCAAAACTGTCCTGAAACTCTATCAGCACTTGCCACAGCTCTTCTTGCTCCCCGGGGTCTAACCCGCTACGGTTTCGCTCCCACATCTCTCTTATCGCCGCCACCCTGTCCAACCCCCCGCCCGTCTTTGGCGCTACTAGCGAAGGGGGTCCCTGTAGCGTAAAGGAGGCTGCCGTTGCCGACAGGGGCTGGCTAGTGGCCGGGGGAAGGGGCTGATCATCGGGGGAGGGGTTGAGGGGAAGTGAGGCTGGTGGCTCGGGGACATAGCCCTGCGGGATGCTAGGGCCGGTGGGGGAGGAGCTATCACTGATGGCCGGGAAAGCTGCAGCGTCCCCGCATGTCTCCGTAGTTCTCACTGCAAGTGGGCCTGTGCTCGGGGCTTGTGGGCAGGGCATCAACTTGACAGTGGGGCCGCCAGGGAAACACAGGGTGTTTTCCCCTAGGTTCATTATGCAGCGAGTAAACTTAAGAAAGTCTAAACCCAGTATGCAGTGCTTCTGCACATCTGCTACCCATACCAGGAAACTCACTGACAGTCCCCCCACGTTTATCATGACCCTCGCCCTTCCCTTCATGGGAGCCAACTCACCGGTCACTGTCCGCAGTTGCTTCACTGTGGACTCCCACCGCACTCCCTCCGGAACGAGTTCAGGATTCAGTATCGTTGCAGTGGACCCGGTGTCCACCAGGGCCACACACTGCACCCCTGCCAGGCTGACAGGGACATAGCATGACCCCAGAAGATTCCCAACCCTTGTCCACCCCACCACCATGTCCGATTCTGCGCCGTTCTCCGCTCCAGGGCAAAACGGAGTTTCACTCCCCCCGCCGTGCCATTGGGCTCCTCCTGCCGATGACAGGGCAGCGTGGGACATGACGCCGGGGGCCCGCTCCGTCCCTTCTACACGAGCCCCGCACCGTTTCCCCGCCCCCTCGCACGCTTGCGGCAGTCTCTAGCCAGATGTCCCGGTCGGTTACACTCCCAGCAGCGCCTCACGTCCAGTTGCGGCGGTGCTGCACCGGGCGGAGATTGCAGCGTCACAGCACATATCAGCTCAGTTATCTGTCCTGTCAGCTTGTTCGCCCATGCTGGCTCCTCCTGGGCCGGGTTGTATTCCACTGTAGCCCTCACGGTGGGGGTGTCCCCCCTCGCGCTGTCCTCCGCGGCCGCCGCCCCCACGATCTCTCTCTCTGATGCTAGCTCCAACGCTTCCTGCAGCGTCCTTGGGCGTGCCAGCTCGGTCTGGGCGCGCAGCCAACCCGGGGTCAAAGCTCGAACAAACTGGTCCCTGGCGAGCTCACTCTGCACCTCTGGCAACATGTGAGTATATGCCCTTCTTGATAGAGTCTCAATGTCATTAGCCAAAACACGCAGCGGCTCGCCAGGCTGTCAGCGCCTGTTACACAGTTCGGCGCGTTGTATGCTCGGCAGCTCACAATGCCCGAATCTCTTCTGCAGGGCCCCCACCAATGCTCCATAGTCCCCTCTTTCCCCTGGGCTTAGCAGTAGCAAGCATGCTAGCGCGTCATCCACTAGGCACATAGCTAGTTTTATCCCTTTCTCTTGCCTTGTCCAGCCCTCATCAGCCGCTATCAGTTCGAATTGGGCATGAAACGCCTCCCAACTATGTTCACCGGTGTACCTCTGTGTCTTGGCGGGGGCCCAACCGCTGTTCCTCGCTGGCGCCGGCTGCCCATGATCTCCCCCGGTCTCCGCTGCTCCACGCACGGGCTGGGTCCGGCTCGGCGCTGAGTGCTGCCCGCTCGAAATCCTCCATCATCCGTCTGTATTCCTCCTTCGCCCGTCTGTATTCCCCCTTTATGCTCGCCAGCGTATCCTTCTTAATCTTCGGTTTGGCTCCGTTCCCCTCCATCTCCCTCTCCTTTTTTTTTTTTTTTTTACGTTACCGCACGAGCAAACGGCAAAGTTCGTAAATCCCACTTCTGGACACCAATGTAATAACTTGCTCCCGGACCGGAATGAAGGAGGAAGGAGACAAAGGTCGACTTGCAATTCCGTGCATTTATTATAGTTCTAGGTCTCTCTTAACAGGCTTAGACCTACAGCCACAACACCAAGAGCAATTCCTCGCTCTCCCTCTCGTTAGCCGGCTTCTATCATTCTGCTCCAAAACACACTTTCCCGCCGACAAAATGACCGCCTCCCGCTCCACCAATCCCCAGCGAGCTAGCAACCCCACATGACTCCATGTCCCCTTCAAGTGCGTTACTCCTATTCCCAGCGCGTTCACGTGCGGTGGGACACACTCTACAACACCCCCAGCGAACTGAACCCCACACTCAGACAAACCCATGTTTACTGGCAACCCCACATCGCTACAGTATTTTTAAGTATTTTTAGACTTTTACTCTTACTTGAGTAATTTTAATAATAGATATTCTACTTGAGTACTTTTAAGTGCACACTGAGTAAATTAAATGTTTGTTTTGCACACCGCACTATGAAAACAGCACAGCATTGGGACTGCTCGCTAACAGGTCCACATTTAGGGTGACTAAACTGCTGGCTCGTGCTCAAGACTGGCCAACTGAATCAGACAGGAGTAGACAATCAAATTGTAGTGATCGTCATCGTCAGATTAGTTTAGAGTTCTCAGTTTCATTTGACACTGCTGATAGCAGAGCTAAATGGATGTATGAGATTGTGATATTGCTGCTGCTAGCAGCTCGAGCTCGTCTGGCAAAGACATACAAAGACAGGCACAGCTTAGATAATACACACTGGTGACATGTGCTGGACGTGTGGATTATATTCGGGTAAATAATTAACATTATAACATTTAAAAAGTTACGCAAATGTGCTTTTACTCGAGTTTAAATAGGCTACTTTTTTACTCTTACTTTTACTTGATTAATTTCTTACTTTTATTTGTACTTGAGTCATTTCCTGGACTAATACTTTTACTAGTAGGCCTACTTGAGTTAATTTTCACTAAAGTAACAATACTTGTACTTGAGTAGGATTTGGCAGTACTCTTTCCACCTCTGTGCATACTGCCACACACACACACACACACACACACACACACACACACACACACACACACACACACACACACACACACACACACACACACACACACACACACACACACACACACACACACACGATGCACCAGAGTCCACAATATTCCAGGTAGAGGTTCATATTAGTCACTTACACAAAAGACAAAAGAAACCTAGCTGATTAAACATCACCAAATGTCAACAAATAGACAAAACTCTGTCTTATTGTCTGTGCTTTTTTTTTGTCTTGTGGTAATCTGTGTATAGTGTCTGTTGTGCAGTCATGTGTAATGCTGATATCTGTCTCTGTCTGTTGTACTGACACTGTTGAATTGAGCTTACCCACCATGCTGTACCCAAAGCAACTTCCACCCACCTCGGTGATTGAGTGATCTCATACTCACTAATGCTACAGACATAGACATAGGCCCCTATCGTTGCATCGGCGTAGTTTCTAGGCCGAGCGCCTGGCGCAGCGCTGATCAGTGAGCGTGGACCAGCGCACTTGATATCTTGGTGCTGGCGCTCCACTCAGCCTAACGCATTACAACCACGCCTTTTAAGCGTAAAATTATGCACCGTCAGTTCATTTGATAAGTGCAATAAACGAACCACAAGCTTGCCTTTTAAGCTCCAATTCCAGTGGTCCAGTAAAACCAGACAAACCCAAGCCTCTGCTTCCCCCCCCCCCCTCCCTTCATCCCGTCTGTCCGTCTCCATATATCGGCTATTATTCCATATTATGATGCTTCTCAAACCAATCTAACTGCAGTTTAAATACTGCAAGCATGTAAATACGCTACACTATGATCAAAGTGAAAATAATGTTCTAAAGGCATCAGCTAGAAAAATATAGCCTATCCCTATATGATGAGATTACTTTTATATTGGTGAAAGTTTGTCCAGAAAGATATCGTTTTCTCTCCCCTGCTGCAGGTAGAATGATGCACATAAATATACCCTACATTATGTAAAGTCATTGCATAAATGTGTTTTTATTGTAAAACTAAATGTGAAGTAGGGCCAAGTTATTGGAGCGGACATCACAGTATAGCACATGACAGTAGAAGCGCGTTCCGCAGCGCGTTCCGCTGTCACTTATCTAAATCACGTTAAATCCACAAGAGATAGGCCCAGGAGGACATATATGTTTCACATAGGGTGGTGTATTAATTTCGATGTTTCATTTGGTCCAATATTGAAATGTGTACAATTGCAGGTTGTGTTACCATTACACATTAATTTAGATCGACCTTTTATATCTATTTCGCCTCATTTGGTTGCTATTTAGTAGCGAAATGGAGAAGCACAATGCATGCTGGGACATGCCAGGCAACTTACAACTTATTTTTCCTATATGGGAAGTGTGTTGTGCCTGTCTAAGCGAGGGAGTCAGAGAGAGAGAGAGAAGGGTGACAGAGAAGAGGCAGAAGAACACTGGCGCACTGAATAGGCCTGGTTTCAGAGAGAGACAGAGAAGGGTGACAGGGGAGAGGCAGAAGAGCGCTCCTTGCAACTGGCGCACTGAATAGGCCTGGTTTTCAAAAGCACAAAGCGCTAAATTTACGCCAGGTGGGAAGATATCAGTACGCCGAGATTTAAGGCCGACACGCCCATTCTGGCCCATTCTGCGACTGCGCCACGCCCATTCGGCCTAAAGCGCATTTGGCAGCGTAAAGCCATATTGATATCTTCCCGAAACAGGCGCAAGGCACGTTTTTTTGCGTTTAAGGCCCGTTTTAGCGCCGAAGGCCTGTGGGAGAATAGGGCCCATAGGCTACAGTAGATTATGTAGGCCAGGGCTGGGCCACATGCGGCCCCCGACCTCACTCAATGTGGCCCCTGGGTCAATTTTTTGTCATTTTCTGTTTTGACAAGGCGGACAATTTTGTTTAGGTTAGGCCACCAAAATCTGTGTTTTTATTTTACTGTACAACCCAGAACATGGCGCTAATGGCGTTAACCTTGTCCATCCATACTGTTTAACGTTAGCATTTGAGCTAACTCTATTGTAACAAACTATATCCAGGATGCACATTGCACATGCAACATTACTAATCTGATTCATTTCACATATTTGGGTGATGTACCCCATCAAATTGCTGTAGCGGCCTGTTTTAAAGCTAGAGCAATTTCATTTGAATATGAAAAATATAAATGTTGGTATAATAATGAATTTAATTAATAGGGTAAGACAAATTTATTTTATCTGAAGATTGTTCTGCATATCGTATCACTTAGTTGTAGTAACTTCATCTCCTGAAGATTGTTCTGCATATTGTATCACTTAGTTGTATTAACTTCATCTCCTGAATATTGTTCGGGATATCGTATCACTTAGTTGTAGTAACTTCATGGTAACCTTCACTTTCATGTTTATTTTATGTATGTTCTTTTTTATATCTTTTTTGTGATATACTATATTCTCTGCTGTTGCTGTTTGTGTATCATCAGAGTAACATATTGTAATATTTTTGCTTTTACTGTAATATTTTCGATGCTGTTGTTCTTTTGTATATGTAAGCAGGGTGTCTTTGTAAGAGAGAGCTTGGCCTCAATGGTCTTTTCCCCGTTTAAATAAAGGTATGATGATGATGAAATTAAAGTGTGAGACAAAAATGAGTGTGACCAAATTATGTATATGAGGTAGTTTAATGTATATGCACAATGTATATGATGTGTATCTACAGTATATATGGTGAAGCAGTAGGCTAGTTGTTCTTCCTATACCATTCTCTTCCCCCAATTTTTTTTATCCCCCATTAGTGCTAATTTAATTTGTTTATCCTGGTTGCTGCTCCACCCTCTGCCGATCTGGGCAGAGCCGAAACTGGCCTCCTCAGATCGAACAGAGTTGCTTGCCGGCAAAAAAGAATTTGGCCCTTTTTTAGGGTAGATTTAGAGGGATATCTCAATTTAAATTAACATTAGGATTACTGTTGTCATGTAATTATTCAGTCTTCAGCCCCATGCCAGCTGCTCTCCCTGCACTGTCAGCCTAGCCTGGGTAAACCCAGCCTCCACCTAGAGGTCACGTGGAGGCTGGGTTTACCCAGGCTACTGTCGGCCTCCTCGTGCTCTCTCTCTCTCTCTCTGTCTTACTCTGAATAGTGAACATGCAAGAAATATGATCAATTGCTAAAATGAATAGAATACACAGAGTCCAAGTCTACATTAGGATTAGACTGTCAGATGTCATTATTCAGTCTTATTCTGTCATAATTCAGGCAGCTCCTCTCCACCCAATTATTTGTGCAACTTAAAAACCAGTTTCCTGCTATTTAATATATAGCGTGTTCATAATTGACCAGCACAAGTAGAAATGAAAATAATTGTAAGAAGAGAAGTCAGATACACAGCCTCCTCCACTGTTTCCTCTGACCTGGAAAGTTTGGCAGGGGGTGGTTGACCCTTCACTGCCCAGAATGACAGCAGGTCTCTCTGCTTCTTCTTCGCTGACATCTTTCAATTTGTTTCAAACAGACAAAAATGGAAGTGTGCAGTTAAGGACTGAATGACCCACAGTCTCAAAGGATAGCTGTTACTGTAAATCCCCTTAGCTCATAGTAAGTATCAATTAGCTCACACACGCAAATACGTGATGATTTTAACTAACACTGCTATTAGTCACGGTTGTTGTTTTTTGTTAAACCCACCACAGCAACCTGCCACGCTGCTCACCAGCAGCCTGTGTAACGCTACTCCTGCTCCGACTGAGTGACTATAACGCATTTTATTCCTACCTACCCGCTTCAGTTGAAAGAGTGTCACAGCATTATTCAGCTGACACAGAAAACGGAGTTTTCTTTTCAAACTGTTCGCCAAACTGTTTTGTTGTTCTTCTCTTCCTGGGATAGTGACTCCATGACCCGCCCTACTCTGCCTCTGATTGGTTGGTACTCGTGGTTGGGTTAGTTAGATTTAGTGTCCTGGTTAGATTTAGGCAGAGACTGATGATTGGTTAAGGTTAGGGTAAGAATATCTGGGTCAGCTAATCAGAGGCAGAATAGGGCGGGCTCACCCTGTGACAGACTCGAACTACGGCAACAGCAAGTTATGGAAATATATCAGTGAGAGGGAAAAACCTTTATGAGCGTGTGAAATAGCAAGTATGGCGTGTGCGCATGTGAAGAGGTTAAATTGCGTGACTCTCACTCTCAAAGGGTGAGACTTGGCAGCTCTGCATTGAACTCTGGGAACATTGATACAACTCTCTACCTCCTCCCTACACTGAACTCTGGGAACATTGATACAACTCTCTACCTCCTCCCTACACTGAACTCTGGGAACATTGATACAACTCTCTACCTCCTCCCTACATTGAACTCTGGGAACATTGACACTCCCAGAGTAGACTTGGTCACAGAGAGGCTCTCGCCCCCCACGGTGTCACAAGCACATGTTGACACAATGTTTTTGAACAAATTAAAATAAATAAAGTGTGTCCCAGCTGGCAGCCAGCCAGCCAGGCAGTTGCTGAGGGCGGAGCGAAAAATAAAGACGAAAAACAAATCTATAAAGCTGCCCATAAGCAGTGTGGTGCTCTGTGCACTATCCCCTCTCCCTGGAGGTGACATGACATCCTCCAGTGAAAAAAGGAGCCCGAGGTTCCCTGTCGGGCTGTCACCGACTGAGGATCAGGACCCGCTCTCGCCACAAGAGGGAGCCACAGCACCGCTCTCCGTGTCCCTCTATGCAGACCTACCTCCATTCTTAACTTCCTTTGTAAAGAAAAAAGTCAACTAAGGTATTAGCACCTGTCTAATAGTGATGCCATGATGATCTGATCCATAGACCAAAGTGCCTTATTCTTAAAAAAAAAACATCCAGTGAGAGGGAACGTGATGACAGCCAGTCATCCAGTCCATTTTCAGCTTGTACTTGCATATCAGATAACTTTACACAGAGACTTGACAGCATTGAACACGTTAATATTATATATAATTATGTAATTATATATAGACAAGTCATCCAACTCATTTCTTTTTTGTCAATAGTTGTAAGTCATCAAAATAGGGACTTGAGTTGACTCAAGTCCACCAAGTCTCAAGTCACCATCTCTGAAATGAAATATGATGCTTTTGTAGGGTCACAGAGGGTCTGTTCACATGAAGTGAGTTATCTCACCATTATTAGAGATAAAGCTGTTAATCTTTCCTTATTTTCCCCCCACAGGAGAATATATTTCTTCTATTAAGTGATCCTATATGTCCTCAGTCAGATGTCTTCAGAGGAAAACATCTCAATATAGAAGCCAGATATCTCATTCGTGTAGAGGCTGATCAGGTAACACGGGGGTGCGAACCTGCGACCGTCGTGTTGGGAAACTATTTCTACACTACTCGGATTCCCAGTACTTCTGAAGCTTCTAACTCACACATGGGCAAAATACGGCCCGCGGGCGCCATCTGTGTGGCCCGCCATGGAATAGCATTTTTTTTTATTTATTTTTTAATAACTGCACCTGAACACAACATGCAAGATACCCGCTGACTAGTGTCCAAATGTTCATGTCATTCTGGCCAATACTACATAGCATTTCAGTCTGGAATATGGAATATCTTTCAATAATCTTTATGACTAAAAGGCTACATTGAAGTAGAAATTCAAATAATTAACTCATTGGTTTTGGATTTATTTAGCCTCAAGAGTGCATTTTTGTTTGTGTGACCCTCAACACAGGCTTTGAACATCCCGGGCCACTTACTGATCCTTATGCTTAAATTAACCGACTCATATTCTGGTTTATTTCAGGAAAAACATTTTGGCTAGTGGAAATTCTAATTGGCTGGTAACTTTAAAATCTAGCAGCCAGGCTTGGGAGACCGACATGTTAACCGCAACGCCAAGAGAGCTAGCTCCCTTGCCTTGGTGGAGCTGATTAACATGCCTTTATACCTGGGGAGTGAGTTTAACCAATCCACTCGGGACTCACGAGGAATCCACGCTGATTCAACTCGGTTACAGTGACATAGGAGTGAGTGAGAAAAGGATCAAATATTGGTGGTTAAGACTGAATAATGACATCACAACTGTTAATTTAAAATGAGTTATTCCTCTAAACCTGGCTTCAAATGCCCCAAGTTTTTCGCGCTGGTGCCGTTCGGCCCTCTGCAAAACCTGGTAGCGAGGACATTTTTTGTGGCCCTCTCTATCATCAAAGTTGCCCATCCATGGGTTACGGCATGACAATATTTGTTCGGCCCCCGGCAACAATCTGGGTTTCTCATGTGGCCCCCCATGAAAAATTGTTTCCCACCCCTGTTCTAACTGAATGTCTGTGGTTTGATGTTTAGTTTCTCTGCTTTATTTGACCATTTCCTGATGGCTTTCAGTTCTGTTACTGCTGAGCTTATTAAAACACGTCCTGTTGCTCCTTCATATTAAAAGCACCAACAAACTAACGGAAGGCCTTTTGTGAAGAACTTATAGGAAATTAAATGTTTAGCCGCTGTTTTACAGGCAAGAATATTTAACCACTAGTACCAGCCATGATGCTCAGCCCGCTGCTCCTCGTCAAGCGTGTCATCAGTTAAAGACACACCTTCAAGCGGGGCGGCCATGTTGGAATGGAGATGCAAATCCCAGCCGCGCTGCTGAGTCGAGTCAGGCCAGCATGTGTATGGAGCAGGAGTCCAACTAAGACTTGAACTTAAGCATCAGTGTATAGCCAGTGAGTGACCCAGTGGTGGAAGACAAAGGGTTAACTGTCAAGAAATACACAAGCCACAAATATATTATTTCCCCCCTCATTTTGATCTGAATAAGTGCACATGGGTAGAGCAAGTTTCACATTTTGAAAAATTATTCCTAATCTGAAGTCTTATTTTTTTCACTAAATGGTAAATGGCCTGCATTTATATAGCGCTTTACAGTCAGTAGGTACATTCACCCATTCATACACCGATGGCGGCAGGTTACCACGCAGGGTGCTGGCACACCATCAGGAGCAATTTGGGGTTCAGTATCTTGCCCAAGGACACTTCGACATGCAGACTGGAGGTGCCGGGATTCGAACCACCGACCTCTTCTATCCAAAGCGATTAGTGGACGACCCGCTCTACCTCCTGATGTACAGCCGCACCAAGACACTGGACAGCAGAGACAATCCTGATCATGTTTGTATCAACTTAAAGGTGGAGGAAGTGGACTTCTACACATTAAGGCAGGTATCCTGATCATACGTGGGTGACGTCTGTCCTTCATTGGATCCCTGTGACAGAGGGGACAAAGACATGAATTCACGTCCTTTTAGCCTGAGGACACTACAGGGGACATGCTTTTGGATTTGATAGCAGATACAAATGCCTTCTATATACTGTATACTACTATGGATGTAACGATACTCCACTCACGATTCAATACGATTCATGATACTGAGTTCACAATGATTTTCTCGACATTTGTTTTTGCAGACGAATTATGACTCAAAAAGATGAATTATTTCTGAGACAAAAACCACAAATGCTTCCGCTATCTTTTCTTTGTCAAATTGAGGAATCCATTTTTATTTATGAGGTAGGGTATACCTGCAAAATACAAGCTTTACAATGAATACACATTTCATTTTCTTTGTAAAGAAAAAAAGAAAAAGCATCACGATTAATTATTCATCTTACCGAGTTGAATCTTCAGACATTTTTAACTAACTTGTGATATTGTTACATTGCTATACAGTACCTTTCCAAAATGTTCTAACCCACCCATTTTTAACCTGGCATGGTACAAAGGTCTGACAGTTGATGCAAAGAGGTATCCCACATTTTGTTTATTGCTTACAAACCTGTATTAAAGCAGTATTGGCAATATTGCACTGATAAAATTTCAATAAACACTGGTTAAATTGGGGTGTTCTACTGTTCTACTAACTTTGGAACGTTAGTGTATATAGGCCTATATACGTATATTATATTAAATGTAGCTATTGAATAAAAAATGCCTGACATACTGTCCTCATGTATTGTATTCAGCTGGCCAGCAGAGGGCGCTATTTATCTAGACAAAAGGAAGACTTCCTCGTCCATTTGGAGAACTATAGGATCTGTCACATCAAGCCTAACCAAATCCTTTCTCCTCTCATCATCAGTGATGTAATGTAATCATCATAATGTGATGAAATCATCTTATGTCATAACACTGATGTAAACTTAAGGGCAATAACATTTTGTGACCAACACACCCGCGTGCGCGTCAATAGAGCAGGCAAGGCCACGCAGCAGCCGAGCTCCGGGCGAGGCCGCAGGGGTCAGCTCGGCGAGCTGCAGGGCGGGTGAGGTCGCCCAGCAGCCGAGCCTAGGAATCGACCACGCGATATGCCTAGTATAAGAAAATAGAGTGAGTGAGAGAAATGCATTTCAGCTATAATTTCTCGCAGTAGCCAGCCATAGGTGATACCAGAGTGAGACGCTCAAGCTCCATCATTGGGTCCCATTTGTTTACAAAAATGCTGATCGGCTGTAGCCTTGTGTATGTGTGTGTGTGTGTGTGTGTGGCCTATATATACACACACACATTGTATATATATATATGTATATATATATATATATATACAGGGGCGGACTGGGAAAATAATTTAGGCCGGGCATTAGATACCAAGCAGGCCAGGCCGATACGGGCCGCCGTGCGTGCCGCCGTCCGAAGGGCCGTTTGAAGCCCAATTTGGGCCGTTTGAAGCCAGATTTTGGCCGTTTGAAGCCCAATTTGGGTCGTTTGAAGCATGATTTGGGCCGTTTGAAGCCCAATTTGGGCCGTTTGAAGCCAGATTTGGGCCGTTTGAAACCCAATTTGGCCCGTTTGAAGCCCAATTTGGGCCGAGTCCAATTTTACAATGAGATGCACCCACTTTAACCCTGAATAAAGTAATAAAACCACTAGTAAACCAGTAGGCGGCGCCTGGCCTGCTGTTCAGTGAGTGGCCTGACTGCGGGCACCAAATTTTTTTTTTTTTTTTTTTTTTTTTTTTTTTGCAGGCCAGGCCAGGCCAGGCCACCGGGCATTTGCCCGACGTGCCCGATTATGCAGTCCGCGCCTGTATATATATATATATATGTATATATATATATATATATATATATATATATGTATATATGTATATATATATATATATATATGACAAAAGTGTTTGTTTGCTATCTATGCAACTGCCAGCCACTTTTAAGAATAGCCGTAGCATCCTGCTGCGGCTAATGGGGATCCTAATAAACTAAACTTCCGAATGCTGCTGTAAACCATGTGCACAAAATGACACTAGCATTTAGCAACTTGTGTGAAATACAAAGAAAAAATGACTGGTTTGGTTGATTAATTGTCCCTCCATCTCAAAACTCATTCCAGCGCCACTGGTACTGTAATTTGGCAAAATCCACCTGTGTCAACAATCCTCCAAATGATTTGTTTTGCTCTCATGAAACAGGCATCAGCGCGGGTGGGAAGTTGGATTAGGGGTATGTGTCCTGGTCGCTGCACTAGCGCCTCCTCTGGTCGGTCAGGGAGCCTGTTCAGGGCGGAAGGGAACTGGTAGGAATAGCGTGATCCCCTCCCACGTGCTACGTCCTGCCGGTGAAGCTCCCCGCTGTCAGGTGAAAAGAAGCGGCTAGCAACTGTGCATGTGTCGGAGGAAGCATGGTGCTAGTCTACGGCTCTCCCCAGATCGGCAGAGGGCGGAGCAGCAGGGGGAAATTGGCCAAGTACAATTAGGGAGAAAGTGTGTGTGGGGAAGGGGGGGATCTGAAAAAAAGCTGTATACGTACTGAGAGCTGAACACAGAGGTTTTTAAACACGTCTTTCTCTGCTCTCCAGCACAGACATGAGTTGAGTCTTGCAACACACACTTGAGCGGGAGAAGGCAGAAGGGTGGGCTTAACCTGGTTATGGAAACACAAATCAGCGCAGCTCGGCCTGAAGTGCCAAAGGAAAAGTGGCAGGACAGGAAACGAGAGATGGAGGACAGATCTTGGAAAGCTTCAACCAAACTGTTGGGAGCCGAGCAGGATGCTCATGTGTGTGTGTGTGTGTGTGTGTGTGTGTGTGTGTGTGTGTGTGTGTGTGTGTGTGTGTGTGCAGGATGCTCATGTGTGTGTGTGTGTGTGTGTGTGTGTGTGTGTGTGTGCAGGATGCTCATGTGTGTGTGTGTGTGTGTGTGTGTGCAGGATGCTCATGCCGAGTGAGATGTATGTGAGCATCAACATGGAAGAAGTCTGTGAGCGGTAGCAGCATCAACATGGAGGACAGCATCTTTATTACAGATTCAAATATCCTCTCTCTGAGGTCACAAATAGGGCTGGGCAATATAATCAATACGGCAATATATCGCAATATTTTATTTCCCGATACTGTATCGAATCGATACTTGGACGCCAAGTATCTCGATATATATATTTTTTTGCAGGACATGCCATCTCAGGCCTCTGCATCTGGTGATTCCCACCCCTAATCAATACTGTATCGATATTTCCCATATCGATGCTGTTGGGCCAGACATTTGGAGTGAACACTGACATTGGGAGTGGGACATGTATGTTGAATGCAAGACAGTTGAATGAATACTAAGAGACACACTGGGGCACACAACCCCCACATACCTGGCCATTTGGCCAGTTGAATAACACACCCCTGATAAAACCACAGGGGACCGAGCCGACTCCTTTGTTCCCCCGCAGCAAGATAAGGTGAGCCAATCGGAGTGCCTCGACCAGACACGCCCTGGACACCACATTGTATACGGGGCTGAACCCCGAAAATCTCAGTTCTAAGTAGCTACTAGCTGCAGACAGGACGTGTGTAGAACCTCGAGAGAAGTCACCCTCCCCCTCGCAACTGAAACAGCATAGCCGCAACCAGGCTGAATGCTACCTGCACAGAGCTAAGCTAGCTCTGATACCCTCTCCTATCCTGAAGCCGAAGCCGGCATCGCCGCCCCCCAGCAGACCAAAGAACCTCAGCGTGGCCAGCTGAGATCGACCGTCTGCTCTCCTCAACCCTTCCTTCCTGCTCTGGACAGCGGACGCGCGCTGGACCAGACCCCTCCTCCGTGCTGGAGGAACTCCGCGAGACCGCCCGTAGCAAACCGCTGTACACGCGTGTGCAGGACTGAGCACGCCAAGTAAGACCTGAACTGATCACTCACATCCGGGCAGTTTAGAATTGTTTAGAGTTAAAAGGGATATATATATATATATGATTGACTGATGTGATACTGTGAATGATAATCTGTGAACTGTTTTGTCTGACTGTAACTGTGCTCACACATGCATTACTGAATCCGAGTGTATAAACGCTAGTCACTAGCTCTTCACCGATCCGCCAAGCGGGTCTAGGATAGCCTATAGGCCGAGTTGAGCTCATTTCACTAGTTAAACGCCGGTTAATTCTAACCGTTGTGAAGTGAGCACCTCGTGGCCTTTTTTTCATCTAAACAGCATTGGCTATCACCCACGGGCACGTGCGTTAAGTGCGTGCACAAACTTTCCCCTTTCATACACACACACACACACTTTCCCTTTTCACTGACCGGCTAACTGCCATTTTGTGCCGAGCATACACTCACGTGTCCTCCATTTTGTGCCAAGCATACACTCACGTGTCCTCCATTTTGTGCCGAGCATACACTCACGTGTCCTCCATTTTGTGCCGGGCAGACACTACGTGTCCGCCATTTTGTGTAGAAGCCGGCTGGTTTCACACACACACACACACACACTCACACACACACTCTGCCGCCATCTGGTGTTCATCCGGTGCCTTACACTTTCCATGCAGAAAATATCCACTGACCTCATACTTTCCCTCCAATGCATTGAAGAGTTTTAGAATGTAACTTAGTTATAAATAAAATTTGTCGATTGTATTGCCAATACCTCCCTTTTATTTTACATATAATAAATAGTGTCAACTTTAATAGAATTCAACTGTTTCAGAGTGATTTTGTGATAACTGTGGTGAACTATTGTTTAAGGATCAGAAACTCCACACTTCAGATAGACTAACTGTGACTAAGGTTGGGTCCTGCAAAAGCAGGTGGTGCCCCTAGGTTAATCCTTATCAAGGATTACACATTTGATATTTTAATAATTTTATGAAATATTAATAATTTTCGGATTATTAATATTTTATTTTACCCAACCAAATTTAATCCAAATAACGAGCATACTGGAGCCCCGCCCGAGGCATCTTTCAAGCAGAATTTACCACAGATATCACAATTTTGACTGAAACACTGAAGTTCCCAAATTGCATTGTGTGTTCACTGTAAGCGCATGCCAAGCTTGCTGAATGCTAGTAACCTCCCAAAACAGCTTCCAGCCAGAACTAGCGAAGCCAGATAGAACTACCACCGTTCAAACTGACACAGACTAAATCTAACACAGACGATCTAACACAGTCCAATCGTTTTGATTTAATAACCCCTTATTTTAAGCTTGCATAGCTACTAACTCCTAACATTATGTTAATGTGGGAACAGAACCAATCAGGGAAATCTTACCACCCCAATCAGGGACGGTCCTGGCAGAACCAGGAGTGGCAACGAAGCCAGCCAGGGAACTCCTACCACCCCAGTCAGGGACGGTCCTGGCAGGACCAGGACCAGTCAGGTAAGAAATCACACAAACCCAACCAGCATAAGAACCAGTCAGGGAACGACACCGACGGTAGGGACAGGCGAACAACCGCGGAAGACCAGTCGACCCGAGACGCGCTGAACGCTTTAAATGACACGGTAAAATCGTTTTTTGACAAAGATCGACCAGCTGACCCCAAAGGAAGGCCAGACAAACCCCCATCCGCATGACTAGGCCGAGAGCCTCCACCCGCCGCCAAAGTTTACTTTGTCGACTGGGGGAGGGGACCTCAGGGACCTAGACCGCTTCCCAACACCACTTCTCCACTTCCCCCTCACCAGTCTTCCCTAACCTTCCTGGGGGACCTTGTCCGCAAGGGCAACACCCACCACATCTACACCCCGGTTCTTGTAGGAGGGTGCATTCGCACCCTCGCCCTATTGGACTCAGGCTCCGAAATCAGCTTGATGTGCGCCAACACCTTCGCGACAATCCAAAAAGCCATGCTCGCAGCCAATAGATCGCCCCGGATCGAATCTTGTAATGTTAGCATCACCAGCTACACTCAAGACCGATCCCCCATTGTCCAACGGGCCCGGCTGGATGTCGCATTCCAAGGGATGGCTCTGAACCACCCTATCCACATCTGTCTCCTTGATACTGAGCCACTCCTCATTGGCCAGGATCTCCTGGACCGGCTGGGTCCGCTCATTGACTGCCACGGCAACCGCATTTGGGCCCAGGTCCCAACGCCAAAACCCGTGGCAACAACAGGCCCTCGGCCTGTGCCAGACAGCCAAGTCACGGTCATCACGGAGGTCGAAACGCCCCGCCCGGCAAGCCACCGTTCAGGTGAGCCCTCCGCGCCGCCCCTGCAGCCGCAACTGCAGGACCACCCCGTCGCTAACCACCCGTCGTTCTTATGCTCACTGGTCAACTCTGACACTAACCTGTACAGCCCCCGCCTTGTCGGTTGCGTGCGCCTTAATGACATGGAGGTCCCGGAGGCAATCTTGACTCTGTGGTCTGAGAAATCCGTCATTAGCCAAGAATTGTACGATGACCTGTGTAAACAGGATCTGCTTCTCCCCGCATTCGTCATGCGAACCCATCGCCTTCTTTCCGCTGAGTCACCT
Source organism: Poromitra crassiceps (assembly GCF_964638095.1). Lineage (NCBI taxonomy): Eukaryota > Metazoa > Chordata > Actinopteri > Beryciformes > Melamphaidae > Poromitra > Poromitra crassiceps. Next base: position 5,724,367 of record NC_139628.1, read on the forward strand.
CAGACCCTTCTTAAGGCAATCGGCGTGTGCGCTCTCACGATACAGATTGGACGGAAGCGGGTAGAACACTTCATGAGCGTAGTGCCCCGGCTTCAAATCCCACTCTGCGTGGGGGCGGACCTACTGGTCAGACTCTGCGCCCAATTGGACACGGTTAACCAAATCCTGTGGTCCCGGGCCGACGCCGCGAACCACCCATTGACCTGCGAACCTGAACGCATGACGTCAGGGCAAACCATACCACAGGCATGTCAGGTCATAAGTGAGTTCTGCGTGACGGTCCCGGCTCGAACCGCGAGTGTCCCCATCCGCCTGGTCATCAGCCCTGGACAAACCATACCTGGCAGACAGGCATTCTTCCAGCCACTGCCCTGCTTCTGGGAACTGAACTTGACGATCTGCGGCACTCCATTCCTTGAACTGGACAACTCGACAACCACTGGGAATGCTAGTCGATAGCTCTTTCCATGACTTTGAACTAACGGTCCCAGTCATGGGAGACCTGCCCGCGTCCCTAGCTCGGGGCGATGCTTCCAACGCAACCCTTTTCACGTACCCGACAAAAATGATCACAGTGACACGTCACGAAACCTTCCCCGACGAAGTAGTTCATAGCACGTCACTCAATGACAAGGGCGACCTCGTCGTGTACGCCCTCACGGCCCGGCCCGGGCCTGACGATCCTGGCACTGAGCGCACGCCGCCGTCGCCAGACGAACCCTACCCTGGGTTCGAGTCTGAAGTCGAACAGCAGATCGCGAAAGCGGACGCGCTGATGACTGAAGACAAGAGGGACGAGTTACGAAAGTTGTTCCACCACTTCCTGCTGATCCTCTCCAGGGACGCTCTCGACTGCGGAGTAACAGAACTTCACACGGTCCGCATCCCAACTGATCCAAACGCGCCTCCCACCTTCGTACGTCAGTACAGGATCCCACTAGCTGCGTACGAGTCAATTCAAGAGATCCTGGATCAGCTGCTGGAGAAACAGATCATAAGGGAATGCAACTCTACCTACAACTCGCCTATCTGGCCTGTTTTGAAACCATCCGGTAAGTGGAGATTAACGATCGATTATCGACCACTGAACAAACAGGTACCGCTTACTCGCTGGCCCATGATCCACCTGGACCAGGAGCTCCCTAAGAGGAAGGGAGCCCGCTTCTTCTCTACGGTGGACGTGGCTAACGGTTTCTGGACCATGAAGGTCGACACAGCAGACCAGTACAAACTGGCCTTCTCTTTCTGCAACCGCCAATACACCTGGAATCGGTGCCCCTTCGGGTATTCAAACAGCCCCGCTGAGTTCAACATCTTTCTCCACAAGGCAATGAGCGATGCCGCGGCCCGCGGAAACCTCATTTACGTGGACGATATCTTGATGCGAAGCCACACCTTCCAGGAACACTTGGCAGAGATCCACCACGTGCTTGACCAACTTGCCGCCGCTGGGGCCAAATTGGCAGTCGCCAAAGGCCAGTGGTGCTGTACCAAAGTTGAGTACGTGGGCCTGACAGTGGGCGCAGAGGGCATCGAACCCCAAGCCGGAAGAATTCGGGCCATTCAAGATATCAAAGCGCCCACCAACCTAACAGAGGTCCAAAGCTTCTTAGGGGTTTGCAACTATTCGCGGCAATTCATCGAAGATTACGCAGAGGTCGCAAAACCCCTCACAGAGCTCACTCGGAAAGACAACCCCTTCCAATGGGGAGAACCACAACAGCGGTCTTTCCTCCTGATGAAGGAGAAACTGTGCACTGCACCTTGTCTGGCCTATCCGGATAAAGACAGAGAGTTCTTCTTGGAGGCAGGCTTCTCCTCCCTTTGCCTCAGTGCCCTCCTGGCACAGAAATATGACACTGACAGACGCGTCGTCGCGTATGCAAGCCGACCGCTGAGCGACGTCGAGGTCAAGTTCTCGGACTGCGAAAAGTCCCTCTTAACCACCGTATGCGCTGTGGAACACTTCCGCAGTTACATCGGGGGCCAAAAGGTGGTCATCGAGACCTGCCATCAACCCGTCACCTTCCTGAACAGCCAACGGCTGAGGGAAGGACGCATGTCGAACAGTCGCGTTGCCTCGTGGATGATGGCATTACAGGGTTACGACATCGAGATCAAGTACGCCCAGAACCACAAGATGGCACTGGGGCAGGGTTTGTCCGAATGTCAACACTGCGAATGCGAGAGCGAAGCAAGCATGCAACCGCCGCTCGCCCCCACGCCAACGCTTCCATCCGACCACCATTACCACGACGACAATGACTTCACAGGCCTCCCCAAGGTCTACATTGACGGCTGCGCTTTCAATCACGAGAACCAAGCCCGGGCCGGCGCGGGTGTGGTGTGGGTTAACCACAAGATGGCCGAACCTGATCACTACCAACTCGGCCCTAAAACCAGTCAGTATGCGGAAGTCGCAGTGGTACTCATTACACTCCAGCAGGCCGCCAGGCAGGCCGTGAAGCAGCTGGTAATCTGTTCTGACTCCAACTACGCCCGCCACAGCTTCGTCTCACACTTCCCCTCGTGGAAAGCAAAGGGCATGAAAAATGCCCGCAACAAAGACGTCAAACATTCTGAGCTTTTCTTGGCGTGCGACCGCCTCGTCGCAGGGCAGGGAATGACCGTGTACTGGAAGAAGGTCAAAGGTCATTCCCAAACGTCCGGACCTGACAAGGACGGTAACGACGAAGCCGACCGCCTAGCCAAGCTAGGAGCTGAACAGGGCACACCTTGGGAGTTTCAGGACGACTGGCTCCCGATCCCACAGGCCCACGCTGTTAACGCCATCATGCGACAGCAGGCAAGCGGCCAGAAAGACGTTCCCACGACCTGTCTCCAGGCCGTGAACAATCCGGAGGCTGGGCCACCAGCCTCAGACGACACCGAGGAGCTTCGAGCTCTCCGCCACCAACTCCCCTATCTCAGGATGGAGGGAGACCTACTGGTCCACGCAGACAGCAAGCTGGCAGCCGCAAAATGGGTGGTACCAGCCGACCGTAGGGGGGTGATGCTGAGTCACGCCCACGACCTTCCCGTCGGAGGGCACCGAGGGTACAAAGCTACCCTGGAGACGATCCGACAAGTCGCCTATTGGCCACACATGTCCAGCGACGTCAAAGCGTACGTCCAAGGGTGTCTCGTGTGTAGCCAATTTCAGCCGTCGCACCCGCTGAACCGAGCTCGTCTCCAGAAAAGGGGGGTAAAGTTCCCGTGGTCCCACCTCCAGATGGACTGGGTCGGACCGGTACCGAAGTCACCTCGAGGTAACAAATACCTCCTTTCGGTCACATGCGCGTTCACAAAATGGGTCGAATGCATTCCGGCTACTAACGACACCGCAGTCACAACCGCGCTTCTGCTTCTGAACCACGTGTTCAGCCGGTGGGGACTGCCCCTCTCCATCGACTCCGATAGAGGCACCCACTTCACCGCAGCCGTGATAACGTCACTATGCAACCTTCTGGGCATAGAGGTAAAGTTTCACATCTCACACCACCCCGAATCCTCGGGCCAGGTCGAACGAGTGAACCGCACAGTCGTTCACATACTCAAGAAGTACGTGAGCGAGAGCGGAAGAGACTGGGACGTGAAACTTCCCCTAGTGCTGATGGCCATCAGGGCCACACCGCACCGCGCTACGAGGGTCACACCTTTCGAGATGATGACAGGACGCGAGATGACTCTCCCGCTACACCTCCTGTATCACCCCGAGGACATCAGTGTCGCAACCGCATACAGGGCAACCCAGTATGTGACCGACTTGAGGGCCCACCTCAGGTCCACGTTCGCGTGGGCCCAGACAAACTTGGAGGCCAGCGCCAAGGGAGCCAAGGCCTACTACGATAGGAAGGCATCCCAACGCGAGTACGAAGTAGGTGACCAAGTCTTCTATTTCATTTTCGACAAGCCCATGGGGGTCTCTAAGAAATTCCTCCCCAGCTGGGCAGGACCCTACGAGGTTGTGCGAAAACTCTCCCCAGTGGCCTACCAAATCAAAATCGTGCGGTCAAGGCGCCCACCGGTCCTGAAATGGGTGCATGCGAACCAAATTAAGCCCCATCGACCACACCCATCTCCAAAGGGGGGGCCATGCCCGACCCCAGAGGAGGGGAACACAACTTCATAGGGTAGCCAGGAAGTGCATGCCCACTCACTCCTCCAGCATGCACTACTAACCTAGGCCCTACAAAACCCTATCATTAGTAACCCAGACCCTCTGATTTGTTCCAGGATGAAGCTCTCATGGGTCCTCTGCATTTTCCTCGCACTGAAAGCCAGTCTACCACACGAGGTGGTCGAACCCGGACCATCGACTGGCATAGTCCTACAAGGGGTCCCCAGACTCCTGCTCACCCACTGCCGCATCTACACCTGTGATGGCCACAGGCCACACATGGTAATATTATTTCAATTTACTCTCACCTCATTTCCTCATTAGTTTGTTGTTCACACAGGTTCATTTCATTTGCACTCACCACACCCCAAACAATTAACAATAATTAACAGCACACAGTTTCTTTAATTTAGAATATGTTTATTTGCTTTATGCTTGACATTGTTTTATATAAACACATTTAACACTGTCAGGTCACTTAAGACATTTTCTGTTATATTAATCATTGTTTCTTTCTTGAGTTACCATGGCTGTCTGGAGGTTTCCTGGTGGGGCAAAAGGCGTGGCTGAGGGCTGAGGACTATTAAGTACTGGAGCCAGCTCATCAGCCCAAACCAATGTGCTGCCAAGTTATGGGGGGGATTTGGGTTTAGTTAGTTTGCCTTGTGTTTAGTTGTAGTTGGCATCCATTTTGTTTACCCCCTGTGTTTCATTTGGTTTGCCCCAGTCACTATATATGTCTCCCCATGTTTCATTGTAGCAGGTCAGTTTGTTCAGTTAATACCTGTTACTTTGCTTTATTTCATTATAGTTCTGTTTTGTTGACCCCTTTTATTAGACCTAGGCATTATATTTTTGGTTTGTAAAAACTTTCATTCCTTTGGGTAAATAAAAAACCCTGATTTAATGGAAAATACCTGTGTCCTCGGTTGCTTTGCTGCTTGGTCTCTCACAGTTGGTGGCAGTGGTAGGATCATCCAGTGGAGGACACAGGATTTTTTTTTCTCTTGAACATTTTTTGAATTTTTCTTTTTTCTCTTTTTTGCTGCATCCCCTAACCCAAAAAATATATATAAAAAAAAAAAATGGTGCGTGGTGGAAAGACTGGGGCAAGACAAGGAGGCCCTGCAAGCCTACAGACCGGACAGGAGGAACAAGCCGGTGGTGAAGAGGAGGAAAATGGAGCTGCTGGAGTGGTAGAAAGCACTGAGGGTGAAGGTAAGGAGCCAACACTGTCGGACCTGATGAGCATTTTCCGGGCTCATATGGGGCAGCAGGAGGCCCGTGAGGAAAGACAGAAGGAGGTAACTGAAAAACAGGAAACACGGTTTAAAACACTTCAACATCAGTTTCAGCTTTTGCAGTTAGAAGTACAGGCCCGAACATCTCCACTCACTCCTCTGTCATCAGACTCTAATGTATTGGATTTGGAGGCTTTACCACCCACCACAGAACATTCTCAGGCCCAAGCTGAGCCCTCCATGATTGCTAATCCAACTATGGCCTCTGCAGGTCAGTTTGGCTCACATCGGGAGCCCAGATTGGAGAAATTAACTGACACGGATGACATTGAACATTTTCTTGTTACATTTGAGCGCATGGCTGTAGCATGCCGGTGGAAGAAAGTTGACTGGGTTTTTCGCTTAATACCATTGCTAACTGGCAAGGCTAGAGGTGCTTATGTGCATTTGGACATTGATGATTCCCAGGACTATGAGAAGGTAAAAGCTGCAATCCTTTCTAAATATGACATTAACCCTGAGACCTACAGGCTAAGATTCCGCTCCCTGGAGATTTACCTGGAGGAGAGCCCCAAGGAGTTGTATGTAAGGCTCAAGGAGCTTTATGGGAAGTGGATACAGCCAAAAGGTAAAACTGTTCAGGAAATTGGTGAAATGATCATATTGGAACAATATTTGAGAATGCTGTCCCCTGAGCTTCAGGTCTGGATCCGAGAACACGATCCAGGTTCAGCAATGGAGGCGGCTAAGCTAGCTGATGTGTTTGTGGCTGCCCGGAACAAGGCCCAACCATGGGGCTATAACTCTTCATGGAGAACAAAGGACAGCCGCAGACCAGCCTCACAGTATCATGAGAGGCCAGCAACCGGTGGGGGTAAGCCTCCCATGTGGGAGAACCAAGCAACTAATATGCCATTAAAACGCCCTGGAAGAAAGCCAATTTGTTATCTCTGTGGACTAGAAGGCCATATAAAACCCATGTGCCCTAAAAATTCAGCTGAGATAACACAAATGTGCTATGTGCCACGCCCTCATGTTGAACCGGGCCAGTCAAGTAGAATGGCATCCATTGAGGTAAATGGAACAATGCTCAAGGCCCTACTTGATTCTGGGAGTGATCGGACTCTTGTACACAGAATGTTTGTACCACCCAACATTATCCGCACCAAAGACACCACCCCCATTTGTTGTGTACATGGGGATAAGAAGCCCTACTCAACAGCTGACATGTACATAAAAGTGGAGGGCCAAACCTACCTCTTTAATATTGTGGTTGCTGATAATCTGCCTTATGCAGCTGTGCTAGGACGTGACCTTCCAGTACTTTTTGACTTGTTGGAGTCAAACCAGAGTCAAATGGAGTCAGACCAAAGCAGAACATGCAATGTTGCCGTTACTAGAGCACGGGCAAAAGAATCAAACAAACACTCTGTGACTCTCAGTGCTCTGCCTTTTTACAACGAGGAGTTGGAGACTACACCCGGGAAGTCTCGGAAAACTCGCAGACAGAGAAGGGAGGAGAAGTTCCAACACACAGTTGTGACACCATCAGCCAACACTGAGTCAGAGTTGCCTTTAGGGTTCCAAATACCATCTAATATCATTGAGCTGCAGAAAACTGATCCGTCTTTAGTGTCTCTTTTTCAGAGGGCGGAGGAGAAGGCACCTGGAGCTGGGCTGGACATCAGCAGAGAGGAGTATATTGTGCAAAACGGCACACTCTATCGCCAGCAGGGGTCAGTGTTGCAGCTACTGGTCCCCCAAGCAGCTAGAGACACCATACTCACCTTGGGGCACTCTGTTCCCTGGGCTGGCCACCTAGGTAAACATAAAACTATAGCTCGCATTCAACATCATTTCCACTGGCCTGGCCTGCGCAAAGATGTTGCTGAATTCTGCAGAAGTTGCCCTCAGTGCCAGATCACATCTGCTAAAATTCCCTCCAGAGCTCCACTCCACCCATTACCGATCATTGGCACCCCATTTGAGCGCCTTGGGATGGACATTGTTGGCCCTGTTGAGAGGAGCAAGACGGGGAACCGTTATATGCTGGTTATAACTGATTATGCTACAAAGTACCCAGAGGTTTTTCCATTGAAATCCATAAAAGCAAAACCAGTCGCTTTCTGTTTGGTGCAGTACTTTTCCAGAGTGGGCTTCCCCTGTGAAATATTGACTGATCAAGGAACTAACTTCATGTCAACTCTGCTGAAACGGGTGTACCAGTTACTTGGTATTAGGAGACTGAGGACCACACCCTATCATCCTCAAACTGATGGACTGACGGAGCGCTTTAACCAGACCCTGAAGCAGATGCTTAAGAAGTTGGTGAATAGCAGTGGTACAGACTGGGACCAGTGGCTGCCATACCTCCTCTTTGCATACAGAGAAGTACCCCAGGCCTCCACTGGTTTCTCTCCATTTGAACTTTTGTATGGTCATGAAGTGCGAGGTCCTCTTTCATTACTGAGAGACATTTGGGAGGGAAACAAGGGAGAGGTGGGGTCTGTTAACATTATTTCCTATGTTGTCCAGATGAGAGAGCGCTTGGAGAAAATGAGTGAGCTGGCCCAATCACACATGGCGGAGGCCCAGCAACAGCAGAAGTCCTGGTACGATAAGGCAGCCCGGCAGAGGTCCTTTGACCCTGGACAAAAGGTGCTGGTGCTCCTCCCTAGTGACAACAACAAGCTGCTGGCGAAATGGCAGGGACCATTTGAGGTCATGAAGAAACTTGGGCCGACCACATACCAGGTATCAACCCCAGGGCAGTCACGCTCCAGGAGGGTACTGCATATAAATCTGCTGAAGGAGTGGGTGCAGCGACCTGGAAGGGAAGCAACAGTGATGCTTATCAGAAGTGTGCCAGAGGAAGACGAAGTGGACGAGCAATACTTACCTCCTGCTGGTGCTCAAGTGGACCTTGACCTCAGTCACCTGTCGGAAGACAAACGGCTTCAGGTGAGATCACTCTGTAATTCACAAGTGTTTCAGGAGAATCCTGGGAAGACCAATATGGTTGAACATGACATTGTTCTTAAAGAAAGTGCTTCTGTGAGACGACTCAGTTACAGGATCCCTGAGCGTCTGTTGGCCTCACTGAGGAAGGAGGTTGACCTGATGCTGTCCCTGAACATCGTCGAGGCCTCGAAAAGTGAGTGGTGTAACCCAGTGGTCCTGGTGCCAAAGAAGGATGGCAGCTTGAGGTTTTGTATTGACTTCAGGTACCTGAATTCAATTTCTCAGTTTGATTCCTATCCAACACCAAGAATTGATGACCTTCTTGAACGGCTGGGAAAGGCAAAATACTTGACCACCATAGATCTGTGCAAGGGTTACTGGCAGGTTCCGCTCGCTAAGAAGGCCCGGGAGCTGACAGCCTTCAGGACACCATGGGGTCTCTTCCAGTTCACAGTCATGCCATTTGGGTTGCATGGGGCTCCAGCGACCTTCCAGAGGCTCATGAACCAGGTACTTTGTGATTTCTCTGGGTTTGCTGCTGCATATCTGGATGACATTGTCATTTACAGTACCACCTGGGAGGAGCACCTGGAACATCTGCATGCTGTCCTGGATCGTCTCCGCTCTGCCGGGCTGACCATTAATTCATCAAAGTGCGTCTTTGCTGCTGCAGAGACAGAGTACCTGGGCTATGTCATCGGGAAGGGAGTGATACGGCCGCAGGTCACCAAGATCCAGGCCATAGAGTTCTGTCCTTTGCCACAAACAAGGAAGCAACTCCGCTCATTTCTGGGCATGGCGGGCTTCTATCACCGCTTTATACCACAATTCTCCACCAGGGCAGCTCTACTCACAGACCGAACGGGATCCCGGTGTCCTAATCAGGTCCAGTGGATAGATGAAGCAGTGGCAGCCTTTCAGGACATTCAGCAATCATTGAGTAATAATCCAGTTCTGTACAGTCCATGTTTTGATGAACACTTTGTTTTGCAAACAGATGCTTCCGACAGGGGACTGGGGGCTGTGCTTCTCCAGGGACCGCCAGGCGAACAGCATCCAGTTGCCTACATCAGCCGAAAACTGTTCCCCAGGGAGGTTCGGTATTCGACAGTGGAGAAGGAAGCGCTGGCTATAAAGTGGGCCCTGGACTCTTTCCGGTACTACCTCCTGGGTCGGGAATTCACCCTGGAGACGGATCACAAAGCGCTTCAGTGGATGGAGAGGATGAAGGACACCAATTCGAGGATCACCCGGTGGTACCTGGCACTGCAACCATTCCGCTTCAATGTTCAGTACATCCCGGGCAAGGAGAACCTCACAGCTGACTACCTCTCTCGCTGTTCCAGCGAGAGTCCTGAAGGGGGGGAGTGTGTGATGGCCACAGGCCACACATGGTAATATTATTTCAATTTACTCTCACCTCATTTCCTCATTAGTTTGTTGTTCACACAGGTTCATTTCATTTGCACTCACCACACCCCAAACAATTAACAATAATTAACAGCACACAGTTTCTTTAATTTAGAATATGTTTATTTGCTTTATGCTTGACATTGTTTTATATAAACACATTTAACACTGTCAGGTCACTTAAGACATTTTCTGTTATATTAATCATTGTTTCTTTCTTGAGTTACCATGGCTGTCTGGAGGTTTCCTGGTGGGGCAAAAGGCGTGGCTGAGGGCTGAGGACTATTAAGTACTGGAGCCAGCTCATCAGCCCAAACCAATGTGCTGCCAAGTTATGGGGGGGATTTGGGTTTAGTTAGTTTGCCTTGTGTTTAGTTGTAGTTGGCATCCATTTTGTTTACCCCCTGTGTTTCATTTGGTTTGCCCCAGTCACTATATATGTCTCCCCATGTTTCATTGTAGCAGGTCAGTTTGTTCAGTTAATACCTGTTACTTTGCTTTATTTCATTATAGTTCTGTTTTGTTGACCCCTTTTATTAGACCTAGGCATTATATTTTTGGTTTGTAAAAACTTTCATTCCTTTGGGTAAATAAAAAACCCTGATTTAATGGAAAATACCTGTGTCCTCGGTTGCTTTGCTGCTTGGTCTCTCACAACACCCAAAGAGTGTACGTGCGCTTAGACCCCTGGGACGTGTACCGTAAGCACGGCCCCGCACCCCGACTCACTGAAGGTAGGCCCAGCGCTACCCAGGTCCAAGACACGGTGGATCACGCAAAGCAGACCACCGAACACATCCTCGAGCAACTCCAGAAATTCCTGGTGACCGAGGAAGATTTGAGCGGGCACAAATGCCCCAAGCGATTCCTGGGGGGCCTCCTCATGGCAGCCGCTGCCATTGGCTCCCTGTTCTCAGTGGGGGTCTCTGCAACTAACGCAGTCAGCATCAACACGCTGCAACGACACATGAGTGAACTAGAGGATGAAATGCCGGAGATCTGAGAGAGCATCATTTTCCAACAAAGACTAGCACAGGACCTCAGTAAAACCCTCCAGGGTACTGTTGTTGCTGTGAACCTCCATTCTGTCCTCATTAACCACACTGCCTACGCCCTGCAGACTCTAACCGACGTAGTCCGAGAGGACATGACTTTTGTGCGCGCGACCAGAGACTTGATGCAAGACCTTACCCGGGAGATATCCTCCTCAGTCACCAGTCTGAGTGGGGGTAACATACCCCCCTACCTGGTCTCCTTATCTCTGGTTGAACAAATCTTAAAATCCGCCATGACCACCGTGGTCCAGTCCTCTCAGGTACACTTGGCATATAGTCTTGGCAGTGCAATCCCAATCTTCGTAGACCCCCAGCGTCTAGAAATAGGATTCCTTATCAATCTACCAATCATTGAACAGCAAAACATATACAGGTTGAAAACAGTGTTGAATGTTGGTTTCTGGAAGGGTGACACCCACGTGCACCTTGAGACACCAACCTTCATCGTGGTTATCACCCACGGGCACGTGCGTTAAGTGCGTGCACAAACTTTCCCCTTTCATACACACACACACAGACTTTCCCTTTTCACTGACCGGCTAACCGCCATTTTGTGCCGAGCATACACTCACGTGTCCTCCATTTTGTGCCGAGCATACACTCACGTGTCCTGCATTTTGTGCCGAGCATACACTCACGTGTCCTCCATTTTGTGCCGGGCAGACACTACGTGTCCGCCATTTTGTGTAGAAGCCGGCTGGTTTCACACACACACACACACACACACACACACACACACACACACACACACACACACACACACTCACACACACACTCTGCCACCATCTGGTGTTCATCCGGTGCCTTACACTTTCCATGCAGAAAATATCCACTGACCTCATACTTTCCCTCCAATGCATTGAAGAGTTTTAGAATGTAACTTAGTTATAAATGAAATTCGTTGATCGTATTGCCAATACCTCCCTTTTATTTTACATATAATAAATAGTGTCAACTTTAATAGAATTCAACTGTTTCAGAGTGATTTTGTGATAACTGTGGTGAACTATTGCTTAAGGATTAGAAACTCCACACTTTCAGAAAGAGACTAACTGTGATTAAGTGCTAGTTGGGTCCTGCGAAAACTAAGCAGGTGGTGCCCCTAGGTTAATCCTTATCAAGGATTACATATTTGATATTTTAATAATTTTATGAAATATTAATAATTTTCGGATATTAATATTTTATTTTACCCAACTAAATTTAATCCAAGTAACGAGCACTACAATGCGTTCAGTACAACTCAACACTCAGTAATTTTGACTAAATTTGTCCACTAACTTATCAATATAAAGTGATGTACATATTATTATCCAAATAGTCAGTGACTAGAAGTCACGACTGGTGAGCACTCTCAAAAGTTTCAAAAAGTTACGGTGCACGGCTCAAAAAATAATAAGAGAGGGGCAAAAAACCAGCACTCAAAATAATTCCTTTTGGTTGTTTTATTTACCTTCAAGCAAGTGACAATGTACGTTTCGGCGTGGAGCCTTCCTCAGCATTGTGCTGACAGAAGACGGACATGACGTATAAATAGTGTCAAACCGGAAATACAATCAATTACATTATCAAGTACTAGGAAATATCTCACAACATAAAATAACAATGAATATAATATCAAAAACATCAGAGAATATCAAAAAAGAGATAAGGTACAATTTTAAACAGTATACTTGTATATAAGTCTGTATATATTACACAGCAGGAATGCAATAATGTTTTGCAGACGATAAGAATGAGGCTGGATGGCCACACTTGTGTTAAATAAGCACAGATGAAAAGTCAACATATTAGAATAACAAAAATCAGTAAGAAAATATTTAAAATAGAATTAGAAAAATACATAATATAATGCATATAAGTGAATGCATCGGATAGAGATACTGCAGGTCCACACATGACGCTCCCACACTGCCTTACAGTGCAAGAGCATCATGCGTGAACCCACAGCACATCCACCCGACGCACCCCCTAAAGAAAACAACCTAGCAAAAGTTCTTCATTCAAGCCTTTGGGGTGTTCTGTCTGTAAGGTATGTATCCAAAATGCCTCTCTTTGTAACAAGGCCTTGTCTCTGTCACCCCCCCTCTTCAGTGGACTGACCTGTTCTATACCCTGGAACCTGAGGGAACACACGTCGTGACCAAACTCATTAAAATGCCTGGCGACAGAGGATTTTATATCTCTGTTTCTAATGCTACTCTTGTGTTCTGAAATGCGAGTTTTCAACTCTCTGATAGTTTTTCCAATGTATACTAGCCCACATGGACACTTCAATAGATACACAACAAATTTAGTTTTACACGAGATCCTACTCTTAATTGAGTACTTTCTTCCAGAGTGAGGATGGAAGAATGTCTCTCCTCTGATCATAGCATTGCATTGAATACAGTTAAAGCAAGGAAAATTACCATTCTGTACATCAGACAAAAAATGGGAGGGGCCAGGGGGGCGTGTGTAGCAGTCAGCTCTAACGATCATATCTCGTACATTTCTTGCCCGTTTTTGAGCAAACAAGGGAGGCTCGCCAAATAAATGGCCCACTTGGGGGTCACTTTGTAAGATATTCCAGTGACTTAAAACACATTTTTTTATTTCCTGAGAAGCAGGTGAAAAAGTAGCAGCACACACTATTCTAGACCCTCGGGCAGGGGTGGACTTCGGGACCAACAGGTCCTCACGTTTCAACCCCCTAACTCTCTGTAGGCTGTTCTCAAGGATTGTGTTGTTAAAACCTTTTACCCTGAACCTTGTACATAGTTCAGCAGCCTGCTCTTCAAACATGTGGTCAGAACTGCAAATCCTCCTAATCCTCAAAAGTTGACTGTATGGCAAACCTCTTTTGAGGCTGGGGGGATGATAGCTAGAGTAGTCCAAGAAACTATTCCTGTCTGTCTGTTTTCTATACACCTTTGTCAGTAGTTGTTCAGATTTGTTTACAGAAACATCAAGGAAGGAGACAGTGTCTTCACTGTATTCTAGAGAGAATTTAATAGATGGTAGTCTGGAATTAATATAAACATTGAACTCCTCTAGTTGAGAGTGTGTCCCAGAAAACAGAAAAAATACATCATCAATATATCTGAACCAACACTTCAAAAAAATGGAGAAGGGGTTGTTATTATATACAAAGTCTTCTTCAAACTTTCCCATAAAGAGGTTTGCATAATTAGGGGAACATGGACTACCCATAGAAACTCCCTGGCATTGAAGATAGTAAGAATTCTCAAATTTAAAATAATTGCTATTAAGGATCAATCTTGACAAATCAACCAAAAAGTCAGTCGGGGGCTGAAGCGTCGATCTTCTATTCAAAAAATGTGTTAGAGCTTGTAAGCCCTCCACATGAGGAACATTAGTGTATAGACTGTTGACATCCATGGTACATAAGAATACATTCTCATCAGTGAGCTGTACAGCACCTAACCTATTCAAAAAGTCAGTGGTGTCTTTCAAATAAGAAGGAAGATCAGATACCAACACTTTAATGTGTCTGTCAAGATATTGAGAAATAGGCTCAGTAAGAGATTGTGTGCCAGCCACAATAGGCCTACCAGGCACTGGCTCAACACAGCTCTTATGGATTTTAGGTAAAGTATAGAACACAGGTCGCACAGGGTGCTTCTGTAACAAGAATTTGAATTCGTTTTGGCTGATAAGAGAATTAGCAAGGGCTGTACTAAGAAAATGCTCAACATTCTGAAAAAATTTAAGTGTGGGGTCACCCATTAGGGGAGTATAAAAATCTGTATTACCAAGTTGTCTCAAGATCTCTGTTGTGTACGCTTCTTTAGTCTGGATGACAACAGCGCCCCCTTTGTCGGCATGTTTTATAACAATAGTCGAATCAGTAGAAAGTGCACGTAATGCTTTCTTTTCTTGCAACTCTATATTAGAATAGAGTCTCATTTTATTTTTGTACAAGTGTACCTTTGTAGCTACATCCTCTTCAACCAGTCGGCAAAAGGTGGCCACGGAGGGGTTCAGGGCAGGCGGGACAAAAGTACTTTTAGCCCTCAGGCCTGGTTCAGACGTGGAAATAGGAACAGTCTGTGAAGGATTCAAACAAGGACGTGAGTGGGGGGCTCCCTTATCAAAAAAAGCACGTAGTTTAATGTTTCTCAAAAATTTAAACATTTCAATCCTAGTTCTAAAAGAATCAGCTTTAGCAGAGGGAATAAAGGATAAACCTTTTGAGAGGATGGATGCTTCTTGTGGAGACAGGGACCTGCTGGATAGGTTGATCACGTTTTCGCCCTCTGCCGCCGATTCCCTCTCCCTCTGCCGGTGCTGGCGGTGTCGCTTGCCTCCTCTTCGGGTTGGGCGGCGTTTGAGGCCCATATTCTGGTCTGGTACCTGCGTTGTGGGGGTACGCCTAAAAAAGGCTCCCGTCTGGAGCCCCTCATTGGCCCGTCGCTCCCCGAATCCTCCGTGGACAGCCCGTTATAAGCTGTGTGTTCTTCTCGTCTGCGTCGGTATCTCTGATAAGAACCTGAGCCGTCTGATGACAACCAGGAATAGACACGTTTGTTCTTATAGTCAAGGGTGTCTCTGCGATATTTGTTAAGCTTCACTTCCATGACCTGCTTCTCATATGTGTCTTTCAAAGTCATACATGTTGTTTCAATCTCTTTGAGCTGTTGCACGTCGATCTTGTTGGTCATCTCTTTCTTCAGATCCATGATCTCTTTTCTGGTTGTGGACAGTTCAGCGGTTCAGTTCAGCGGACAGTTCAGACGCTGAACTGTCCACAACCAGAAAAGAGATCATGGATCTGAAGAAAGAGATGACCAACAAGATCGACGTGCAACAGCTCAAAGAGATTGAAACAACATGTATGACTTTGAAAGACACATATGAGAAGCAGGTCATGGAAGTGAAGCTTAACAAATATCGCAGAGACACCCTTGACTATAAGAACAAACGTGTCTATTCCTGGTTGTCATCAGACGGCTCAGGTTCTTATCAGAGATACCGACGCAGACGAGAAGAACACACAGCTTATAACGGGCTGTCCACGGAGGATTCGGGGAGCGACGGGCCAATGAGGGGCTCCAGACGGGAGCCTTTTTTAGGCGTACCCCCACAACGCAGGTACCAGACCAGAATATGGGCCTCAAACGCCGCCCAACCCGAAGAGGAGGCAAGCGACACCGCCAGCACCGGCAGAGGGAGAGGGAATCGGCGGCAGAGGGCGAAAACGTGATCAACCTATCCAGCAGGTCCCTGTCTCCACAAGAAGCATCCATCCTCTCAAAAGGTTTATCCTTTATTCCCTCTGCTAAAGCTGATTCTTTTAGAACTAGGATTGAAATGTTTAAATTTTTGAGAAACATTAAACTACGTGCTTTTTTTTTTGATAAGGGAGCCCCCCACTCACGTCCTTGTTTGAATCCTTCACAGACTGTTCCTATTTCCACGTCTGAACCAGGCCTGAGGGCTAAAAGTACTTTTGTCCCGCCTGCCCTGAACCCCTCCGTGGCCACCTTTTGCCGACTGGTTGAAGAGGATGTAGCTACAAAGGTACACTTGTACAAAAATAAAATGAGACTCTATTCTAATATAGAGTTGCAAGAAAAGAAAGCATTACGTGCACTTTCTACTGATTCGACTATTGTTATAAAACATGCCGACAAAGGGGGCGCTGTTGTCATCCAGACTAAAGAAGCGTACACAACAGAGATCTTGAGACAACTTGGTAATACAGATTTTTATACTCCCCTAATGGGTGACCCCACACTTAAATTTTTTCAGAATGTTGAGCATTTTCTTAGTACAGCCCTTGCTAATTCTCTTATCAGCCAAAACGAATTCAAATTCTTGTTACAGAAGCACCCTGTGCGACCTGTGTTCTATACTTTACCTAAAATCCATAAGAGCTGTGTTGAGCCAGTGCCTGGTAGGCCTATTGTGGCTGGCACACAATCTCTTACTGAGCCTATTTCTCAATATCTTGACAGACACATTAAAGTGTTGGTATCTGATCTTCCTTCTTATTTGAAAGACACCACTGACTTTTTGAATAGGTTAGGTGCTGTACAGCTCACTGATGAGAATGTATTCTTATGTACCATGGATGTCAACAGTCTATACACTAATGTTCCTCATGTGGAGGGCTTACAAGCTCTAACACATTTTTTGAATAGAAGATCGACGCTTCAGCCCCCGACTGACTTTTTGGTTGATTTGTCAAGATTGATCCTTAATAGCAATTATTTTAAATTTGAGAATTCTTACTATCTTCAATGCCAGGGAGTTTCTATGGGTAGTCCATGTTCCCCTAATTATGCAAACCTCTTTATGGGAAAGTTTGAAGAAGACTTTGTATATAATAACAACCCCTTCTCCATTTTTTTGAAGTGTTGGTTCAGATATATTGATGATGTATTTTTTCTGTTTTCTGGGACACACTCTCAACTAGAGGAGTTCAATGTTTATATTAATTCCAGACTACCATCTATTAAATTCTCTCTAGAATACAGTGAAGACACTGTCTCCTTCCTTGATGTTTCTGTAAACAAATCTGAACAACTACTGACAAAGGTGTATAGAAAACAGACAGACAGGAATAGTTTCTTGGACTACTCTAGCTATCATCCCCCCAGCCTCAAAAGAGGTTTGCCATACAGTCAACTTTTGAGGATTAGGAGGATTTGCAGTTCTGACCACATGTTTGAAGAGCAGGCTGCTGAACTATGTACAAGGTTCAGGGTAAAAGGTTTTAACAACACAATCCTTGAGAACAGCCTACAGAGAGTTAGGGGGTTGAAACGTGAGGACCTGTTGGTCCCGAAGTCCACCCCTGCCCGAGGGTCTAGAATAGTGTGTGCTGCTACTTTTTCACCTGCTTCTCAGGAAATAAAAAAATGTGTTTTAAGTCACTGGAATATCTTACAAAGTGACCCCCAAGTGGGCCATTTATTTGGCGAGCCTCCCTTGTTTGCTCAAAAACGGGCAAGAAATGTACGAGATATGATCGTTAGAGCTGACTGCTACACACGCCCCCCTGGCCCCTCCCATTTTTTGTCTGATGTACAGAATGGTAATTTTCCTTGCTTTAACTGTATTCAATGCAATGCTATGATCAGAGGAGAGACATTCTTCCATCCTCACTCTGGAAGAAAGTACTCAATTAAGAGTAGGATCTCGTGTAAAACTAAATTTGTTGTGTATCTATTGAAGTGTCCATGTGGGCTAGTATACATTGGAAAAACTATCAGAGAGTTGAAAACTCGCATTTCAGAACACAAGAGTAGCATTAGAAACAGAGATATAAAATCCTCTGTCGCCAGGCATTTTAATGAGTTTGGTCACGACGTGTGTTCCCTCAGGTTCCAGGGTATAGAACAGGTCAGTCCACTGAAGAGGGGGGGTGACAGAGACAAGGCCTTGTTACAAAGAGAGGCATTTTGGATACATACCTTACAGACAGAACACCCCAAAGGCTTGAATGAAGAACTTTTGCTAGGTTGTTTTCTTTAGGGGGTGCGTCGGGTGGATGTGCTGTGGGTTCACGCATGATGCTCTTGCACTGTAAGGCAGTGTGGGAGCGTCATGTGTGGACCTGCAGTATCTCTATCCGATGCATTCACTTATATGCATTATATTATGTATTTTTCTAATTCTATTTTAAATATTTTCTTACTGATTTTTGTTATTCTAATATGTTGACTTTTCATCTGTGCTTATTTAACACAAGTGTGGCCATCCAGCCTCATTCTTATCGTCTGCAAAACATTATTGCATTCCTGCTGTGTAATATATACAGACTTATATACAAGTATACTGTTTAAAATTGTACCTTATCTCTTTTTTGATATTCTCTGATGTTTTTGATATTATATTCATTGTTATTTTATGTTGTGAGATATTTCCTAGTACTTGATAATGTAATTGATTGTATTTCCGGTTTGACACTATTTATACGTCATGTCCGTCTTCTGTCAGCACAATGCTGAGGAAGGCTCCACGCCGAAACGTACATTGTCACTTGCTTGAAGGTAAATAAAACAACCAAAAGGAATTATTTTGAGTGCTGGTTTTTTGCCCCTCTCTTATGTACATATTATTACACTACCTGGGTGGTACACAGTGTGTTGTATATTTAGCTCTATTATTTAATTTTGAGTAAATTCTGTAGAATATCGCAATATATTGCAATATGTATCGCATCGCAATATATCGTGATACAATCGTATCGTGACCCAAGTATCGTGATATGTATCGTATCGTGAGATCCTTGCCAATACCCAGCCCTAGTCACAAAGCATAAGTGGTATGTGGTAGACTACAGACCTAATGTCTATCACAGTACAGTATGTGGTAGACTACAGACCTAATGTCTATCACAGTACAGTATGTGGTAGACTACAGACCTAATGTAGATCTAATGTATATCACAGTACAGTATGTGGTAGACTACAGACCTAATGTAGATCTAATGTATATCACAGTACAGTATGTGGTAGACAGACCTAATGTAGATCTAATGTCTATCACAGTATGTATGTGGTAGACTACAGACCTAATGTAGACCTAGGGCCCTATTCTCCCACAGGCCATCGGCGCTATTACGGGCCTTAACCGCAAAAAAACGTGCCTTGCGCCTGTTTCGGGAAAATAGCAATAGGCTTTAGGCTGCCAAATCCGCTTTAGGCCGAATGGGCGTGGCGGAGTCCCTGAATGCGCCAAAGTGGGCGTGTCGGCGCTAAATACCGGCGTACTGCTATCTTCCAGCCATCTTCCGACCTGGCCTACTTTTAGCGCTTTGCGCTTTTGAAAAGCAGGCCTAAAGCAGGATTCTGTGCACCGGGGACAGGAAAGTGAATGGAGAATACAATATATAGAAAAAAATACTTTAGAATACAATAGAATATAAGATTGCAACCCTTCTCAGGCTTTGGGTGAAGCTGTAATGCAGTTTCATAAATTTAGTTTAGGCTATCATAATAATCCCCATTTATGTGTAATATAGCTCTACGTTTTATTACCCCCCCCCCCCCCCGAAATTAGCTAGGCTACTAATATTACTAATATTCCTAATTAATATGTATTATTATTTCATTCAGATAATTGACATTATAGGCATGTATATCGTTTAATGTGAGAGAAAGGGAGAGAGAAAGAAAGAGAGAAAGAGAGAAACTGGATAAACTGTTGTGTAGCGCTTCTTCAAACCCCACTCTTCATTACAGCTGTTCATTACAGAATTGTCTGTTGTATTTATTTTTTCTGTGTGCAAAGCATAGAAAGTTAGAATTATTTCCAAATGTTTCCCCCGTCTGTGGCAGCGGAGCTGTCCGAGGTGCTGAACAAGCGCAGCGCATAGACGGCCACCTGGGGCGGCTCACTCAGGCGGTCCAGGACTGGGCGCGGGGCGTCGGCGGGGTAATTCTCCTCCCCAAACAGTGCGCGATGGTACATTTGAACCTGAATGGATAGATGAATAAACAACTTAAGTAAAGAGTTGTTTTGTAGCTATTCAAAATGAATGGTGGACAGATATATCACCTGATTCGCCAGCACCATCTTCTCCTCAGCTGTGAATTTAGTGGATCGGTTTTGGTCTGCCATATTGATCACACTGCGCCAGCTGCTGCCAATCTGGCTTTTAAAGCCCCTCTGATTGATTACTGAAGATTTTATTGAGAATGAACATATTTGTCAGAGCCTGTGGGGGGGGGGGGCATATATAGGCCAAATAAAATACGATTACTCAATAATAAAATCCAGTAAATAAAATAGAATAAAGTAATCAGATCCAGTAAAAGTGATAGGTGTCATTCAGAGGATGTTGCATCGTGCAGTGGGGGAGGAGAGATAAAACGATATCATTCTGGCCAAACTTTCATCTAATCTCATGACATCCAGCCATAGGCAATATTTTTTTCTATCAGATGCATTTAGAACATTATTTTCACTTTGGTCTTGCTATAGTGTAGCGTATTTACATGCTTGCAGTATTTTAACTGCAGTTAGATTGGTTTGAGAAGCATAATAATATGGAATAATAGCCTATATATGGAGATAGACAGACCGGATGAAGGGAGGGGGGGGCGGCGGAGCCCTTGGCTTTGTCTGGTTTTACCGGATTTGTCCAGGAATTGGAGCTTAAAAGGCAAGCGTGTGTCTCTTCCCTGCAATTCTCCAATGAGCGGACAATGCATAATTTTACGCTTAAAAGGCGTGGTTATAATGGTTGAGGCTGAGTTTAGCGCCGATACCATGATATCAAGTGCGCCTTTCCACGCCCACTGCTTTGCGCTGCGGCTGGCGCTCGGCCTAGAAACTGCGCCGCTGCAACGATAGAGCCCCTAATGTCTATCACAGTACAGTATGTGGTAGACTACAGACCTAATATCTATCACAGTACAGTATGTGGTAGACTATAGACCTAATGTAGATCTAATGTATATCACAGTACAGCATGTGGTAGACTACAGACCTAATGTAGACCTAATGTCTATCACAGTACAGTATGTGGTAGACTACAGACCTAATATCTATCACAGTACAGTATGTGGTAGACTACATACCTAATGTAGATCTAATGTATATCACAGTACAGTATGTGGTAGACTACAGACCTGATGTCTATCACAGTACAGTATGTGGTAGACTACAGACCTAATATCTATCACAGTACAGTATGTGGTAGACTACAGACCTAATGTAGATCTAATGTATATCACAGTACAGTATGTGGTAGACTACAGACCGTAGACCTAATGTCTATCACAGTACAGTATGTGGTAGACTACAGACCTAATGTAGATCTAATGTATATCACAGTACAGTATGTGGTAGACTACAGACCTAATGTAGATCTAATGTCTATCACAGTACAGTATGTGGTAGACTACAGACCTAATGTAGACCTAATGTCTATCACAGTACAGTATGTGGTAGACTCCAGACCTAATATCTATCACAGTACAGTATGTGGTAGACTACAGACCTAATGTAGATCTAATGTATATCACAGTACAGTATGTGGTAGACTACAGACCTGATGTCTATCACAGTACAGTATGTGGTAGACTACAGACCTAATATCTATCACAGTACAGTATGTGGTAGACTACAGACCTAATGTAGATCTAATGTATATCACAGTAGAGTATGTGGTAGACTACAGACCTAATGTAGACCTAATGTCTATCACAGTACAGTATGTGGTAGACTACAGACCTAATGTAGACCTAATGTCTATCACAGTACAGTATGTGGTAGACTACAGACCTAGGGCTCTATCGTTGCAGCGGCGCAGTTTCTAGGCCGAGCGCCAGCCGCAGCGCAAAGCAGTGGGCGTGGAAAGGCGCACTTGATATCTTGGTATCGGCGCTAAACTCAGCCTCAACCATTATAACCACGCCTTTTAAGCGTAAAATTATGCATTGTCCGCTCATTGGAGAATTGCAGGGAAGAGACACACGCTTGCCTTTTAAGCTCCAATTCCTGGACAAATCCGGTAAAACCAGACAAAGCCAAGGGCTCCGCCGCCCCCCCCCCTCCCTTCATCCGGTCTGTCTATCTCCATATATAGGCTATTATTCCATATTATTATGCTTCTCAAACCAATCTAACTGCAGTTAAAATACTGCAAGCATGTAAATACGCTACACTATAGCAAGACCAAAGTGAAAATAATGTTCTAAATGCATCTGATAGAAAAAAATATTGCCTATGGCTGGATGTCATGAGATTAGATGAAAGTTTGGCCAGAATGATATCGTTTTATCTCTCCTCCCCCACTGCACGATGCAACATCCTCTGAATGACACCTATCACTTTTACTGGATCTGATTACTTTATTCTATTTTATTTACTGGATTTTATTATTGAGTAATTGTATTTTATTTGGCCTATATATGCCCCCCCCCCCACAGGCTCTGACAAATATGTTCATTCTCAATAAAATCTTCAGTAATCAATCAGAGGGGCTTTAAAAGCCAGATTGGCAGCAGCTGGCGCAGTGTGATCAATATGGCAGACCAAAACCGATCCACTAAATTCACAGCTGAGGAGAAGATGGTGCTGGCGAATCAGGTGATATATCTGTCCACCATTCATTTTGAATAGCTACAAAACAACTCTTTACTTAAGTTGTTTATTCATCTATCCATTCAGGTTCAAATGTACCATCGCGCACTGTTTGGGGAGGAGAATTACCCCGCCGACGCCCCGCGCCCAGTCCTGGACCGCCTGAGTGAGCCGCCCCAGGTGGCCGTCTATGCGCTGCGCTTGTTCAGCACCTCGGACAGCTCCGCTGCCACAGACGGGGGAAACATTTGGAAATAATTCTAACTTTCTATGCTTTGCACACAGAAAAAATTAATACAACAGACAATTCTGTAATGAATAGCTGTAATGAAGAGTGGGGTTTGAAGAAGCGCTACACAACAGTTTATCCAGTTTCTCTCTTTCTCTCTTTCTTTCTCTCTCCCTTTCTCTCACATTAAACGATATACATGCCTATAATGTCAATTATCTGAATGAAATAATAATACATATTAATTAGGAATATTAGTAATATTAGTAGCCTAGCTAATTTCGGGGGGGGGGGGGGGGGGGGGTAATAAAACGTAGAGCTATATTACACATAAATGGGGATTATTATGATAGCCTAAACTAAATTTATGAAACTGCATTACAGCTTCACCCAAAGCCTGAGAAGGGTTGCAATCTTATATTCTATTGTATTCTAAAGTATTTTTTTCTATATATTGTATTCTCCATTCACTTTCCTGTCCCCGGTGCACAGAATCCTGCTTTAGGCCTGCTTTTCAAAAGCGCAAAGCGCTAAAAGTAGGCCAGGTCGGAAGATGGCTGGAAGATAGCAGTACGCCGGTATTTAGCGCCGACACGCCCACTTCGGCGCATTCAGGGACTCCGCCACGCCCATTCGGCCTAAAGCGCATTTGGCAGCCTAAAGCCTATTGCTATTTTCCCGAAACAGGCGCAAGGCACGTTTTTTTGCGGTTAAGGCCCGTAATAGCGCCGATGGCCTGTGGGAGAATAGGGCCCCTAATGTAGACCTCGGTCCCTATCTTTGCATCGGCGCTGTTTCTAGGCCGAGCGGCTGGCGCAGCTCAAATCAGTGGGCGTGGACCAGCGCACTTGATATCGTCGTGCTGGCGCTAGACGCAGCCTCAACCATTACAACTACGCCTTTTAAGCGTAAAATTATGCACCGTCATGCTCATTGGATAACTGCAATAAACGAATCGCACGCTTGCCTTTTTAGCTCCAATTCCAGTGATCCCGCAAAACCAGACGAAAGCCAAACGCTCTGCCCCCACCCCCCCCCTCCCTTCATCCAGTCTGTCTGTCTGCATTATAGGCTATTATTCCATATTATTATGCTTCTCAAACCAATCTAACTGCAGTTTCAATACTGCAAGCATGTAAATACGCTACACTATAGCAAGATCAAAGTGAAAATAATGTACTAAACGCATCAGCTAGAAAAATATAGCCTATTAGATTGGTGAAAGTTTGTCCAGAAAGATATCGTTTTCTCTCCCCTGCTGCAGGTAGAATGATGCACATAAATATACCCTACATTATGTAAAGTCATTGCATAAATGTGTTTTTATTGTAAAACTAAATGTCAAGTAGGGCCAAGTTATTGGAGCGGACATCACAGTATAGCACATCACAGAAGCGCGTTCCGTCACTTATCTAAATCACGTTAAACCCACAAGGGGTATATATAGGCTCAAGAGGACATATATGTTTCACATAGGGTGGTGTTTCATTTCGATGTTTTACTTTGTTTCGAACTCAAGCTCTCACTAGTGCCTACTTCGCTGCGTACGCAGCATTATGGAAGACTGTCATTTTTGCTCCAAAAATTACTTTACATTAAAACCTGACCACGCCCCTTTAGGTGACGTGGTGCCCCCCTGGGCTGACTGGGCCTCCCACCTCGCCCCCGTGACTACGTCACGGCCAGTCACCCCAGGGGCCGCCACTCTTCGCTTCTTCCAGCCAGTGTGAGGACGTCGTTTTCTTAAGCTCCACGGTTAGCTCGAAAGTCAGCGCTCTTCAGAGTTTGGACAAATAGACTCGCTCCGGTTAATTTGCCCACCTTCGAGAGGTTCGCGTGGACGAGATAAATCAGGATTCGGGGACCCGTTCCTGTTCTCTTCACCAGCGGCATCGGATCAAGTCATCCAAGCTAAGAGTATCTTCTTGC
This sequence comes from Poromitra crassiceps, assembly GCF_964638095.1. NCBI lineage: Eukaryota > Metazoa > Chordata > Actinopteri > Beryciformes > Melamphaidae > Poromitra > Poromitra crassiceps. The sequence continues at coordinate 5,749,354 of NC_139628.1, forward strand.
TAACTGTTGTTTTATAATACTGCCGCTGCGCAGTGCATGTATTACTGTCGCCGTACAGTGCATGTATTGACGTTTCCCCGGCTGGGTTAACGTTTGATAGGCTCGAGCGCAAGACTCAGGTCTGCACTCATAACTTTTAGCTAGGTTGCACACGTGCAGAATAGCTTGTACCGTTAAGCACTAGAACAACAGGCTAATTAGCACAGTTGTCACAGTTAGCTAGCTTGCATCCGTGCTTTTGCTGCTGTTGCTAGGTACTGTAGGCGCCAGCTACTAGCGTTAGCGCGCGCACGTTTCTCCGGCTGGAGTAACGTTAGATAGATAGCTAGCTAGTCGTCTCGTGCAGCTAGCAGCTAGCTTAGCACTCCAGCATCTTTACCGTTGCAAGCGACTGTAAACAGTCAGCTTACACGGTTAACTCCCGCTAATTCTTGTACAGTCGGCGGATCTTGTTGGCGGGTTAGCTCCGCTCACTCGCACAATGAACCGGGCGGCTGACATGAGACAGAGGGAGACAGCCAAGAGCTGTGTTAGCTGTGAGGCTACTTTGGCGATCCAGGACCGCCACAGCCAGTGTGTGTTTTGCCTCGGGCACAACCATGCTAGCGACGCCCTGTTGAAGTCAGACTTCTGCCGGGCATGCGAGGGCTTTACCCTGGCCGTTTTACGGGAGAGAGCTATGCTCTTTGTCCAGGTGGGCCCGCGGCTTAGCCACGCACCTCCCGAGGGAGGCGCGTGCGGTGGGTCTGACCGCTCGGAGGAAGAGGAGTTACCTGAAGAGCAGGGCTCCCCGGTCCTACCCGAACGGCAGAGTTTGAACTGGGGGGACGAGCCCATCGACCCTGTGATAGAACAGGGGGGGTTTTTCCCCTATGACCCCATCATTCCCCCCCAGAACGCCCCCAGAGAGGAGTTGTCTGGCGGGGAGGATTGGGACCGCGCGACTGCGACCACCTCTCTGTTAGGGACCCGTTCGGAGGCTAGCCTCAACGAGCCCTATCAGAAGCAGTTTCTGGGGGTAATGTCTAGGGCTGCAGCTAAGCTTGGCATCGCTCGGGCCGAAACACCTCCGCCCCTCGAATCAGTGCTGCGGGGTTGCTACTACCAGCCGCTCCAGGCACCACAGGCACCTCGCCCGAAGCCCCGGCTGCCGGTCTGTATAGACGTGGTTCGCGCGGTGCAGTCAGGATGGGAAAGGCCTCAGGAGGCCAAGCCGCTCTGCGCGGGCATGGCTCTGTGGTCGGCCTTAGAGGGGGCGGATAAACTCGCGTTAACCGCGATGCCTCCTATCGAGGACATGGTGGCCAGACACCTGGCCCCTAACTCCGCGAGGCCTGCTTTGCCCTCTAAAGCGTGCCAACTTACAGCCAAGTTGGCCGAAAAGGCGTACTTGGCGGCGGGGCAGTCCGCCGCCATGACCAACAACCTGGCCATTCTGCAGGGCTACCAGGCAGTGCTCCTGCGGGACATGCAAGGTGACCCTGCCCCCGAGCTGTTTACAGAGCTCAGGATGGCCACGGATTACGCCATGCGTATGGTGGACTGCCTGGCGCAGAACAGTGGGAAGGTCATGGCCTTCTCTGTTCTCACCCACCGCCACCTGTGGCTAAATCTTACCCAGCTCCCTGAGCAGGATAAGAGGAGGCTGCTGGGGGCTCAGATCTCCCCGGGGGGCCTGTTCGGCTCCTCCGTGGAAGACTTGGCCCAGCGGTTGGAGACAACTAAGAGGGACTCGGCGGCGGTCCGCTCCTTCTTGCCCAAGCGGGCGAAGGGGGAGGACCGCCGGTTCCAGGTCCAAGCGCGCGCGCAGAGTCGTCCTCCGGGGCCTCCGCCGCCGCGGACCGCCCCGCGTCAGCGGGTACAAGTCTCACCGGCTAGGGCGCCCCCAGCGGATGCGCCCCACCCAGCCGCGGTGGGCCCATATTTTGTCCCACGGCAGGCCAGGGTACGCGGCCCCGCCCCCCAAAACGAGGAGGTGCGCGGGGAGCGGGTAACCAGTCCTGTACTTAGTCACCTCCCTGGGGAAGGGGGGGGCTATGAGCCCACCGTCGTTGGAGCTCAGCGCTCAACTTCGGTCTGGGACTCAGCAGGGGGAAACCCAACCCAGCTCGCCAGGGCTTGGCTTCAGGGCCAGCCTTCGGCTTGTAGCTTTAGGGACAAGCCCACCGTCCTCGGTGCCCAGCGCCCGAGCCCGGTCGGGAGCTCTCCTTGGATCGCTTATCCGCCGTCAGGAGGCCCCCGGGACAAGCCCACCATCGATGGTGCCATGGGCCCATCGTTGGTCGGGAGCTCTCCTGGGGACCGCGCGAGCGGACGAGCCCGCATCCCGCGGTCAAAAGAGAGGCTTGCCTCCTTACGCCCCCCAGCGGCGAAAGCCGCACGGCTGGGGGGTTTCGCCGGTTCAACACGCTCACAGGGCACGTCAGTAGGCGGAGCCCGCGTAAGAAACCGGCAGGGGGGCTTAGCCTCGTTTGTCCCGCCCCCCCCTTTTTCTTCCCCAACCAAAGCACCGGGTCCCCCGGTGCCCAACAATATACTAAACAGACCATCGTTGCCCGACAGGCTCGAGGCCTGGGAGCGTCTGTGTTCCCCGTCCCCGTGGCTGCGGCGCACCCTTCGGAAGGGTTACGCCATGCAGTTTGCCAGGGCCCCACCCAGGTTCGACGGGACCCACGATACGGTCGTGGAGGGGGAGTTTATAAACATACTCCACAAGGAGGTCATGTCGCTCCTCGCCAAGGGGGCGATCCGCTCGGTCCCCAAGGCAGAGGTACGCTCGGGGTTCTACCACAGGTACTTCGTCGTGCCCAAAAAGGACGGCTCCATGCGTCCAATTCTGGACCTCCGGCGCCTCAACAAGACGCTGAGGAAGCTCCCATTCCGAATGCTCTCTTTTCCCCACCTCTTCAACGCGTTGAGACAGGGGGATTTCTTTACTTCCGTGGACCTGAAAGATGCGTTCTTCCATGTCCACGTGGTCAAGAGACACAGGAAATACCTGAGGTTCTCCTTCCTAGGGAAGGCTTACGAGTTCTGTGTCTTGCCTTTCGGCATGTCATTGAGCCCGCGAACCTTCACGGCTTTCGTGGAGACGGCCTTGGCTCCCCTCCGCGCGAGAGGGGTTCGCATCTTCCTTTACCTCGACGACGCTCTTATTGTGGCCGGCTCGAGGATCGAGGCCATGAAACATACCAAGGTGGTGACCGATCACCTGCAAACCTTAGGGTTTATGGTGAATTGGAAAAAGAGCTGCCTCGCCCCAGAACAGACGGCGATCTTCCTGGGGCTCGAGTTGAACTCCCGGGCTATGCGAGCCCGCCTTTCGCGGGAGCGACAGGCGCGCACGGTGCGGACAGCGAGGACATTAAGTCGATGCTCCTCGGTGTCAGTGCTTCAGTGCACAGTTATGTTGGGCCTGATGGCCTCGGCGCTGCATGTGCTCCCCCTGGGGAGGCTACACATGCGTCCGTTCCAGATCTGGTTCCTTGCGTTGCGCTTGGATCCAGCCAGGGACCGTCATCGCAGGGTGCCTATGACAGGTCAGGCCCGCCTGGCTTTGGCCATGTGGGCAGACCCCCGTTACCTATCGAGGGGCACTCGATTGGGCCCGGTCCCGCTCAGGCTAGTGATTCGCACCGACGCCTCCCTCTGGGGTTGGGGTGCGGTGTGCGGGTTTCTGTCGGCGAACGGCCGGTGGGAAGCCCAGGAGCATCGCCACATAAACGTCTTGGAGCTGGAGGCGATCCGCCTCGCTCTGCTTCATTTCCAGCGAGTCATACATGGACGCCATGTGCTGATTCGCTCGGACAATATGGCGGCGATCGCCCACCTGAACAAACAGGGCGGTGTGCGGTCGAAGGCTTTGAACCGGTTAGCGGCGGAGATTCACCTGTGGGCGTATCCCCGTCTCCTGTCAGTGTCGGCGGTCTATCTGCCGGGACGGCTGAATTACGGCGCCGACCTGCTGTCTCGAGGCTACCCCCGTCACACGGAGTGGTGCCTCCACCATCAGGTGGTGGAACAGATTTGGGCCAGGTTCGGTCGTGCCCGCGTCGATCTCTTCGCATCGCGGCGCGCGACGCACTGCCCATTGTGGTTCTCAATCCAGGAGGACAGCCCCCCGTTGGGACACGACGCGTTGGCGAACGCGTGGCCACGGGAGGGGCTCTATGCGTTTCCACCGATCCCCCTGATCCGTCAGGTGTTGGACAGGGTGAGGGAACAGCGTCTCCGGCTCGTTCTAGTGGCCCCGTTCTGGCCCAGGCAGACGTGGTTTGCGGACCTGGTCTCCCTGGCGCAGGGCCCGCCGTGGGCATTGCCGGTGCGGGCCGATCTCCTGTCCCAGGCGGAGGGGGAGGTGTTCCACCCCTCCCCAGGCAGGTGGAAGCTAGCAGTCTGGCTCCTGAACGGGACCAGTTGCTAGCACAGGGCTTGCCTGACAATGTGGTGCGCACTATTCAGAGTGCTAGGGCCGCTTCGACCCGCACCCAGTATGCGTACAAGTGGCGGGTTTTTTCGCGATGGTGCACAAGTAAGGGTGTGGATCCAGTGAACTGCAGCGTGCGTCCAGTTCTCTGTTTCCTTCAAAGCTTGCTTGACGCGGGGCAGTCCCCGCAGTCGCTTAAGGTGTACGTAGCCGCGATTTTGGCTTGCCACATGGGGATTGAAGGGACCCCCGTGGGGGTGTGCCCTTTGGTCTCGCGCTTCATGAAGGGGGCGCGTAAACTGCGCCCACCGGTGCGGTGCGTTTTTCCCAAATGGGACCTGGTTACGGTGCTGGACGGGTCATCCGTTTGAGCCCTTGGACTCCGCCGATTTAAAGGTTCTGTCCTTAAAGACTGCGCTGCTGCTGGCCTTATCGTCAGGGAAGAGAGTCAGTGACCTGATTGCCCTCTCGGTACAGCAGGCCTGTATGGTTTTTGGGGACGATGGGCGCAGGGTTACGTTGCGACCTAACCCGGCGTACCAGCCCAAGAATATTAATGCCAGCTATAGGTCTATGGTAATAGACTTATCGGCATTCTGTCCCCCGCCGTTCAGTTCGGGTGAGGAGAGACGTTTGCACATGCTGTGCCCCGTAAGGGCGCTCTCGGCCTATGTGGCTAGGACGCGCGCTTTACGCATTACAGATCAGCTGTTGGTTTGCTTTGGGCAAAGGGCCCAGGGCGGACCCCTTTCCAAGGATCGCTTATCACACTGGATAGTGGAGGCGATCGCGTTGGCATACTCTGCCGTGGGCAAGGTTCCCCCGGAGGGTATCAAGGCGCATTCTACGCGAGGTGTTGCGACATCCTCTGCGTTGTTGCGTGGTGTGTCGGTGAAGGACATGTGTGCCGCGGCCTCATGGTCCTCTCATCACACTTTCGTCAGGTACTACAGTCTCGACGTGTCCGGTTCGCAGTTTGCGCACGCGGTGCTGTCGGTGGCAAGAAAGTAGTATCGTTGCCACTCTAATATGTCAGACGGTTAGGCATAAACGTTGCCATATGGCCGTGGTTCACCGGTGCCTTTCGGGTCGCCCTGTGGGGTGCTCCCGGCAGCAAGGTCGGTTGAATGGAGGCACTAGTGAGAGCTTGAGTTCGAAACGAAGTAAAACGTTAGGGTTGTGCTACAACCCAGGTTTTACGAGTGAGAACGAGAGCTCTCACTACCCAGCCTTGCTGCGTCGATGCGTCTCTGGGTGCGTCGGATCTCAGCTGGCTGGAAGAAATGAGTGGCGGCCCCTGGGGTGACTGGCCGTGACGTAGTCACGGGGGCGAGGTGGGAGGCCCAGTCAGCCCAGGGGGGCACCACGTCACCTAAAGGGGCGTGGTCAGGTTTTAATGTAAAGTAATTTTTGGAGCAAAAATGACAGTCTTCCATAATGCTGCGTACGCAGCGAAGTAGGCACTAGTGAGAGCTCTCGTTCTCACTCGTAAAACCTGGGTTGTAGCACAACCCTAACGTTTTATTTGGTCCAATATTGAAATGTTCTACAATTGCAGGTTGTCTTACCATTACACATTATTTTAGATCTACCTTTTATATCTATTTCGGCTCATTTGGTTGCTATTTAGTAGCGAAATGGAGGACCCAATTGCATGCTGGGAGTGGACATTCACAGGCAGTAAACTTACAACTGCTATTTCCTATGGGAAGCTGGGTGCTGCTATGTGTTGTGTCTGTTTGAGCGAGGGAGTCAGAGAGAGAGAGAGAAGGGTGACTCAGAGGCAGAAGAGCACTGGCGCACTGAATAGGCCTGGTTTCAGAGAGAGACAGAGAAGGGTGACAGGGGAGAGGCACAAGTGCACTGGCGCACTGAATAGGCCTGGTTTTCAAAGGCGCAAAGCGCTAAATTTACGGCAGGTGCGAAGATAGCAGTACGCCGGTATTTAAGGCCGACACGCCCACTTTGGCCCATTCTGGGACTGCGCGACGCCCATTCGGCCTAAAGCGCATTTGGCAGCGTAAAGCCATATTGATATCGTCCCAAAACAGGCGCAAGGCACGTTTTTTTGCGTTTAAGGCCCGTTTTAGCGCCGAAGGCTTGTGGGAGAATAGGGCCCCTAATGTCTATCACAGTACAGTATGTGGTAGACTCGAGCACGTGGTTCTCAAACTTAGTAGGGATGCAGACGACTAGTCAGTTAACGTTTAATCACCCACTCCCTCACTAGTCGGCACGAGAAATACTAGTCGGTTAAACGAATAATTAAACAATAAATAAATAAAATAAATAAATGCGGGCGGGAGTTGTTGCGTCTTTAGCAGCCACTACTGTAGCCCCCCTCCTCTAATGTCTGGATGTAAACAAACCAGACAGCATGTGTTAGTGGGAGTGGAGCAGCATTGGCTGTAACGTACAGATGCAGCCACTCCCGTCGTGACAGATTTTTTTCGGTGCTTTGTGCTTGACGATGCGCCGGCGTTTTTGAGATGGTTTGAGATGTGAATAATGGCATTCAACCACTAGGGGCCCACATAGTCCATAATGTCTCTCACTGTTGCAGCAGCCACCAGCTGCGGGGTCACAGCCCACGTAGCGAGACTACAGCCCACGTAAACGTATTTGCTCTTCCGGTTCAGCGCAAGTTGCCTGATGTGGCTTACTAACATAGCCGCTAGTTATGTTATATGGCAGTAAAATGCTACAGAATGACCAAATTGATATAACTTTTAACCATTTCGAGTAACAATGTTTCCATACGGATCACCAGCGTTAGTTTGTTTATAACGTGGCTATATTCATAACGTTTATATCTCGGATGCGTTATTATATTTACTGTCTGGTTATTTCGAACCCCACATAGGTTAACGCCAACCTATGTGCCCTATCAGAGTTTGTTACGTTATTGTACAGTACACTAAACAAAACAACATGATAGCTGCAGCTGCGTCACTATACGTGTGGGCGTTAAGTTTTAATGGTTTGCAACTTGTTTTGTGTTGTACAGCATTTGGTTCAAGCATATTGTATGGTGACATTGAATCAGTGTTAGCTTAGCGCTAGCTAGCTAGCAAACACTACGATCTGTGAATAGAATTGGCCTGCAGCCATTTCTAACTACTGTAGCTAGTTTTTCTCGAATTGATATAACGTTACAGTAGCATGGACCCATCTCGTTATGACAGTGGGGAGATGTTAGCTTTTAGGTTGATAAACCTTCAGATCTTTACTACCTAACATCCGAAAAGCTAGTCACAATACTGTATTAATACCGACTAGTCACCTTTAGCTGACAGCCAAACTTTTCACCCTAAAATAGGAGGATTTACTGTATGAGTAGTTTGATTTCTCCCCTGGTATCTATTCATTGTCACTAGCCTATGCATACAGAACATGAACCACCATCATTCAGTCAGTCAATCAATTGATCAACAACTTTATTAATCCAACTCAGGGAAATTCGTTTTGAATAGTTTGTTGATGTAACAAATAGTAACATACAGTACAAGCAGATAGGCCTACACCAAATAGGTCAAATGTGAAAGAGAATCTATACTGTAAATGTTGGTCTGTTGATAAATGAAGATGGCTGTGAGCTCTGATCCCAAAATAATTACATTCCTACAATAGTTAAAATAATTATAATATTGTGAGCCAGAGTTTAAGTAAACTTCTGTGGGACTGGGCAGGGCTCTGCTAAACACTGCAGTGTATGAGATTAAAAAGTGACTTCTTCTGTTTTCTATGCAGGTATATAACACACGTGGGCAAAATGCGGCATCCGACGTCCTCAAAGGAAAACAGAACCACCCACAAAAAGTCAATAAAAGACAGCATCACATTAATAAATCTAATCTGCTACATCCATTTGATTTGTATCACTATGATAAGTGTGTGTGAGTGTGTGTGTGTGTGTGTTCTTTCAAACAGCCCAAATATCTCCTCAACAAAGAAAAGAATCAGCTGTTAACTGTTTACTTATTGATGCATATTTAAACATGGCCTCCCCTGAAAAGGATGGGGGGGGGGGGGGGAGTCAAATGCTGCAGAAAAAGTCAAGTAGCCTTTTAGGCCTTTGTTCAATGATACTGCTTATGGCATTTGTTGATGATAATTAATTATGGTATTTATTTAAATTATTGTCTGTATGAGAATCTAATCTTATTTTACCATTTTAATGTGTTGAATCAAGGTTGCAAGAGATGTGAGCCAATTAAGTATTAATACGCAATGAAATGGTTTGGTGTTGGTGGTAGACTGCTGTAAGAAAGGAGTTGGTGGTAGGGAAAAAGTAGATTTAATTTATTTTGCCAAAAAATCTGCATCATCAGTGCTCCTGAACCCGACTACAGGCTGTATGAAGCAAGTACAACACATCCAGGATGGTAGTAACTTTTGGCATGTTGATAGTGTCTGACAGACACTATCCTTTAGTTAGGACCTAAACTTTAGGACCCCCCCCCCGCATCCTTTCCTCTGCTCCACCTGTCTGCATTAGTGCACTCCCCAGCAGAGCCTGTATCAGGCTAGATGAGATTCTGGAGCGTGGGATGTAGGGCTGTCAAAATAGCCCCAAAACCATATTCGAATATTCCCTCTAAACAAAACATATTTGTTTGAATATATTCAAATACTAAAAAAATAAAAATTGCATGTGTGGCAAAGAAATACAATCAGTGCGTGGCAAAGCAATACAACCAGAGAGCTTATATTTATTTGAACATAAACCTTTTTTTTATTTCAACATAAACATTGTTTCCCCCCCATATTTATTCAGTCAATAATACAGTAGTAGCCTACACTTTTGTACTGTTTTTAAATAACCAGGCAAACTATGTATGTTTACGTTGCCCTCTTGGCCAGGTTGTTTACCTGGTTACATTTATTTAAAAAAATATATACATTTTCATATTCGAATATTCTTTTAATTTTCACCATGGCTTTTAGCTTAGCATAGCTGTGACCAAGCATGCGTTTATAAGAATGAATGGATCGTAAAGTTATTTTTTGTTTTCTTGTCCCTCAAAATACTACTGTAGCCTATAGCCTACTATGCAGGGCTGTAGTGGTGGCTAAACGCACGTAAACGGCGTTTACGTACCTTTTTCAATGCTCTGCAGCGTTTAGGCACCTTTTAAGATCGTTTACTCACATGTTTAAATCGTTTATGCACACTTATTATTGCACGAGTTTTAACACGTTCGCGTAAACTCCGTTGATGCGGAGACCACGCCAAGCACGTCACACACCAAAAGAAAAGAAAAAAGATTACACATGGGCGTGGCACTGACCAGGATCTCCGTGAACCGTAGCCTATTTTTGTGGAGCGCTCCGCGGGAAAGGTACACGGCCCCGGTCACGTTGGTGCCTTTATCGAGCTGTGCTTGCCTGCCCAGACAGCGCTCCCTTCAAACAACTTAACGGTGCCATTGTGCCAGCGATGCGCAATGCGCATTTGGAGAGCTGAACATAGGTAAGGTTGGTTAAAAATGTGTGTCCGGAGTGGGGAAAATCATATAGGCTCACCGTTTTACAACTGAAGAGTGAATCACTGGTGTAAGAAACATGATTGATTTCCCTCTGATCAAGTAAAGTTTGTAACATAGGCCCCTATCGTTGCATCGGCCTAGTTTCTACGCCGAGCGCCTGGCGCAGTGGGCGTGGACCAGCGCACTTGATATCTTGGTCTTGGCGCTAGACGCAGCCTAAAGCATTACAACCATGCCTTTTAAGCGTAAAATTATGCATAGTCCGCTCATTGGAGAATTGCAGTAAAGAGTCACACGCTTGCCTTTTAACTCATTGAATGCCATGGACGTCCTTCGACGTCCAATTAAATAGTGACGTAGAATGCCACGGACGTCCTTCGACGTCCAATGCGTTTTTTGACGGTGGGACGTCGATCAAAGCCTTCCGCAGCTCCTGTACAACTATAGTAGCTATTGGAGGTGTATAACCTATTTTACGGACTCATTAGGTGGCGACAGTGCTTGCTCGGTGCAGTCCAGATTAGAGACAGGTCCGAGAAACAGCCTAAAAGCCGTGGATCAAAGACAACCCGATGCATGCTCCCAGAGCCATTTGCTCTGTCGCGGGAGCTGACATTGGCTCCGAACAGGAGTCAATCCGCGCTCACAACTGAGCCCCTCTGTCCCTGTCTGTCTGTCTGTCTGTCTGTATAGTTTCTCCACCCGATTAGCAGACAGGAAAGCAGCCCCTGACGCCAAACCATTCAGCAATCCGGGTTGGCTCTTCCCTGCTGTGGCGCTGAGAGCCGACAGCAGCACACAAACGCACACTCCGAAAATATAATGGTTGCGTGAGGCTGTGTGCAGTGTGGGGAGGAGTTTACGGGGGGAGGGGGGGAGGGGGGTGGTGCACGCAGGGCATCACACAACAACTACGTCACTACATCAGAAAATATTATCTTCAGACTCAGTGAATGTGCTTGAAATGCTGCATTTCACAAAAGGCGGATTATCTCAGCTAATAATTTGAAAAGCCTGAAAACGCTGAAAACAACCTATCTTCTCCGGCTCATAACTAAAGAACGGAAAATGGTATCAATAAACTTTTTTTTGCTGATGATACAATAGAGCCAGCTCGTTCTTGTGCGTGTTCGGTGTTTACATAGTAATATCACACAATATTCTGTGGGCCTCGAGAAATCACTGAAAACGCTCTGAAAACTCTGGCACTGGGAGCATCCGTTCTCCAAAAGTGGCTGGCACTGAATGAGTTAAGCTCCAATTCCTGGACAAATCCGGTAAAACCAGACAAAGCCAAGCGCTCTTCTCCCCCCCCCCCCTTCATCCAGTCTGTCTGCTCCATATATAGGCTATTATTCCATATTATTATGCTTCTCAAACCAATCTAACTGCAGTTTAAATACTGCAAGCATGTAAATACGCTACACTATAGCAAGATCAAAGTGAAAAGAATGTTCTAAAGGCATCAGCTAGAAAAATATAGCCTATCCCTATATGATGAGATAAATTTTATATTGGTGAAAGTTTGTCCAGAACGATATCGTTTTCTCTCCCCTGCTGCAGGTAGAATGATGCACATAAATATACCCTACATTATGTAAAGTCATTGCATAAATGTGTTTTTATTGTAAAACTAAATGTGAAGTAGGGCCAAGTTATTGGAGCGGACATCACAGTATAGCACATGACAGTAGAAGCGCGTTCCGAAGCGCGTTCCGCTAACACTTATCTAAATCACGTTAAATCGACAAGGGATATATATAGGCCCAGGAGGACATATATGTTTCACTTAGGGTGGTGTTTTAATTTCGATGTTTTATTTGGTCCAATATTGAAATGTTCTACAATTGCAGGCTGTGTTACCATTACACATTATTTTAGATCGACCTTTTATATCTATTTCGCCTCATTTGGTTGCTATTTAGTAGCGAAATGAAGTACCCAATTGCATGCTGGGACCTTCACAGGCAGTGAATTTACAACTGCTATTTCCTATAGGCCGTGTGTTGTGTCTGTCTGAGCGAGGGAGTCAGAGAGAGACAGTCGTATTGTGCCTGCCAGACTGAGGAGAGAGGGAGAGAGTGACACAGAGAAGGGTGACAGAGGAGAGAGCCAGAGGGGAGGGAGAGAACCAGAGGGGAGCGCTCCGCGCAACTGGCGCACTCTGAATAGGCCTGCTTTTCAAAAGCGCAAAGCGCTAAATTTACGGCAGGTGGGAAGATAGCAGTACGCCGAGATTTAAGGCCGACACGCCCACTCAGGCCCATTCTGGGACTGCGCCACGCCCATTCGGCCTAAAGCGCATTTGGCAGCGTAAAGCCATATTGATATCGTCCCAAAACAGGCGCAAGGCACGTTTTTTTGCGGTTAAGGCCCGTTTTAGCGCCGAAGGCCTGTGGGAGAATAGGGCCCTAGGTGCGTGCGAGTCGACTTGAATAGTCCAGGTGCTACTGTATAAAGCCAATATAATACGACCATGTTGAAAACTATCTAGAAACATACTGGTGTTTGTTGTGCCGAGATCTGTATAAATAAATATTGGCTGACTAAAATTTAGTGGCCAGAGTGGCAGAACCACTTTTATTTCCATGTACAGTATGTTGTCTACCTATCCTTGCCCAATGTGTTTGTGGACAGTTTGAATTACTGGTATTCAAGAATCACAGATTCAATCTGTCTACATACTTTTAGCTATAAAGCTGAAGCTGACAATCACAGGTACAGTGTGTGTGAGAGAGAGAACTATATTACTCTTCAAACTGTATATACTGGGTTCATACAAGGTCCTTTAAAGTAGGCTACCTACTGTATAATTTAACTTTTCATACCTGGAGAAATTCAACAAATGTTCAATAAATACATTTTATATTGATTGTTTAGGCCTAATTATTTGTAAAGTCACAACACATTAGAGATGTGTGTAGTTCATTTTGCTCTCAAATGCACCAGGTTGATTAATTTTACTTTAAAATGTAAAAAAGAAAAATCTTCCGGGGGAGAATCCCCCCGGACCCCCCTTGAGGGGCAAGGCCCATCCCATAGCCAGCTACTTTTTCTATCTGGCTGGCTACTCAGAAATGTGGGGGAACCCCCTGATATACCTTAAAGGGCTATATGATTCAGATTAAGTTGTTCTATATACTCTCATATTTTGTCTTGTATATCGGTCACGGAAGCTTATTTATCCGCCGTTATAACACTGCTGGTGCCGCGTGAGAAAGCTGCCTCGAGTCAAAAGTATAGTTTACCCACTTTTTTTTTACCACTACAGCACTGCTACTATGTGGCCCTCCACACAGTATTGGTCATTAATTGATTAACCGTTAATCAAGCAAGTTCACTTTGCATTTTTTCCATTCACCTAACCATGACAGCACTCCAGTTTGTAGACAAGCACCAAGTAGGAACTAACACCGCAGTCAGAACTAATGTTTTCAGATGGTAAACAAAATCCTTTTCAAGCAGCTATTAGTAGTTTATTTTTGTTTTTCGTTTTTTTGGTAACCCATGTGATGCACAACCACATTTGGTTTTTATTTAGTTTTTTGTGTGATAGGCCTACATAAACACACGACAACACCACAAAGCACAAAGACTTACATACATACATAACTGGACCTCAAATCCCCCCTCCCCCACAGACAGCAATTAACAGAGTTCCCACACATTTTCATGGATACAATTTATAAACTCTTCCATGACTTTTCAGGGATCAATAATTCCCTTGTCAAGCTGTGACCTATGACCTCCCGACAATACGACTTCCGGGTCCAAGCGCCAAGCCTCCCTGCGGCGTGATTTCTATTCGCACATAGGATAAGCAATAACCACGCCCTGTGGCGCCGGGATTGGCCAGGAGCATTGAAGCTTGGGACTAAAGCACCTGGGGTTTTTAATCTTTTAAAATAAAGATGTTTAAAAAACTATTGCTTGTTACATTTTCAGTGCTGTAGGCCTACCTTTTCTCTGGATAAGAATTGAGCTTGAAATTAACGACATGATACATTATATTATATGAGCTATGAATGTGAACACAACACCGTTTATATTATTGCATGTTTTTGTAGATTGTGTACATTGTGTAGATTACAATTATTATGCTTATTATTATTATTACTATGCTAAGGAAGGTATAGGTGACCATAATTCATTTCAATGTCCGCTCTCAATGTCCACTCTCGAAATCGCTGTCCGTTGTCAAGAGCTATTCAGTTGGTTCATGTTATCATGATACAGGTTGATGGTCTACCTGCCGGGCATTGCCTGGGCCAATCCCGGCACCACAGGGCGTGGTTATTGCTTATCCTATGTGCAAATAGAAATCACCTGCGTTGTCAATATGCTGCAGTGCTGTGTCCCTCATTGTTAGGCCGGTGCTTGCACTGGCCTATGGGAGCATGTGTGTCCCATACAGTGTGCGAACTATACTGTGGCTTTCGGGGGAGCCGACTTTTGAGGGGCTCAAATTCATAAAAGGGCACTACAGCCGCCGTCCGAAGGGCGGCGGCGGAAATTTGAGGCAATTTGAAGGCCAATTTAGGGGTATAACTCATTTTAAATCAGCACGCTCAGAGACACGGATACAGCTCTTGTCTGTTCCACTTTTCTCTCCAAGAGAGAAAAGCGCGCTGCGCACACAGAGAGGGAGGGAAGACACAGAGAGGGAGGGAGGGTGAGAGAGAGCACAGAAAGGCGAAACGGGCGCACTGCTCTCCATATACACTGCATGCATCCACATTCACAAGAACATGATATCTCTGCCCAACACTTTTATCCACTCCATAACGCACATGTCCCACTCACTGTGAAGTTCCTGACGCATTCCATCTCACAAACAGTACTCCATATGCGGGAGGACTCAGAGGTAGTCTATTCCAGCTTCACCTCGTCGTCACTTTTTCCACATCTGCGTTTGAAGTAGAAGCGACTTGTTGCTGTTCAACTGACGGCTGCTTCCATTTCTTCGTGAATGTAAAGTTTGTCAAACTGCCTTGTTTTATTTTTTGTCATCTTGCTGTTGTTTTAAATCTGACCTGCCCGCGTGAGTGACGTTTGATTTGCACCTGCGCCGCCACGCTTCGATGTGGTGATGATAAGAATAACATGCATGTCGGTATAGGGGCTTACAGTGAATTTGACAGTGATTGAGCACACTCTGAATCATACGATTAAAATAGCGTAATTTTACGCATTATTCACTATGAAGGTACAGAAAAAGAAATAGAAAATACATGGGGTAATATATATTAGGCTAGTCAATAATTTAGAGACCCCCCCAAATTTCACAAGTCAGCCTTTCAGGGGGTCTACTACTTCTTTAAGGGGAGCCAAAGCCCCCCCAGCTCCCCCGTAGTTCGCACCCTGGTCCCATATTGTGTAACTTTGTAGGCCTGATGTGAGCATGTCAAATGTATCCATGCATGCACAAGGAAATCTATTGTGCAAGAGATATAAAGTGACATAGATACAGTAGGGTATGTCTTCCTGTGACTATTACGGTATAAAAAGAAATCAGAACATTGAGGATTTCTTCTCCATCAAAACAAAGAAATTAAAAACTGCACAGCAGGACAGAGCAGCCAGCAGCACTGCTATCAGTCAGTTACAGTCAGAGCTGCAGGAGAGAGCAGCAACAAGCTCTCCTCCTTGTCAGTCAGATGAGTCAAGCCAGCAGCTTGACAGCAGGAGCCCCCAGCTGTATGTGTGCGTCAGAGGAGGTTTTTCCAGTGAGGCATAGGAGGATGGTCCTCCTCTATTAGATTGGGGATTTTATATAAAAAAAAATATTATCATTTTTTTTTTTATATATATTTTTTTCATTTTTCATTTTTCATTTTTCATTTTTCATTTTTTTTTATAATAAAATATCAATCAAATGTGTTTTTTCTTATGTGCAGATGCTCATTTTTTCATTCATTATATTCTTATATGCTTAAAATGCTTCAACAACAGTGACCTGAACTGATGGAAAGGAGAGCTCCATGCAGAGAGTCACTCTGGCCCTGGTCCCAGCCTTTAGTAGGCAGATAAGAAAACATTCGCCCTGTGGGCGTTTATTTATTTGGTAATTTATCTAATGAAAAATATGATTGGTTGAAAAACATTTGCAATTCACAGAGAACACGTGAGAGTGATGTGTTTTCCAACGAATAAGATTGAGCTGGAAGTGAGCACGCCCTTACCCTGGTTAAACCAGGTGAAATCTAATTGGTTGTTGGTTGGATAGATTGCTGACATTGATTGACATTTGTATTGTCCACTGTCTGGTCTCTCAAGCTGAATCAAAGTAGGAAGTGAAATCCACTGCCTGATGACCTGACAGGAAGGATTTACGACTTTTACTGAGACAGTAGCAGCATATTATATTTACCCCTTATTTTTATTTACTTTTTTATCAATCAGTAAGTGTTCACAAGCCAGACAGTCGTTGTATTGGATTACACCCAAAACGAGTTTCGAGTTGCGGGAGCCTCAGCCTTGCGGTGCGCTGCGCGGTACTGGGCTTTTTGCAATGTCAGAAAACTGGAATATTTGCAACTTCTCGACTGCAGCGTTTCCACTACAGACAGCATGGATATTCAAGTAAGTCAATTGATTTCAAGTTATCCGAGCCTTCTATTAAATTCGGTGTGGAAATGGTTCACCGAGCAGCGCTATTTTTGTCGTATTGAAGTTTCATCCTGTAATTTTTTATAATAAAACCCGCGAACCTTAAATTCACACATTTTTTTACTGAATTTGGCCTGTAAATCGGTGGCTGACAGCGAGCTCAATTTTAAAGCTTGAGTGGTGATCTTTATATCATATGAAAGTAGAAGAAATAAGAAATAGATTGGGATGAAGCATGTCAACCTAGGATGTTGGGAAGGGGGGGTAAATAACGCTCCAAAGTTGATGAATTGGAATGTAACTAAACGAGTAGTAGTGCAGCACTGTGCACGGGAAGACACACTCTTGTTCCAGATGCAATTAAGTGTAATTTAACGCTATTTGACAACAGTTTCGGCCATAGACTTCGTCAAGTATCATACAAACAGTGCAAGACAGCCATTATAAAGACAGGTTGGCTGATTGAATGGACAACACCTGTCTTGTGAAAGCACACCTGAGTGTGAGACATCATAGGATCAGTCATGCAGTAATAGGCTACATTTTCGGTACTGGCGCAGATTAATCAAAACATTGATGTCACAGGTAGGCTGTATACCATAATATATCATGAATCTATGTGAATAAATAGATTTATATAAATAGTAATCACCAGTGGCGGGCCGTCCATTAGGCGAACTAGGCAAATGCTACGGGTGCTTGAGCCGTTAGGGGCGCCAGAGAGGGTAATTTTTTTTTTTTTTTTTTTTTACAAATACTTTTTCATGATAATAGGCCTACTATTATTTTACAATAGTAGACAAAAAATAAGCAGAACAATGTCTTAAGTCTTTAAATAATAGTGAAATCATTTTTCTAATTCTGGCTTTCTGGCTGCCTGGGCTGCAGCACTTTCACCATGGTCCCTAATCCATACCACCCCACCCCCTGCGCCACCCTTCTACCTGCTCAGAGCTTTTTCCCAGAGTGGGGGAAGGGAGCTGGAAGGTGGGTGCTGAGGGTGCTGCAGCACCCCCTGGTGGCAAGAAATGGGATTTTCGAAATTGTTGGATTTGGCTGTCTTGTGTTTATACCACCAACAAGATGCATTAAAAAACAGTTTGTGCTTCCCAGCTCTAATCTTATTTCATACGCTCTCTCTTCAAAAGTGTTTGATTTTCATCATAATCTGGTTTTCCATAATAATAATAATAAGTTCAGTGTTTATGCCTGTGTTGCTGTCTGTTGTAGTGTAAAACGACTAAAGGGAGAGCAGGTGCTTACATGAAAGTAAGTGAGAAAAGGAGAAAATACTGAATAATGACATCACAACAGTATAATCCTAATGTTAATTTAAAATTAAATATTCTTCTAAATATGGATGAAAGTCCAAAAAACGTCAAATTTTCTTCGGCGCTGCCCTCGCGGGCAGCACCAAGAGTCCCTTCCTTACAGCACCCCCTACCTAAAAGTACTTCCAGCGCCACTGGGGAAGGGCGATTCTGAGCCTGCACTGCAGTGGTGGAATTAGTTGTGATATAATTTTTATTATATTTTCTTTGGGGGAGGGGGGGCACCAGCAAAAATCTTGCCTAGGGCACCAACTTGGTCAGGCACGCCACTGGTAATCACAGCCTAATGCATAGAGATAAATCCTGAAACCTTCTCGCAACAGTTCTAGCCTAAGCCAGTGGTTTTCAAAGTGGGGTCCCCAGCAAAAAGGGGGGATAATCTATTTTCACTATAATTCCATGCCATCCATAAGTAACACAATCTAAGATAGTGTAGAAGTGAGTAACTAGGCTAATTATAACCATAACAGCACAAATAATTGACAAAAATCTCGAAATAAATATACAGTATTTACTCTGAGAAATTAAATAATGAGAAAAGGAACAATTATTGATCGTTAAAACTGAATAATGACATCACAACAGTCTAATCCTAATGCTAATTTAAAATGAGATTTGGGCATTTTGGGCAAAAGAGAAAAAAAAAACGCCCAAATTATTTTCGGCGGCGACCGCCACTGAAGCTACCTCCCCTGTTACCAATCTCACCAGCCGCCACTGGTGTGCGTATGTATATACTGTAAAATCCTAATAGTTCCAGATTTCTCTTTAGTAACCTAAACAGTTATCTTGATATTGCCTTGATGTCAATGGAATTGTGGTTATTGCCAGACATTGCAACTAAAGTTGAAACTTGTCAATTATGTGTGTAGAACTGTGATACAGTACTCAACCCGAGGCTAGAGCCACATGCACCTCCTTTATGGGTACTGTAGTTGTGGCTCTTTTAAGTCCTACTATAAATAAATAAATAATATAAAAAAAACAAAGGGAGGAAAAGAAAGATTTTTCTTTGTCAATGTGGCTCCTGACTAGGGCAAGGTTGCATACCACTGGTGTAGAAGTACAATAATCATGGGTAACATTAGCCTAGGTAAACCCAGCCCCCACGTGACCTGCTCTCTCAGTTCCCAGTCACTAGGGTCTAGACTCCGGGCCATTCAAATCGATTTCCGCGGCGATTGAAAGACTCGCGCAGACCCGCAGCCACCCCGCAGCCAATGAGTGACGGCGTGACTGCCAACATCAGTCCTGCCGTGATCGGCCAATCAGAGAGTGCGTCTTTGTCAATGACGTGTAACAGCTGCAGCGGCTAGCCATTAGCTTTTGGTCTTTCCAAAGCATAGCTCCCGAGCTAGCTACTAGCTATGGCTATGAACAGCTACAGCTACGTATTGTTGTGTCGCCGTTAAATGCGCTAATGGAGGACCAGATACGCGAGGCTTCTAATCTGGGAATCAAGGCGTTGCAGATCGGTGGGGTGAATGATAAAGACAAGGACATGGACGCTGCAAGCTTGTGTATGCAAGTCCAGAGGCCTTGATGAAGAAAAAGTGGCGAAATATGCTGGCACCGGCTA
The DNA here is from genome assembly GCF_964638095.1 of Poromitra crassiceps. NCBI lineage: Eukaryota > Metazoa > Chordata > Actinopteri > Beryciformes > Melamphaidae > Poromitra > Poromitra crassiceps. Next base: position 5,768,788 of record NC_139628.1, read on the forward strand.
CACGAAAATTAACGTTATTAAATGCTGTAACGTTAACGGTAATTCTCATGTGTATGGTTTATTTAGCCTACTCAATCTCTTCTGAGATTATAACGTTAACCTGTTAGGACGCTGTGAGCTTGTGTATATAAGTCCAGAGAACTTGATGAAAACAAAGTGACAAAATATCCTGGCATCGGGTACACGAAAATTAACGTTATTAAATGCTGTAACGTTAACTGTAATTCTCATGTGTATTGTTTATTTAGCCTACTCAATCTCTCAGCCCATGTTGATGCTGAACCAAATGACCAGTCCGGCTGCAATGGTTGATTTGTGAGGTTAATGGCAGCCAACAGAACTTCATATTGTTTCCATACTGTACTGCATGTTGTACTGCATGTTGTACTGTTCATACTCAAATTGTACTTTTTTGAATGGAACTGAATAAAAATGTTTTTGTTTGATACTCTATTCTGTTGTATTGTCATGTGAGAATGAAAACAGCTATATTAATAGTACTTCAAAACAGTGGTTCTCAAAATGTTTCCACATAAGGATCCTTAAACTGAATAATGTGATGCTAGACCTGTGCTTGTTTATTTAGCAAAAAAAGTGTAGTTAAAGTTATACATTCATAACTTGTTCTGCAGTCATCAATCAGACAATTCTCCAAAGCAAGTGTTAACTACATTCAGAGTGAGCCAGTTATAAAAATATAACATGTAACACATCACAGCAATACTGTAGCCTACAGTCCAGTGGTATGGTGGGCTAATTGTTTGAATTATATCGAAATATATTTGCATGGTGTAGCATGTAATGCAGTCTGTTAAGATACTGTAGCTAGATACTCTGTGACACAAAAAGGCAGACAAGCTAGCAGCAGGGATCTTGTCACACTGATTCCAGATAAACCCGTCTGTCTAGCCAGCTATACAATATTACTGTACCATAATACCACAAGCTAAAGCAGCATATGCCAATGGAAGGCTGGGTAGCATTAGCTAACGTCATCCAGGCTACAGTAATAGGCTATTATAGTTATGAAACGCTGATTCAAACATTACAATAATAAGACACAATACTGTAGCTAGAGAGAGTAATTTATTTCAGAGCACCAGATATCACCATATTTAATTTCAATAAATATAAAGCATTCATTGATTGAAGCAGAGTGCTGGTCGGTTAAGTTTATCTGTCATGTCAAGCGCGTTACGCTGTCACCAGGGCCGTAGCCAGGGTTCCGAAATAGGGGAGGTCCAGCAAGGGGAAAAAAAATTTAGCTTTTTTTTTCCCCTTTTTAAGCCATATTTAGAGTAATATATCATTTTAAATCAACATTATACTGTTGTGATGTCATTATTCAGTATATTCTCTTTCATGTCACCACCTGCTCAGCTCTCATTTGGGGCGTTTGAAGCCCAATTTGGGCCGTTTGAAGCCAGATTTGGGCCGTTTGAAGCCCTATTTGGGTCGTTTAAAGCCTGATTTGGGCCATTTGAAGCCCAATTTGGGCCAAGTCCAATTTTACAATGAGATGCACCCACTTTAAACCTGAATAAAGTAATAAAACCACTAGTAAACCAGTAGGCGGCGCCTGGCCTGCTGTTCAGTGAGTGGCCTGGCCTGGCCTGCAAAAAAAAAAAAAAAATTTTTTTTTTTTTTTTTTGGCAGGCTGAAATATTAGGGGAGGTCCGGACCTCCCCGTCCTCATAGCTAGCTACGGCCCTGGCTGTCACTTACCTAAATCACGTTAAATCGACGAGAGATATATATAGAACCAGGATTACATATATGTTTCACATAGGGTGGTGTTTTCATTTCAATGTTTTATTTGGTCCAATATTGAAATGTCCTACAATTGCAGGTTGTCTTACCATTACACAAAATTGAGATCTACCTTCATATCTATTTCGGCTCATTTGGTTGCTATTTAGTAGCGAAATGGAGTAGCAATGCATGCTGGGAGGAAGTGAACATTTTTGTTTTGTTTTTTAATAAAAGTAGGCTACTTGTGATATCTCACGTGGTCGATCATCATTGCAAATTTACCCCTATTTGTACAAATTGCAGATGTGAACAGCTAGGTTTAATGACAAATATGGAATATCACCCAAGGAAATACCACGGTTTAATGCCAACAGATAAACCATACAGATTTGCTGTAATTGTGAACACATAAGGGAGCAAAGACATGGTTTTCAAGTATAACACAATGTACAACTTTTATTCAAAGACAGGATTGAAAAATATAGGTCACTTGTATTCACTTCAGTAATGTCAGGTCTCAGTCGCATTCACGCTAACCTCTTAACGTCTAGCTATAGCTAGGTTACATCTGGATTATGTATAATATACAGTATAATACTACGCTCACTAGGTCATGACATTCACATTAACGCCTCCAAAAATCTACTGTAGCTAGCTAGCGTTAAATAGGTTTATCTGTAACCACGCTGAAATGTGAGGGCATTAACGTTAATATTTCAATTAGGTCAAACACACCTTACCGTTATGACTGCGGCCGTTTTTGATTAACATTAGCGTTAAGTCCATGATCAAATCTAGCATTTCGGTATATTCAGTGTGTGTGTGTGTGAAAAGGATGTTAGCATGCTAGCATTATTAGCACAGAATGTATACAGTCCATGGTACAACGTTAGGCCTTCAAGTCCTGAGGCGAACAGCGCCGGAGGATGAAGTCTGCAGACTGGCATTCAGTGTCCAGCATAACAAGCACGCCTGTTTCCTCATCAGGTTGGCAGCAGCTGACCAGTTGCCCTTCTCCACAATACCTGCGGCTGATGTGGGGCATGGCACCCTGGTCTGTTTGGAAGGGTATCGAATTAATACCTGAAAGAATAAACAGAGAGGACGTCAGTACTTACATTGCAAGTTGTGATAAAATAAACAGATCATGACAGGAGTCTATCCAGAGAGAGAAGGAGAGACAGCTGTTGAGGTTGAGGTCTGTTGATCAAAATAACACCTAGCGTTATCGAGCTAGATACTCTGACGCTGTAGCTAGATACTCTGACACAGAAAGGCAGACAAGCTAGCAGCAGGGATCTTGTCACACTGATTCCAGATAAACTCGTCTGTCTAGCCAGCTATACAATATTACTGTAGCCTACATAATAATACCACAAGCTAAATGCAGCTATGCCAATGTAAGGCTGGGTAGCATTAGCTAACGTCATCCAGGCTATAGTGACTAGACAGAGAGAGATGTAGTGTGTGTGTGTTGTTTTGCCAAGGCAGGCAGGCTAGCTAGCTAGCAACGTAGCCTTAGATTAAACTAAAGTACCAGGAACAGCGTTACATTTATGATCTTTTAATGATGTTAGTAGACACATGTAACAGTATAGATCCCCGTTATGGGGTCTGTTGATCAGAAATCGCGTTTTAGTGGACGGGCAGTGAGCATCCAAACTGGGGTTCATAGCTGGTCTACGGCTAGCTAGCAACGTAGCCATTGATTAAAACAGCGATACATTTATGATATTTTAATGATGTTGGTAAACACACGTAACAGTATAGATCCCCGTTATATAACCTTTATTTAATCAGGTAAAATCACATTGAGATCAAGATCTCATTTTCAAGTGAGAGTTATGAGGTCTGTTGATCAAAAGATCACCAAACGCTATATCGAAATCGGGTCTGAGCGGACGGCAGCGACCATACAAAGGACAGCTGGGGCTTCTCATCACCTGGACACATTTAACGGCGACATTATCTGATAAACTGGCTGCGCATAACATTACTTATTTGCGGGAGTGCACGGGGGAAGTGTAGATTAATCGTGCTGCACTAATACATTATGTTACAAGTACATACCTCAGCTCAGTCAGACTCTGGCAAATCCGACATGATTTGCTATCCTGTTGGTGTAGTTTCACACCAACCCTCTCCAGGCGTAGAAATACCCCCTTCTCGAGTGGTTTGCAGCTGCCCAACTTGCCTTTAGAACAAAGGTTTATCTTACACAACCTGCAAAAATCGTTCACATTGCTAGTAGCCATCGCGCTCCGGTTGTGGTTGCTAGCAGTAGCCTAGTGAGTTAGCTAGGTGGAGTTAGCTCGAGCGCTAACAACAAAGGTCGCAGAGTGATGACGCCATCTGTTGCACTGCGCATGTGCTCTGTGCACCAAGCTGATTGGATGACGGTTGGCTGGTGGAGTGGTCTATCGAGGGGGGGCCAACAACCGCAGGAAATCGTTTAACAATGGTGGGATTCCAGACCATAGTGACTGAGAACAGGTCTGAGAGCAGGTCACGTGGGGGATGGGTTTACCCAGGCTAGGGTAACATGCCCGTTAGCTTACTTAAAAAAAGTTGATTTATAAACACAGGAACGTGAGACACTGTAATGTTACTAATTAAAGTAGATATATGTAGTCTAGTTGGGACGAACATGGTAAATGAACGCTATTTTGATGTGTGCCGTGTGCGTGCAGCCGTGCACAGTGCGATCGAGTGCGTGTGTTTTTTGGCTAAAAGTCCAAAAAACGTCAAATTTTCTTTGCCACCGCCCTTGCGGGCGGCGCCGAGGGTCCCTTCCTGGGCACCCCTTCATAAGTCTGTGCCCCACTTGTGCCACCCTGGTCAAAAAAGTCTGCACACGCCACTGCATCAAGATGGGCTGCCTTTTACTTTGAAATTTGAAAGTAGGCTATAAGCGTGTTAGCCGATGTAAACAGCGGTGAGATTAGTGAGAGAGTCGCGAGTGTTTGTGCAGAACTAGTGAATGTTGTGTACAGCGGGTAATGAGCCGCTGTTATGAAGAGAAGATTAAAGTGAGATTCACGGAGTTGAGAGCAGACAGACAAACTCGCAGCTGCGCTGCATCCTCTCTCCTGCCTCCTGCAAATGACGCGTTCAGGGGCTGTCGGGAAAGCGTGACATCTGTAATGTGTCACAACTAAATAAATAACCTGGGTTACCCTAACAGGCGGCGTTCACACCCAAAGCGCTTTTTTCAGTCAGAGCGCTATGAAAATCATGTTGAGAGCGCTTCCATTGTGCACAAAACACAGCGCACGGAGCGGTTTTTTTGTGCTCCATATGTTTTCCCCTGGCTGTAGTCGGTGCAGTACAGATCAGAACGACCACACGAATGGAAGCCAGCTAGTTTTGTATGTTTGATGTTGTTCACTGTCAACATGAAAGCCAGATTATTGCTAATTCTGGCAGCAGCAGAGGTTGAAAATCCCTCCGGAGGAGAAAAGGTAAGAAGAGTGAAAAAGACGATCAGGGCGCTTTTCCTCAATTGTTCAACTTTTTGCAGCTTTAAAACGCCCACAGCGCTCCTCCAAAAACAACAGACGCCGCTGAACGCCAGGTGCGTTCATTAAAAGAGGAGGACGTCTCAGAGACAACAGACAACCATGTGGCACAGTCAGTCACTCAGCACCCTCTGCTGGATCTAGTTAACACCACATCACTTTGTTAGTTGGCGATAAATATAACACACCTATACTGAAATCTACACAGATTAATTGAAATGTGTCTTTTTCAGATCATCATTGTCTAAGATCTCTGACTGTGTATAAATGCTATACCTGGATAAATGAGGGAACCTGGCTTGTGCGGGAACACTGAACAGCTAAACACTCGACTCTCACCCTGAATCAGCATTTTGCTTCACTTCAGTCCTGTAACAGTTTTGCAAACTGAATGCAACAGCAGCGTTTACACCTTCCATGTTTCTATCATTTATTGTACCTCCAATGTGTCAGATGGGTTGTGCCATGACAGGCTGAGCACTGGCTTTATTACCTTCCCTCCCCTGAATACATTCAAGAGACATGACAGGCTGAGCACTGGCTTTATTACCTTCCCTCCCCTGAATACATTCAAGAGACATGACAGGCTGAGCACTGGCTTTATTACCTTCCCTCCCCTGAATACATTCAAGAGACATGACAGGCTGATCACTGGCTTTATAACCTTCCCTCCCCTGAATACATTAAAGAGACATGACAGGCTGAGCACTAGCTTTATTACCTTCCCTCCCCTGAATACATTCAAGAGACAGCAGCTCATTTGCTCTACATTTTAACAACAGTAAAACATGAATAGAACTAATTGGAAAATTCAGAATTGTCCTCCTTCATAATGTTCCAGTATACAAACAACTACATGATCAAGTTTTCTGATGAAACAGCCATAATCAGTTTATTGACCAAAAATCAGATATTGGCATGTAGCCTACAAACAAGAGCTGGAAGAGGCTGTGAAGTGGTGTGAGGAGCACAACCTGATTTTAATTGTTTGATTTTCAGTTAAATTGGGCTCACCAAGTTGAGATTGTATCTTCTCGTATTAAGCAGCGTTTGCATGTTTTGAGAAGGCTTAGGGTCCATGGAGTAGATCAAAACATGATGTTGTGCTGCAGGGCAGCCATTGAATTCATTATTCTCTACAGCATCACTAGGGGAGAGTGGGGTGAGTTGTGCCACCCCTTGTATCTAGAAAACCATAGAAGAAATTGGTCATGTGACCACACATCTTTGAGGAGGCATCCATTTTACTCACTCTGCAAAGAAGGGAGGCAGATGGCACAAGAGCTAAGCACATTTAAGTTCAAAAAACTGTTTTTTGCCTCTCAAAGTAAATTTTTTATGATCAAGGTTTATTGATTGTTGTGTCTGAACAATTATAGACAAGCTTGAAAACATTTCACACATGTGTTAGTGTTTTAGTAAGCTACAATATGAGGCTATACTGTTAGCATGATGTTAGCTCCAAACCAGCTATATGATACAAGTTTGTTAAAATGGTGGGGATGGGGTGATTTGTGCCAAAAGGCCTGGGTTAAGTTGTGCCAGTGCAGTTGCGGTTGATTTAGTGAAATTTTATTTCATTTTGTTCTTAAATGTTTAAATAGACCTTGTTGAAGCATATTGCAGTATTGGCAAGTGTAGCCTGGCTCTGTGATAGCTTATTTTGTTCATTTTGAACATAATTTTTATTTCTGAAAATGTTAAATATGTAGGTCAACTGCTGCTACCGTTTAGCCTTGTTTAACCCTGTTATAGTACACTGGACTTTAGTGTTATCTTTATTTTGTCTTGCTTTGATATAGCATTACAGTATATGAGATGAAAATGTTCTGTTTTACTTCAGTAATCAATGGCACAATTTACCCCAACGTATTCTCTCCAAAGGCACAACTTACCCCGCACCGGGGGCAAGTTGTGCCAAGAGACCACTTTTTAGCCATATTTTTTTAACGTTTATTTAAGATCCAAAGGGAGTGTTCCCAGTGGTGCACAACATCCTGAAATATATTTACATGTTGTAGTTGGAGGCATTACTGTCATGCCCTCACTTTAAAGACACCTCAAGTAAAAAGTGGCACAACTCACCCCACTCTCCCCTACATGGTTTGGGAACCTGTCCGTTCAACTCAAATCACAACTCCAAAACCTCATCAGGAGGGCTGGTCAAATTATTGCCATGCAGCTCCCATCTTCTCTCCGTGAGATTTTTGAGGAGACCGTGAGGAAGCAGAGCCTCAAAATCACCTGTGACCCAAACCACATCCTTCATACAGAGTATGATGAGGTGTTGCCGTCAGGCAGAAGGTACAGGTCACCAAACTGTCAGCTGAACAGGTATACACCTTCTTTTGTTTCACTGTCAATCAACCTACTTCACAGTAAGAGATGATGTAGAGCAGGCACATCCAAAGTCCGGCCCGGGGGCCTTTTGCCGCCCGCGGACTAATTTTAAACAGCCCGAGGCTTGTCTCTAAAAATACTACTGTATACTATGTGGCCCTCCACACACAGTATTGGTCATTAATTGATTAACCGTTAATCAAGCAAGTTCACTGCATTTTTTCCATTCACCTAACCATGACAGCACTCGTTTGTAGACCAGCACCAAGTAGGAACACTGCAGGCAGAACTAATGTTTTCAGATGATAAACAAAATCCTTTTTAAGTAGCTATGTTATTTTTTTTTTGGTAACCCATGTGATGCACAACCACATTTGGACAAAAAAAACGATTCAACTGTCATTCTGCCGCTTTCCTTGCGATGAGAAAGAAAAGAGGAAATGGCTGCAGTTAATAAGGTACATTAAAATTCGGAGAAAGTAGGTAGAAAAACAAAGTTTGGCGTTAAGTCTAAACAGATTATAAATAAAAAAGTTATGTTAACACGTTCACTGCCAATGACGTGTTTTTACGTCAAACAAAATCCAACGGTTGACTGCCAATGACGTGTTTTTACGTCAATTTTTTTTTGACTTTTGATTTATTTTCTTTGACGGTGGGACGTTGATCTAACCCTTTTACGTCTCCTATACCAATATTGGAGGTATTGAATGTGTATAATCTATTTTACCGACCCACTGAGTGGCGACATGTCTCTCCAGAGTAGAAAGAGGCGAGCCAAAACTGGAGGGAAAAGCGCGAGGAAGCCGTTCTCATACTGTAAAATGGATGGCGAAAACGCTTTCACTTTCGCGCTGACGCACAGCGGTGGCAACGGTGGGGGGTTCCAAGAATAGACTGGATGCACACTTTGAAACACGCACCATAAATAAGCCCAGAATCGCAAGAGCTTGATCAGAGCTCTCAACCGAAACGCCAAGAAACGAGCGAAACCCATCCAGCGAGCCCCATCCAGACTGCCAGGCAGCAGCCAGGCAGCAGCAACTCGTTTGTCACAGACCCGCTGCAGAGCCAAGGAGGGCGGAGGAGAACCCCCACAGAGGGAGGAGTTGGAAGCAGAGGGGGGTTTCCTGCTGTTATGGAGGAAATTACTGTTCAAAACTATTGTTTAGATGTCTGACGTCTTACTGATGCCAAAAATGAATGGTTAAAGTGACTGTTCTATCGAATTTCACAAAAAGCCGATTATCTCAGAATAAATTTTCAGACGCTGAAACCATGCTGTATTCAACTGCTAATGCTTACATAACTACTAACTCTACAAACTAACTCTTTTAGACAGAGAAAGCACACATTCTATTAGTTCTTTTGAGATATTGTGTGTTCACAAAATCCTAACAGAAACGAATCCTCGGCTTTTGAAAGATGAGCCAAAATCCTAAAAAAAAAACATTGGCAGAAGCTAACTACAGTATTGAAAAACGGCTGGCAGTGAATGTGCATCTACCCGGTTGAAACCGGCCTCCCGGAGGACAAAGAAGGGGTGGTGGCAGCCCTCTGCTGGACGGCGGTGATTCCGGGAGTGGCCCGTCCCTGACGGCTCTGGCTGGTCCCGGGGGTTGGAGACACCGCTGCCGCTCGGGAGTGGGCAGGGGGGAGGGAGGGATTGGGTGGGGGGCAGAGATGGTGGGGGACTGGGACCGGGAAAAGAGGAGGGGGGACCTGGGGGTGGGGGCCCTCGCCGTCCTCTCCTGGAATTGCAAATAAAATATTTTATGAGCATTCAATGTGTTTGTCACCGACTCTGAATGGTTGTTCTATGTGACTGTTTTCATTGATGACAAGTTACAGCGTCTGCTGTTCTGACAGGAACTCAATTCCCTAATGGTGTGCTTGATGCTGTGTGCGCATAGCACGTGTCCAACATTTTACCAGCACTCATTACGCACACCGCACACTGCTGATTTCTACTCAGTATACAACCGAGGACACATGTATTGATATGCTATCATTGGGTAGTGTCCCGCTAGCCTATGGGGATCTATTATTCGAAACAAAGGAAATATGCATCATTGGATTACCTTCTACGCCGCCGACTTGCGAGCCTCCAAACCCCTCCACGCTGCCCTGGGGTATGGAGGCGACCTCTTCCAAGGGGTCCAGGGTGTTGTCGGGATCATCTAGGTGGGGGCCACCTGCCAGCTTCTGCTTCGCTCGGCGCCTGACATCCCCGTGCCTCTTCTGGCATTGCTTGGCGGTTCTAGGGATGCCAGACGCCGAGCTGACGCTAGCAGCTATGCGGCGCCAGGCTTCAGACCTTGCGGAGGCATGGTTCCCCGTCCCACATTGGTTGAGCTCGACCTGGATGGATATGTATGCATGGATGGATGGATGAATGAATGAATGTGTGAGTGAAAGGGTCGTTTTATAATAGCTATTCAGAATTGATGGTGGAAGGATATATCACCTCATGCACGAGAACGTCCATCTCTGCTTCAGTGAAGCATTCTACTCTCTGTCTATGGTTTGTTTCTCTTTCTCTTTTTCTCTCTCTCTCTCGTCTCTCTCTCTGCCCTGCTCCAGCCACTAACGCTGGCTTTTAAAGGGGATGGGATAGGCGACTTTGATTGGTTTATTGACGTGAGCCCAGCTGGCACATGGCCACACCTGTAAATAATTGTTGCTTTACGCCGGGATTCCACTGAGTGCATTTGCATTGCGTTGGGGCTGTGCTCCGGTTTTGCTCCGTGCTCCGCCAACACTAACCGGCTGCGTGCAGAGCACGTCACGGCTCCGCTCCTCCAGACAGCTGGAGTGACGAGACCGACAAGTTCCCGCGAGACTATTTGTATGTGGGATAAATACAACAACAAACAGGCAGAAGATCATTGTTCCCAACTGGAGAAGCAGAGGAGGGGTGGACTTGCTTGGTGTTGTCCTTGTAAAAAGGATGTGTCGGGTCATATATTATTTTGTGGTTTTCCACTTCAATGATTAACTTTTCCTCATCCATGTTTGTCCTCTGGCTTGATCTTGAATGATGTAAGCACCTCTGACCTGTTGACTCCAGGCCTGGCTTCGCCCAACTTGCTGCGGTTTTGCTCCGACATCCGGGAAAAATAGAAGCCTTGCGTATCTGCTTCGGAGAGCTCCGGATCGTCGGAGCTGGGACGCAGTAGACACGCAACGCAGCGGAGTAGGTGGGAGTTGACACATTGATTAGAGTGGAAACGTATCGGCTCCGAAGCCGTACCGGAGCGCAGACGGACCGAACCCGGACTCAGTGGAATTTGCGCGTTAGGCATGGTCATTTACTGCTTTAGCGCGGAGCGCACAGGCATTTTGCGGTGCACGGAGAATAGCAGAGCACTTGGCCACGCCTCCAAATTGCACTGCGCGTTAAAGGCCAAGCGCTAATTAGCGCGTTTGGGAAGATAGGCCCCAAAGACTTTTCAGACCCAATTCCCTCAAATTCAAGGAGCCAACATAGCATAGTTTGAGACACAGACCAAGGTGATTTACTACAACACTGAGAATCTTCTAATGAGAAGTAGCAGGCGTTACAGAAGCTCACACACAACTATTAAAAAGAGAGAGACTTGAATGTAGAACACTTCTCACCTCCTATGTTACAGTGATGGCAAACTGTTATTTTTCAATTTATAGTCCTACTCATGCACAAAATCGATACATTCAAGGATGTTCAAATTCACAAAATTACAAGAATTTCAAAGACGCATGGGAACCCTGTGTATGATTATGTGATCTCATCTGCTCAGCCATTTTTATTTCTCAAAGATGTTGCTTGCTCACCACTGATTTGCCTAGTCATGCCATTCCAACTTTGAAGATAAATCTAGTTTTAGAAGCTAGGTTGACACAGTAGTCAATTTTCAAGCTAAGTTTGAGGCTTAGTATCTAAGCACTAGGCACAATGAGTCAAACAACAACAGCTCAATTACAATTTCAGATTAGCAGCAAGTGTGACATTGCTTACCTCCAGCAGCAGCCTGACAATCTGCAGGCACAGGAGTGGGACCACCGGTGTTACGCGCAAATCAACCCCCCTGTACATGCGCGCCCCCCTATGTAAACAAACGCATTGGACAGACCTGCCCCCCGTAGTACCACATTTTAGCCGCCAGGTGTCATCTGGACATAAAAACACTGCTACATTTACAGGCAGGCAGTACGTTACCTCAGATCTTCAAATCTCACTAAATATAGACAGTTTTCACGGAACGATGTTGCTAGGGAACAGTTTGAAACCTAGCTTAATTCCTGTCAGTTATTGTATTAGCAAACACTGCAACTGGAAGGAAGCTAGGGACAATTTAGAATGGCAATTGTCAAGTTAAAACCGTCTAAAGTTGGATTGTAAAAACGTGTCTTTGTAATTAAGAAAATAAATGAATAAAAAATCATGACTTGACAAGTAGGCTATAGGCTACGTGCTACATACTCTGTTATAATAAGGGCATGCAAAACACATTACAACTGGGATTTGAACTCATGCCTCCCTAATCTGCAACATGGACCAGTAGTCAGCTCTTAACCCACTCCACCACAGAGACCATTAATGGCAGTTCGTGTGTTTTGCATTAGTTAAATCGTTTCTATGTGCAACCTTGCTCTCCCGTACGTGATTGTCCCCCCTGTCTAAACACCTCTCCTCACCTTCCACTTGTGTCTGGACAAAAAGGCCCCCCTGCAGTACCGCATTTCCACCACCACGTGTAGTTTCTCCCATGGAGGCTTATGTTTAACTGTAAAAACAGGTGCTAGTGAGATAGATAGATAGATAAATAAATAAATAAATAAATAAATTGATACATACATACATACATACATAAATAAATAAATATATAAATAAATAAATAACATTTCATCTCTAGGTCTCTTTAGATTTGATTGATTGATTGATTGATTTATTCGATGAATGACAGAAGTAAAGCACATCATACACAAAAATATAAAGGCCACTCATACATCACCATCAAGGATAAAAACACAATAAAGTCAGAGGACTTGTTTCCATTGTGGTCCTTGGTCTCGGACAGACGACTCAGACCGACATAAAAACAGACATAACAATAAAGAAACATAAAACTACTTCCACCTATAGACTATTAAAAAAAACCATTTAAGATGTAAAAACAGTTTTAACAAAAGCAATATAAAATTTTTTGAAACAGGACCCAATCCCGAAAATAAAGAACACATTAAAAAGGCTAAAAAAACAATCTGACTAAAATAAATAAAATAACTTTAAACAGGCTATAAATTAACAATACTCAAAAATATTTACATTTACATACCGGCACCAGTCATGAACCAGATTTTGAGAGCGATTTTAAAGCTGCTCAAGGTGTTAATCTGCTTCAGGCTGTCCGGAAGGCTGTTCCACAACAGCCCGGCTGAGTATTTGAAAGAGTTTTTGTTCATACAGCTCTTAAATTTAATGGGGACAACATTGTGGGAGCTCCCTCTGGTGGAGTAGTTATGAACGTCATTTACCTTGGTGAAATAATTTTGGAGATATTTCGGGACCATATTATGCAAGATCTTATGGACCAGGCACAGCTTGATTTGGTTCACTCTTTCCTCCACTCTGAGCCATCTGAGGCTGGAAAAATGGCCAGGCAGGAGGTGGGTTCTGGGATGGAGAGAGTGTAACAGCCGTACTAGTTTGTTTTGAGATATTTGAAGTTTATTTTTGAGGGCCTTGGTGATGCCGGTGAACCAGGAAGTACATGCATAATCAAAGTGACATTGTATCAAAGCGCCCGCCAGAATTTTTAGAGTACTTACGTCTAGGAAGGAGGAAAGTCTGGCCAGGAATCTCACTTTCTGATTTATTTTGGAGATGGTTTTTAAAGCCATACTTTCTCTCGATACTTTACTGTCCAGGATACTGCCGAGATATGTAATTTCCTCCTTGCTTTCGACGGTCACATTGTCGACTGTGATGGTGAAGCCAGGGGATTTTTTAAGTTTGGCGTTAGAGCCAAACAGAATTGACTCAGTTTTTCCTAGATGGAGAGATAATTTATTATCTACTAACCATGTACTTACTTTCTGGAGTTCATTACTAAGGATAAGTTCTACCTCCTTTTTCTCTTTGTGGGAGACCAGGAGAGCCGAGTCGTCCGCAAAGAGAAACAGGTCGCAGTCACATGCCGACTTCATATCATTTACATAAATAAGGAAAAAGAGTGGACCCAATATGCTCCCTTGGGGCACCCCGCACCGTAGGGGGAGAGGGGAGGACAGGGTACCGTTCACGTCGGTAACCTGCTCTCTTCCCTTTAAATAAGACCCCACCCATTTGAGGGAGGTGCCATTAAATCCCAAGGACCTGAGTTTGTACAGGAGGATATCATGGTTTACAGTATCAATTGATTGCCATAAGATGGACTGTAAAAACAGGTCAGTAAAATAAATAAATTAATAAACTAAAGAATTCATGGCCTTACAAGTAGGTAGACATACTCTGTTATAATAAGGACAAGCAACAAAGGTTACAGGTGGGATTTGAACCCATGGCCTCCAAGTCTGCAGCATGGACCAAATGCTAACTCTTAGACCACTGTACCACAGAGACTTCTTGTGGCATTCATGCTGCTTTGCATTAGTTAATTCTCTATGTGCAACCTTGCTCTCCCATACATGATTGTCCCCCCTGTCTAAACACCTCTCCACACCTTCCACTTGTGTCTGGACAAAAAGGCCCCCCTGCAGTATCGCATTTCAACCACCATGTGTACAAATGTTTCTCCCATGGAGGCTTATAAAAGAATGGAACCTCATCAAGTCTCGTCTGTACACACTAGCCCATTTAAAGGGAAAGGTTTCCAAATGTAGCCTATATTTAGGTTTTGAATTAATTGGAGTACCAACATTTCATCTCTTTCCAAAGGATGGACTGTAAAAATAGGTGTTAGTAATCAATCAATCAATCAATCAATCAATCAATCAATCAATCGACTAAAGAATGCATGGCCTTTCAAGTAAGTAGACAAACCGTTATAAAGACATGCAACAGACAGTGGGATTCGAACCCAAGGCCTCTGCAGCCAAAAGTTAAACCACTGCACCACAGAGAGCTTTGATGACTGTTGCTGTCTTTTGCATTAGTTAATTCCTCTCTATGGGCAATTCTGCCCTCCCATACATGCTTGTCCCCAAGACCTCACATCTCTTCCACTGTCTATGTGTACGCCTCATGCAGAAGTGTCCCCTGCTGTACCACATTTCTGCCACCAGGTGACTGGGAAAACCAAACACCTTGCTCTAGTCTTCCTAGTTCCTCTTTATTGGGGTCACAATATGACCGTAAGTGGTCATTTTGACGTCAAGATTACAAGCGCTCTGATGATAAATTCCTCAATTGGGAGATTCATGCATTTATTGTGTTAATATCCTTTAGAAAGACACTTAATGTGAAGAGGCAATTTTTTCTATTCTGTACAGGCACAATTAGATTGACCACACCTTGTTGCAGGTTGTTTCTCACAATCATCATGCTAACCATGTCTGTCTCTTTCATGTATTGCATGTGTGAGAGAATGCAACAAGCAAAGGTTCTTGAAATAACATGTATTAATGGTTGGTAGGCTGATCAACAAGGAATAGGCCTACATGTGTTTTGCTTGAAAATAATAGCATTTCAGCATCTGTCACTAACTAGATGAAAACCTATAGGCTATCTGTTTTGTTTCAGACAGCCTTGTGACTTGCTTTGAACACAGAAAGAAAGAAGGAGCCTGCCTGCATATCAAAATGAGGCTAATAATTGCATTTAATTAGTTTATTTAAAATAGTACTTGACCAAATAGAAAACAACAGAATATTGACGAAAAACCATTTTGACTCTAGCACAAGTCTGGGTAAGGAATGCTTATGAAAGATTCTGAGGCCTTAGTAGAAGCTTAATGTTGAAGGCAAGGCAAGGCAAGGCAAGGCAAGGCAAGGCAAGGCAAGGCAAGGCAACTTTATTTCATGCCAAAAGCAATTCAAAGTGCTTTACAGAAATAGAAGAGATAAAACAATACAACAATGGAACACATGAAATTACATCAGGAAAAAAAATACAATCACAGTAAAAAGTGACAATAAAAAAGAATTGAAGTTGAAGAATACTGTCTGACGAAGAGCTGTTTGGCTCGAAACGTTACCACTGCACTTGGTGCAATAAAGCTATCAAAAAGGAGTCCTTTTAGTGTGCGAGCGATTTTTTCATTTGTTTCACTGTTATATTTTTTCGTCTCAGCACCTACCCGAAGTCTCGGTCCTTGGATGTGCATGTTTTCATCTATTTCAAGTTGAAGAATACAACATGAATCGCCTGATAATTCAACGTATTAGCAAGATACAGCTGGGTGTATTCATTCTAACAAAGCTTGTTTGCTGGTCGGACATAACTGCCTCCCCACCAAGCCCCGCCCCCGCAGCAGACATGTGCAGACTCGAGTTTGCCAATGAGTTTGCTTCAAGTAAGTCAAGACAGGCAGATTCAATGGTGGAGTGCATGCGCCCCCTAGTGGATGCATGCATTTACACAGGGGGGGGCACGCATGTACAGGGGGGTTGATTTGCGCGTAACACTGGCTGCTGCCTCTGATTCTAAAAAAACAAAAACAAGACATTATCAAAGCTAATAACTGATTACAGCACAGTCATGCAGAGTGTCAGGGGTTCACAGTACAGGTGGTTTGTGCAGCAAGTGTGGAGCTCTGTAGCAGCTCTGAACAATGTCTGGGTATTTAGTAAGGTGGCCTACAGCCTTGTTTTAAGAAAACTCCTGGTGACATCTCACATGTGGCTGGGACTAAACAATTGGCCCGCTTCATAGAAAACACTGCATTACATATCATGTAACTCCATTCTGCCTACAAATACACAGATAGGGTTTTTTGTTCCAGATCACGCTGCACAAGTACGTACAATGACAATTAGGGCTGGGTTAAAAAAAAAAACGATTCTCAGATTTTTAATCAATCTTTGTTTTAATCCTATGATATCGATTCATATGTCCAGAGATTTTTTTTTATTAAAAAAAAATATATATATATAATATATATATATATATATATATATTTATAAACAAAGGCTATACGCTATGTGTGGTACACGCTGTGTGTGGTAGTTGAAACATAGTTTCAAGTTGATGTTTATTTATGTTTGTAGTTTAAACAAAAACATAATTACTGTAGGCTACATAAATGGAAATGTTTGATCATTAATATCTACTTTTAGAAATTATATAGGCTGAAATCAAATCACTGTGCATAATTGTGAAAGTGTCTTTATTGACAGATGAAAAGTATGTTATTTACCCTTTGTCACCACCTGGTGAGTAAATATATGTGTAACTAAAACCGGTCTGCAACTTTTTTTCCCATGTATCTACCGGTCCTTGGCGCAAAAAAGGTTGGGAACCCCTGTGTTACATAACTGGACAGTCATGTAATTCAAGTTACAGCTCAAAAAACATGTTTTAGTATCACTAACCAAATCAATATTGAAATTAATCGAATCCGAATCGAATCGAATCGGGATTAATCGATTCGGAACCTTGTGAATCGGAATCGAATCGATTCTTGAAATTTGAACCAATACCCAGCACTAATGACAATATCTCAAATAGTTCTCCAGTGGGTCTACTCTTAACATATCCACGATTGCCACTGCAGCTCTGTTGCAGCAAGCAGGTTAGTGTTGTCACGGTACCAATAATTCAGTAGTCGGTACCGGTACTAGTGAATTTCCACGGTACTCGGTACCAATTTCGGTACCACGGTAAAAAAAACAGACTGATATTTCTTGAACATATTCTCCTTTATTAAAGTATGCAACCATTTCCAATTAACAAATGGCATGTAGCCTTCAACTTTAAAACCAAACAATGTGCTTCTGCTTACTTCTTCTTACATTCAACTGTGTATGGCAGTGAGTACAGACAGTGGCATGTAGCCCTCAAGTATTTAATTTTATTATTATATTAAATATTATAATTTAATTTATTTCACAGAATTGCTGGAATCCTTTTTTTTTCAACTGTGTATATTGGTATTTGATCGATGCATAGGAATTCTGCCAATGCCCTATCACACTTTCTTGCTTCATGTGAGTTCTTGTCATATTTCCTCTGCTTTTCAAAAACATCAGGAATTGTCTGCTGGGTGGTCTTTTGGGCTCCGCGACTTGTGCCTTCCTCTTCATCTTCATCTCTCGCATACTGTTAAATGGAAAGTAACGTCAGTGAGATTCACTAAAATAAAGAGATGATAAAGACAACTGCACATACACACATGTAGAGTGCAAGCAATTTTATGTAGCTAGTTTCAATTCACGGACATGTTTCACCCGAAAGAAGCTTGTATTTATTTTGATGCCATGTTGAACTATGGCTAAGTTTGGCTATTAGCCGTGTCCCATAATGTTTCCATTACAAACATTGCATTGCACACGTGTTACACTATGCTAGCTAACGCTGTACCAGGTATTAGCCGGGTCCCATAATGATTCCATTTCAAAACACGTTAACGTAACGTTAGCGCAAACGTTTTTTGGTTACACAATGCATTGCCAGCTATCTCAAAAACGAATGTGACAGGATAAGGTCTGTTTGATATGTTGTTAAACGTGTTATTTTACACCGTTTGAAAGAATTAACCCACCTTGAATCATTTGAACAGGTCTGGGTGCCTGTCTTTCAGCTGCTTGGCGAGATTGGATGTGTTACCCTGTTTGGTTTGGAACTCCCTTTCACACTTTTTGCAGATGGGACTTTGGGGACTGATATTTCCAAATGCGACTCTTTGCATTCTTCTTCTCAACAAGTTGAGTTGTTGGAATAGGACAGGAGCAGCCGCTCCTGCTGTAGCTGTTAGCCATTATCTTCGCTGCCTGTCCGCACTGCTCGTGTCAACAAGCTGTGAATGACTGTTTGCGATTACGTGTGGACGTTCAGGGACACCGTAGTCCCGGAAGTGCGCGGGGCTGTATGCGCAGTATGTATGTATGTTGATCAGGCAGACAGGCTAACGTTAGCTGGCGGCTGGGTCCATGAAGCCAAGCCATGGTGGCAAACTAAATAGTAAATTCGGTACCCTCGGTACCATGAAAAACAGGTACCGTCCAGTACCGTAGCAATGTACCGTCCAAGTACCGAGTACCGTGACAACACTAAAGCAGGTTACAGCTCCAATTTTACATTATCAGCAGGTGTGACATTGCTCTCGTTATATGTACAGATACTACACACCTTCCATAGGAGGGATGCTTTGGTTATTGTTGGTTCTCTGTCATAGTTGTGGATTTGGATTCAGTTCAGTCACAATTGCCAAGTCCCACTCCTGCTCCATCCGAGTATTGGCCTCCGCCTCCAATTTCTGCACCTGGGCCTCCAGACGCTGCCTCCGCTCCAGACACACTTGCTCCTGAGCAGCCCTAAGCTGCTCCTGAGCGGAGGCAGCGTCTGTTTGGGCTCGAAGTGGTGGAGGCAGTAGTTGGCCAGCTGGTCCAAGCGCTCACAGAGCTCATTCCGGTGAGTCACGCCTTGTGACAGATCATGCTGTGAAAAGAACAAGACATTATTATTGAATAAACATGTAGCAGCACATCAAAATAGAGCAACCAGTCACAAGATGGCCGCCCTGTCAGACAATCCAATAAGAGAAGACATCTTGGGTAGCGGAACTGGGGATTGGCCGAGACAGGGCCGAATGGGAGGGGAGAAATGACGTGCAGAAGTGATGGCTGGTTGGCGGGAGAAACAGAGGTTTGTGTGGGAAGAATATGGTGACAGGAGAAAGGTTTCTCTGCCTTGTTTTAGCGTCGATTGTGGCTGAAAGTTCAGTTCTCCATAACTGAGAAACATAACTGAGGACAGCGCCTCAGTGTAATTCTGATGTTTTTAGCTTGCTGTGGAAACATCTATTGTGCATTGCAAGCAATTTCGGTTTGTTTTTCTTTGCTTTTCACCCAAAACACATTGAATACCTCCCAAATTATGTTTCATTTGTATATAATTTTGTTATTGTTTCATTTCAGACATCAGTTTAGTGCCATCAACAATTGACCTATCGCTAAGCCCCACCCCCCGTCCTCACTCGGACAAACACTGACTAGAGTAAATGGCAGCCGTCACTGTCAAAGTTACATCCCAAGACGCTCTTCACAACTTTTTGAGCCCTAATATCGTCTAGAAGCGTTTTCTATCATGCGAGTGACACCAACCGCTAGCAGCCTACTAAGGTGGACACAGTACAGCTACGAAACTGTCTAAATGTACTGTTACTCACAAAATACACCTACCCGAAATAGGATAAACCTCGCCTGGAGATCTGCGAGCGGTCCTGGGGGCACAACCCTCGGGAGGCACAACTCTCAGAATCTTGGACGGTGATGGGTTTTGGCGCTGCATCGTTTCTGGGAGGTATGAGGTTTGAATGATTGCAGAGGAATGACGGGCAATGGTTGCTCCTTTAGGCCAGCCCTCTAATTAAAGTGGTTGGATTATGAGGACAGAAACCGAACCAATTACTTAACAGCGTGACATTGGGTGACTACACGCATGCGCATGTCACGTTGCTGCAGTGGGTACGTTCAGACACACACAAACCCCAAAGCACATATAGGAATTCCAGATACCAAACGATGAAATACGGGTGTTTTGGTGAAATTCATAAGTGCACTAGATTAACCGCTTACATGAACACATCGGGCTCTATTTTGCCACTGGCCTTAAATGCTAAAAAACACGCTTTACACCTGCCTACCGCTATCGTCCCGCGTCAGTTTGGGCTGTCGGGAGGATACCGTCATGTTTTTACGCCCCTGAAATGCGCTTTACGCTGAAGAGGCGTGATGCAGTGCCAGAATAGGCCAGAATGGGCGTTTTGGCCTTAAATACCAGCCTAAAGTGATCTTCCCAACGGGTGTTAATTTTGCGGTTAACGCTTTTCAAAACCAGGCCTTATTTAGTGCGCCGGGGATGCACCCACCGCGTGATCCTATTTTGTGCACATGCCTTTCCAAAGCAGGCCTATCCCTGTGCGCCGGGGACAGGCTAGCTAGTGAATTCCCTTAACCATGTAAAATGGAATATATAATAAAATAGTTTAGAATACAATAGAATAGATTGGGAGATTACAGCATGCAGTGGCAACCCTTCTCAGGCTTTGGGTGAAGCTGTAATGCACAGTTGATTTATTTTGTTTAGGCTACATCATAATCATCCCGATCCCTATGTACGGCATCCAGACACACAGCAGCAGAGTTGCTACTGTCTTTGATCTTTTTCAAATGGGATAGCTGTCTAACTACAGATATTTGATGTATAAAAAAATATTTTTCTTCCGAAACATTTTTATTAGCAATATTATTATTATTATTTTTTTCTCCAAAATTAACAAACAATATTACTAATATTCGTAATTAATATTTGTAATGATTTAATTCAGAGAATTTACATTATAGGCATGTCTATCGTTTTATGTGAGAGATAGGGAGAGAGATATTCTGTAATATAATTAAACAAAGGGAATAAATTAGAGTTCATTGGATTACCTACCGCCCACCTGTGGTCCCCCAAAACCCTCCACCATCTCCGGGGGGGATGCTGGCCGCAGTCACCTCCTCGCTGGGGCTCAGCTCTAGATCACGATCGTTCTGGGAGGGGCCCCCACCGGTCTGGCTCTGGGCCCGGCGAGCGGCTGCCAGCTTGTCCTTAGCTCGGCGTCTGACAGTATCATGCTTATTATGGCACTGATCAGGTGTTCTTGGAATGCCAGACGCCGAGCTGACGCTGGCAGCTATTTTCCGCCAGTGATTCCTCTCCCCAAACAATTGCGCATGGTAGGTTTGAACCTGGATGGATGCATAGATGAATGAATGACTGAGTAAAGTTAGAGGAGTTGTTTTGTAGCTATTCAAAATTGATGGTGGAAAGATATATCACCTCATGCGCCAGCACCATCTTCTCCTCTGCAGTGGATTACGTGGCTCTGCTTCTGGCTTGTTCTGCCATTATGATCACACTGCGCCAGCTGCCGCCAATCTGGCTTTTAAAGGGGATGAAATAAGCCACTCTGATGGGTTTAATTACTGGTACTGGCCATGAGAAGAAGCCCGTTTCATGATCATTTTGATGATTTAGATTGCATCATGATGACTTTCATGAGCCTGTTTGTCTTACGGCCGGGCCACACATCTTGCGTCTGCGTGGCGTTACCTGTTGATCTTCATTTCGGCGCCCATGTTAACAGGTTACAGCAGCCACACCACCGGCATGAGACGCGCATCTCAGGCGCGTGTCTTGCGAGGCGTGAGACGCGCGGCGCGTCATCTAGAGAATAGAAGCAACGCCTATTTTTTCTGCTTACCGTGCCCGTGTCTCTACAAAGATATACCTTAAAATGATCTTTTGCTGTTCATAATCATATCATACAAGCACTATTCACTACATTTTCAAAGCAGACATAATAAAATATAACAGCAGTTCCGTTTTTGTTTTTCTGGGCGAAGTTGCGGCATATCTTTTTTCGACTCTGGTTCGATTTTTGCGAGTTTTCGCCTGCGACTTGAATTGATAACCACTGATTTCCATAGGCTATAGAGGCTATTTATTTATTTTACAGGGGCAGCCACAGCCAATCAAGGCTCGTTTTGATTTGAGACGGAAGGATGAGCTAACAGCTGCAGTTCTCCTGCCCTCTGAAAACCACATACAGTACATAGGCTACAATGTGGCTTCGTTCCTCCCCTCCCCACACACACACACACACACACACACACACACACACACACACACACACACACACACACACAAATCAATACTGCCTCGATTATGAAGTGAGCCCAAGCGATCTTCAGTTAAAATCATCATTGTATTGTTCATAGCCAATTTAATAAAAGGTAAACTCTATAGGAAGAGAGTTGGCAGACAGACAGCAGCAGCAACGCTGCCTGTGTGGATGCCGCGGGCGTTCCAGCCGCAGCCCCCACGCGACGCACACACGCACTAGGTAGACGCGAGATGTCTGGCCCGGGCGTTAATGAGAAAATGAGGCTCGTTGCACGTCTTCCTCGAAATGTCCATAGACTAGCCTATTAAAATATGTATTAATGGTTTATTCCTGCGGGAGAGGTGTTTAGGCTATGATCTGTGATGCGCTGATATCACCACTAGCCACACTTGTGAATAATTCTACACTTAAAAAGGCGTGGTTAAACATTATTAGTGCAGTTCTAAGTTTCACAATATCATACATTTCAAAGTCTGTGTCTTAAGAAACAATTGATTAGTATGCTCACGATACCCAACATGATTCACTAACCGTATTGCTTTTTTTTTGCAATGTGCATATCTTCTGTGTGGTGCTCTTATAAGTATTACCCCATACTTCCACACAGTAGATCAGATGTGGTAATATAAGTGCACAATACAGAGTGTGCAGTGTTTCCTGATTTAGTATGCATCTTATTTTACCTAATATTCCTATGCTCCTGGCAATCTTGGTGCACAACATTTTTATCTGGGGTTTCCAGCAGAGCTTATGGTCTATTATAACCCCCAGAAACTTGTTTTCATAAACTCTTTCTGTTTCCACATTATCAATTTCCACTTGAACATCTGTGTTTATTTTACTGTTTCCAAATAAAATAAATTTAGTTTTGTTCAAGTTTAGAGATCATTTGTTTGTGTCAAACCAACATTTTAATTTACCCATTTCTTTCATAACCATCTCCAAGAGCTGCTGCAAATTCTTCCCAGAACAAAAAATATTTGTGTCATCTGCAAAAACAACAAATTTCAATACATTAGATACTTTGTCGTTGATGTATAGAATAAATAATTGTGGGCCCAGGACTGACCCCTGTGGGACACCACAGGTAATGTTTAGGCACATTGACTTGTGATGACCCATCTGTACAAATTGCTGCCTATTTCCTATATAACTTTTCAACCAATCAAAAGCCACCCCTCTAACACCATACCCATTCAACTGTCTGAGCAATATCTCATGATCAATCGTATCAAATGCTTTCTTTAGATCAATGAATATACCAACTGCATATTTTTTGTTATCTATACATTCGGTTAATTCCGCTACTAAGTCAAGTCTCAGGTCTTCTCTTTATGCATCAAGTCAAGTCTCAAGTCTTCTCTTCATGCATCAAGTCAAGTCTCAAGTCTTCTCTTCATCCATCAAGTCAAGTCTCAAGTCTTCTCTTCATGCATCAAGTCAAGTCTCAAGTCTTCTCTTCATGCATCTAGCCAAGTCTCAGGTCTTCTCTTCATGCATCAAGTCAAGTCTCAAGTCTTCTCTTCATGCATCAAGTCAAGTCTCAAGTCTTCTCTTTATGCATCAAGTCAAGTCTCAGGTCTTCTCTTTATGCATCAAGTCAAGTCTCAAGTCTTCTCTTCATGCATCAAGTCAAGTCTCAAGTCTTCTCTTCATGCATCAAGTCAAGTCTCAAGTCTTCTCTTTATGCATCAAGTCAAGTCTCAGGTCTTCTCTTTATGCATCAAGTCAAGTCTCAAGTCTTCTCTTTATGCATCAAGTCAAGTCTCAGGTCTTCTCTTTATGCATCAAGTCAAGTCTCAGGTCTTCTCTTTATGCATCAAGTCAAGTCTCAAGTCTTCTCTTCATGCATCAAGTCAAGTCTCAAGTCTTCTCTTCATGCATCAAGTCAAGTCTCAAGTCTTCTCTTCATGCATCAAGTCAAGTCTCAAGCGATTCAAATCGTGACTCGAGTCCCCACTGAAATTAACTGTTTTATGTCTGTCTGCCAGTCAGCCTACCTGCCTATCTGCCTGCCTGCCTTTCTGTCTGTCTGTCTGTCTGTCTGTCTGTCTGTCTGTCTG
>NC_139628.1:5795773-5805773 GCF_964638095.1 Poromitra crassiceps
TTACCTAAAGAAAAAAGTAACAAGGATTGAAGCATTTACAGTTTTGAATGTGCAATTAATTTAGGCCTGAACACACAGGTTCACAGACAGACA
The DNA here is from genome assembly GCF_964638095.1 of Poromitra crassiceps. Lineage (NCBI taxonomy): Eukaryota > Metazoa > Chordata > Actinopteri > Beryciformes > Melamphaidae > Poromitra > Poromitra crassiceps. The sequence goes on from NC_139628.1 coordinate 5,795,867, forward strand.
CAGACTTATAATGTATAAAATGTTTTACGTAAAACTTGGATTAATAACCCAGGCTTTTAGTTGCTTCAATCACTGAACTCAACCGGCCTATATTTGAGACAGGCTTTTAATTCCTTTGGCACAAATCTCTTGCTCAGAAAAGAAGTGAAATACTATCAAATTGTTTCTTTAAACCAGTAGTAATATTATTATTCAAATTAAAGGTAATTGAAGTTTGACGGTATTTTTATTTTAGTTTGGGAAAACTAAACGTTGTCACAGATGAGGACTGTGTATTCTTGCTGTCAGCAGGAGGACACAGGACACCTTGGAGCCATGGTGTGTGTGCTACAGGAGGACATGGACCAGCAAGCCCAGAGTGTCCCCGAACCTAAGACCAGCCCCAACCCCGACCCGGCCCCCGGCTCGGTCCCTCCAGTCTGGTGCCGGTGCTCCTGCTGCATCTCCCCTGCTCTCCCCCAGGAGGCGCTGTGCTGCAGGTGGCGGGCCGGCTCCTGCATCACCTCCTCTCCTCTGTTTGAGCATCTGGTGCTGTGGCGCCCCCTGCTGGAGGCCGTGCTCCTGTACCGGGACCCTCTGTCTCCCCCGGCCGGGGAGCTCCGTGGCCAGGCAGCTGCCCTGCGTCACTGCGCCTACATCCAGTACACAGCCTGGAGGTTTGGGGTCCCGCCCGCCAACACCACGCCAGCCCTCCCCAGCTGCTGCATGCAGAGGATCAGGGAGGAGTACCCTGACCCAGATGGGCAGTACAGCGGCTTCAGGCCGGAGAGGACCACCGGCCAGTTTCAAGCAATTGAACTGGAAAGCGTCCACTCAGCAGATTTACCCAGAGCCATTGAAGAGAGAGTCACGCCAACAGGAGTCCAAAATGCTTGATCCTCACATCACTCACGTAGCTGAGCTCCATTCTAGCTAGTTCCAAGTATAGTTCCAGGAAGTATGCGGTGGGCCATTTGAATGCATAAAATAATGCTGATAATATACAATTAGATTCTTTAAACATCTTACCCTTTCAAAGTACATCACAAATGGTTCATTCTGCTGCAACTCCACAGCTCTCCTTAATCCAGGAGCTTACTTCCGGGAACTGTTGCGAGGTGGTCTTCACATGAATTCAGTTTCACTCATTCAGTTAAACTTTCAGCTAAACTACATTGATCTACAAAGAACATTATTCTGATCATGAGATGGAGGAAAACAGAAAACAAAATATTGATCATTGTTTGTACTTTATAATATTGTTCATTTAATTTCACCAAAATATAGCCTAATCCATAATCGTATATAATGTTTAAATTATTTGGTTATGATGTGTTACAGTAGGTCCACTAGCAAGCTAACAAATTAGCTCATATTTTGGGCTAATTCAGATAATAGAAATGTCTCTTTCCTCCATGCATTATTCCATTGGTCCAGGCCATTATAAACTCAGAGATGGCTCATATCATTTGGGAAATTTCAACACAGGCATAATAATTATTTCTTCTGTTTTCTACTCAAAGGAAAATTGGAGGTACGGACAAAAATTGAACGGCCCCAAGAATTTGAGAACCAGATGTTTTTTTTTCTCAGAATGTGATTGGTTTTGGCCCTGCAACCGTCATGGCCTTTTGCAAAAATATTGCACTTTTTCACCTTTTTGTCAAAGCATCATGGGAATTGTTCATGTCACCACCTATCCATCATGCTGTGCCTGCAGCGTTCCTTGTTTCTCATAGACAGTGAATGGAGGCAAACAGTTTGCTTCGTTAAATCATAATCTGCTGTTAGAGATTCAGGGTCGGGGATATTAGGCTACAGACAAAGACAGCTTGAGAAAGCTGCGGCTGAGTGGAGAGAGCAGCTTCTGGTCCAAAATAAGTACATCTCATGATGCTTTTAGAACTCAAGTTGGGTGGTCATCTCTGTCTGAGACAAACATGTTTTTATTTTCTTAGAAGGCCCTCATTGGCAAGCTACCGTCTTCTCTTACATCCTTGCTAGATCGATCCTTTGGACCACATCACACTCACTAAAGTTTGTCTTTGGCTAGAACTCCCTGAGTTAGTATTACTGAGCTTAACTGCTTTTTGTTTTTATGCCCCGCCCACCTGGAACTCTATACAGAGCACCCTGAAAATCAATACTTTGGTATCCCTTGGGCATTTAAAATAAATTATTTCTAAATATTTCTATTTGCACTAATTTAATTTGACTATTTTGTTAATGGATTTCCTATAATTTTTTAGAGGCATAAGCGCCCTCTAAGGGTCAAATACTGCTTTTTTTTTTTTTCTCAAATCAATGGGATATTAGGAACACACTGACGTCACAGTTTTCCCAAAGACTATGGGATTTCAAGATAATTACTCCCCTACCCCCCCTGTACCCTTTCGGCTCCTCAGAACTCCAAGCCTATTCCTATTGAAGTTTGCTCTTAAAATACTGAACCAAACGTCGTCAAAGTTTGCACCTGTCTTAATTATAGTTAGTTTCCCGCTGAATGTGTCACTACTTTATAAATATCTTACCTGGATAAGCTCGAATGATGATGTATATATTATCAGTCCGAGTTGGAAGCACTGTCTCCAGCCCAGGCAGGCGGGAGCAGGCGGGAGAGAGTCGTACTGTAACCCCATGCACTAGCCCCAAGCTCCGGGGAGGCGCGCAGCAGCAGCTGGGCTCTCTCGGTGTGTCTGTGTGTGTGTGTTTTGCTGCGCGGATTGGGTTTGACCGTTTGATCAAGCAAGTAGCTCCTGTGCTCTTAAAATACTGAACACCACGTTGTCATATTTGACATATGTCTTCATTGTAGACAGTTTATCGCTGAATGTGTCATTACATTATAAATATCTTACCTGGATAAGCTCTAATTATGTTGTTTATATTATCAGTCCGACTTGGAAGCACTTTCTCTCGGCCAGTCAAACGGGAGAGTCTGCTCTCTCATGCACCCGCGGGGGCGCGCGCAGCAGACAGACTGTGAATGGGCGGAGGAGGAGGAGGAGAGATCTGCAGCTGTGCCCAGAGACACTCACCTCGCTCCGACTATAGCAGGCTACTCAGCTACTGTGCCTGTCTGTGAAAAGCGTCCTGTCCAGTCGCACCTTCGCAAAAAGATGCGGGATTCCCTCAATCCTGTACCCAATCTCAGACTGTATTGAGCAGAAAAATCACACACCAGCTATTTCTGTCTGTGTTTGTTTGTTGCTCCGTGAGGTTACAGAGCGCCCCATGCATGCAGGAGCCAGGCTGTTTCGCCAGCCAGGGTCTGGGAGGAGGGAGGAGGCGCAGCCTGCAACTGCGCTGAGAGGAAAACTTTTGCACAACTTTTAACAAGAATCACGAAAAGCCCCAAAACGCAAATTAAAAACGGATTTCATTGCGCGGTTTATCGCTAGTTGTACGAGGGAATGACGTGGAGAAATCTCGCATTGTGTTACCCCAGAGCGGGGGGTTTCTCCTATTGTGCGGTGGGCTGCTGTAACGAGCCCATGTCACTTTGCTCTCGTAACGTAGTTTGACACGCTGCCATAGAGATACATGCAGAAAAATAATTAAATTTCTAGTTCGCCACTGAATTACCAAATTGATATAACTATCAACCATTTTGAGCAACACTCTTTCCATACATGCCACCAGCGTTGGCTAGTTGTTGATATTTATAAAGATATTGCCCCTCTCAAAAAAAATATTTTTGAGGCGGTAGGCAAACTGTAATGGCGTCAATTTCCGAAAAAAAATCTTGACTTGAACACAGCCAAAGAGTTTAGTATAGACAAGAGCATATGTCATTTCTTGGTTTTTTCCATAGGTATTTTCAAATCACTGTTCTGATACATATCTGGGGGGTTAGTCCCCCTTTAACACACGGTCACACAAACAGCCCTACTCTCGAGTCCTCACTGACTCACAGTAGATGCGACTGTGCTTGTCCCATGCTTGCTTCAGTCACTCACAAAAGCTGCTTCGAAAAAGACGAGGGGCGTTTTCTCTCTCTCTCTCTCTCTCTCTCTCTCTCTTTCTCTCTCTCTCTCTCGTTGTCACTCTCCCTCCACTGCCGTGTATATGTGCTGTGGGGGTGGCTTGGGCACACTCCCGACAATGCATCTTTGAAATGCTGCCTTCAGGTGCAGCGCGGAAGGAAGTAATTTCTGTACGAAGAGCTATTCTTTCACCTAGAAATGCTGCGTTTAAGTCCAGGGTCCTTTTCTCAGAGACGACAAAAGGGCCTGATGTACAGGTGAAATACAAACCACTTTCTGTTTTGCCAGTAGGTAAAACAAAGGTAATATATAAATTCAACTTCCTCATCTTCATGTGGTGTGTAGAGGCGGTCACATGCTGTCCCCTGCTGGCTGCTTACTGTCACTGCTCAGCTTATTGGCCCCTGATAGGAAACTGGGTAGCAGCAGAACAAACTGTAAAAAGGCTTTAAAACATGAATAGAAACACAATGAAGAATAGAAATTAACAGTAAAAACACAATACAGATGAGAGTTTAGCACATTATAGCCACACTGCTGAGAAACTGCTGTCAAATCCAGATTCCAGCACAATCCAGGGAACCTGAAGGCCTCTTCAGTTGTTTCATGTATAGTGTGTGGTGATGAACAGTGATGCAAATGAACAGCAAATTATTTGGTACAGTGGCGTAGGCAGAAATCAGATTTTGGATGGGCCAGCACAAAAGAGGATGGGCCAAAGCGACTTACAATATCACATTTTCTCAACAGTAGAGAAATCAACTATGCAACACAATCTATGCCAGCTACAACTTGTTAACATGGAAGAAATGATCAGTAAACTAGTGAAAGAAAGAACATTGAAACACTCTTGCCATGATGTTCACGAATGGATTACAAACCAATTCTGATCTGAATGGCAATGATTACATTGATTAATCTCTTGTACTACTGTACACATCATCTCACCACTAGAGGGTGCTGTAAGTATAAAAAAGGACAGACAAACTGACTAAACAGTGACCATTTCAGCTTTCAACATTCTGCATTCCAAAGGCAAAACAATAACAGCAAAACACTGCCAATACAACATAGACTAACCAACATATATAAAGGTTGTATCCGGCTAAAATATAGGCAGAATCTACAGTGCACTGCACTATGTAATGAACCGTTTTACACAACATGGAAACATAACATAAACCCAGACAGCAGAGGTGTTACCATACTGCATGAAACAGCATAATATCCATGGCATGAGTAACACACACACACACACACACACACACACACACACACACACACACACACACACACACACACACACACACACACACACACACACACACACACACACACACACACACACACACACACGCCTCTTGCTTCAGTACCATGGTCAGCTCCTGAGTAGTCTCAACACCAGACCCATGAGAGTTCTTACGCTGATACACTACGTTACTGCATGCTGCAGAGCTCTCTCTGGGTCTGGGACACTTTCCCTCAGAGGGCTGGTTATGGGAGGGAACCGTTCACTTGGCCGGTCATATGCCAGTGATGGCTTCAGTCCTCTCCAATCAGTAACGACTTTGCGATCAGACAACACGAGAGGCGCAGCCCATTTTTTTTAACCGCTCTCTCATCGGTGCTACGACCTGTCACTCATTCAATTTCACCCCGCCTTCAAAACCAGCAGTGGCTGTGAACTGGCACAGACTCACTTAATATGTAGTATGCGGAGCGCAGCGATTCAACGTAATATTTGAGTGTGGGGAGAGACTATCTCCTGAGTAACAACAGCAGTGTATTCATGATACTACACTGTGTGGGGAGAGACTATCTCCTGAGTAACAACAGCAGTGTATTAATGACACTACACTGTGTGGGGAGAGACTATCTCCTGAGTAACAACAGCAGTGTATTCATGACACTACACTGTGTGGGGATAGACTATCTCCTGAGTAACAACAGCAGTGTATTCATGACACTACACTGTGTGGGGAGAGACTATCTCCTGAGTAACAACAGCAGTGTATTCATGAGACTACACTGTGTGGGGACAGACTATCTCCTGAGTAACAACAGCAGTGTATTCATGACACTACACTGTGTGGGGACAGACTATCTCCTGAGTAACAACAGCAGTGTATTCATGACACTACACTGTGTGGGGAGAGACTATCTCCTGAGTAACAACAGCAGTGTATTCATGACACTACACTGTGTGGGGACAGACTATCTCCTGAGTAACAACAGCAGTGTATTCATGACACTATTGTGTGGGGATTCAAGATTCAAGATTCAAGATTTTTATTGTCACTCCATGGTCCAAGTATCACGTGTGAAATTCTTGTGCTGTGGACTCCGGTTACAACATAGTACAAATATAACAGGGCATATGAGTGCAAAAACAACAAGAGACACAACAAGCAATAAGGCAGTAGTGATAAGACAAGTCAGAGACAGTGGCATATTCACTGCACATAGGTGCACATGTCATGTGCATACTTTAGACGTGCTTAAACATTTTAAATTCGGCGTATTTGACATACAGGTGCAAATAGCATATTCCTTATTAAACATACAATTACACTCGGTGTTTTAAACTTGGATAAACTATCTCCTGAGTAACAACAGCAGTGTATTCATGACACTACACTGTGTGGGGAGAGACTATCTCCTGAGTAACAACAGCAGTGTATTCATGACACTACACTGGTGGGGAGAGACTATCTCCTGAGTAACAACAGCAGTGTATTCATGACACTACACTGTGTGGGGAGAGACTATCTCCTGAGTAACAACAGCAGTGTATTCATCACACTACACTGTGTGTCAGCTGTTGCTTCACTATGCTCAGCTCATGAGCATGACAGCAAATCTGCAAGCAGCCGTTGACACAAATCAGCTCTAAAACTAAATCAAAGAATGAAAACATGCAGCCGAGCATGAACTAAAAATTAAACTAGCCGGAAAGGACTCACAACTTCTAAAACAACAGGACATTTTTGGTTTATTTTAGGGTAATTATTACATTACATGATGTCATTTAGCAGATGCTTCTGTCCAAAGCAACGTTCAATATGTACATTTTGTCAACAATAAGTATTGTTCATCATTTAGAGAAAACTTTCATTCTGAGAAACAAACAAAAGTATAGATCAAATGCAAAATAAAACAAAGTTGCAAAATAAAGATCTTTTAACCTCAACAAGACTTAAGACTAACAAGAAGACCTTGATTCTGTCTCATTAATTCATTTTCACAATAAAATGATCATGTTCTTACACCTGTGTGTTGTTAAAAACCTGTTCAGTTTTCCCAACACGAACACTGACTGATGGATCATGTTTGTTATTTACAGTAAAATGAGTAAAAACACATGAAAATACAAACATTGTTATTGTCTAAGGTGTGTGTGTGTGTGTGTGTGTGTGTGTGTGTGTGTGTGTGTTATCCTGTACAGAGTGAAGCCTCATCTCAGCACTGTGTTTAGTCAGCAGTGTGTTTCTCTCTCACTCCTCTATCTGACACAGAGACACTGAGCCATCAAACTCAAGCCCCAACTTAAAGGTAAGTGCGTTTAAGGACGGACTATTAAAGTTGTTCAGAAACCCAAACCCACGCTTAGCTCCAACACCAAGCCTAAACCCAGGGTACACTGGTTCAGTGAACGTGTTGTTGAAGGTGTAGAGGTGGATCAGTGTGTCTGAGGAAACTGTGTAGAAAGACAAAGAGCCAGCAGGCCAGTCCAGATACACTGCGACCCTGTTAGACACAGAGGAGGAGGGAAGATGTAGGGATGTTTCTATGTTATTGTGCCAGACAGAGTAACCATCAACATCAGAGCAGAGCAGCCTCCAGGACTTTTCATTACCTCCAAGCACACAGTCATGACCCCGTCCTCTCCTGCTGATTCCTCTGTAAGTCACTCCTATATAAACATCTCCTTTCCTCTCCACCTCCCAATAACAGCGACCAGTGAGACCATCTCTACACAGCAGCTGAGTCCAGTAGTCAAATCTCTCTGGGTGAGCAGGATATGACTGATCCTCTCTCACCCACGTCACCTTTCTGTTGTCTTCAGACAGGAGGAGCTCTCTGTTTGCTGTGTTTGGATCCAGTGTGAGTTCACATCCATCTGATGAGACAACAAGACTCCATTTTAGCTCAAGTTTGACCTGTCAACTATTGTCACAGCTGTGTGTGTGTGTGTGTGTGTGTGTGTGTGTGTGTGTGTGTGTGTGTGTGTGCGTGCGTGCGTGTGTCGTGTGTGTTTGTGTGCGTGTAGGTATGTGTGTATGTAGCTTTGTGTAGGTGTCTGTGTGTGCGTGTGTGTGTGTGTGTGTGTGTGTGTGTGTGTTTCTAGAGCTGCCAAGTCCCCCCCCCCTCTCTCTCGTTCCTGCAGGCACGCTGCATTGGCTTTCTCTCTCTCTCTCTCTCTCTCTCTCTCTCTCTCTCTCTCTCTCTCTCTCTCTCTTTCTCTCTCTCTCTCTCTCACATTCCTGGAGGCGCGCGCTGCATTGCCTTTCTCTCTCTCTCTCTCTCTCTCTTTCTCTCTCTCTTTCTCTCTCCCTCTCACGTTCCTGCAGGCGTGCGCTGCATTGCCTTTCTCTCTCTCTCTCTCTCTCTCTCTCTCTCTCTCACGTTCCTGGAGGCGCGCGCTGCATTGCCTTTCTCTCTCTCTCTCTCTCTTTCTCTCTCTCTCTCTCTCACGTTCCTGGAGGCGCGCGCTGCATTGCCTTTCTCTCTCTCTCTCTCTCTTTCTCTCTCTCTCTCTCTCACGTTCCTGCAGGCACGCGCTGCATTGCCTTTCTCTCTCTCTCTCTCTCTCTCTCTCTCTCTCTCACGTTCCTGGAGGCGCGCGCTGCATTGCCTTTCTCTCTCTCTCTCTCTCTTTCTCTCTCTCTCTCTCTCACGTTCCTGCAGGCGCGCGCTGCATTGCCTTTCTCTCTCTCTCTCTCTCTCTCTCTCTCTCTCACGTTCCTGCAGCACGCGCTGCATTGCCTTTCTCTCTCTCTCTCTCTCTCTCTCTCTCTCTCTCTCTCTCTCTCTCTCTCTCTCTCTCTCTCTCACACTGCATTGCACATCTCTCTCTCTCAGAATCAGAATCAGAATCACTTTTATTGCCACAGTATGCAAGTTACATACATAGGAATACACACTGCCAACATGAATTTGTCTTAGTGTCTGTATGCAGCGTAGCGGTCACATCAATATACAGAGATAAGAAGTAGGAAGATAACTAAAGACAATCACAAAGTTGCAAGTGCAATCAAATCTAATCAAATCAAGTAAATATATACATTATGTACATGAGTGGTGAAGTGTTCTGTGGATGATAAATATGAATTTATGTTGGATTTACGTGAGATTTACAGACTGAGTTAAATAGACGTTAAATAGGCAGTGGATTTACATGAATTTACAGTCAGAGTTAGATAAGAGTTTACATTGAATGTACATGAAATTTACAGGCTAAATAGGCTCTCTCTCTCTCTCTCCTCTTTCTCTCTCTCGTTCCTGAAGGCCACACTGAATTGCACATCTCTCTCTCTCTCTCTCTCTCTCTCTCTCTCTCTCTCTCTCTCTCTCTCTCTCTCTCTCTCTCAGATGCTGCTAAATGGGAAGGCAATGTATAAATACTGTGTAAGCTCTAAACAAAAACCTGCTGAGTGGGAGAACAGACAGTGTGTGGAGAGAGAGAGAGACTGAATGTGCAGGATGACTGTAAACATGTGGAGGGTGTTTTATAAAGCACCATTAAACCTCTTCTAAAGCCACCTATTTCTGAAGAAAATGTTGAAAACGTCATACCCAAACTAAAATGCTTACTGTGGCTGAACCGCTAGGGTTACAGACAACTGCCTGACCTTTTCTGAAAGGTAAGACTTTGAAGTTTTTGTTCCACGTGTCAGAATGACTCTATGTGTTACTGACCCTGACTAGAAAAAGAAAAGGAA
>NC_139628.1:5810773-5895773 GCF_964638095.1 Poromitra crassiceps
ATAATTGCCCACCCCTGGCCTATATGAACAAAACTACTTTGGGAGATATTCACTGCATAACTGTGGGGCAGCCCTTTGATGTGTTTCAAATGGAATATCGTTCCATCAGCACCAATTTTGTTATCACCATTTGTATTAGTTTATAATGGTTTATATAATGTATATTGAATCTGAACTTGTTCATCCTCCAATTCTCTCCCTCTCTCTCTCTTCCCATCTCTCGCTCTCCCCATCTCTCTTTTCTCTCTCGCCCTCTTTCTTTCTCTCACTCCCTCCCTCTGCTTGCTCAGCGAGAAGGAAGCTGCTGTCACAGACGTGACGCTGTGGCTTTTAACGGGGGTGGACATGATCACACTTGGGTTTAAACACGCCCAATCTGGACGTTTGTGCCGAGTTGATGCAGAGCGCAGCGGGGCAACACGCCCCAAAACAGTGCTGCACGCAGCGCTATTCTGGCACAAAACGGGCCTTAATGCAAAATTACCGCCTTTGCGATGATAGAGCGCCATATGTCTTGTATCTTTTCATTGCTACTGAGAAACAGCTGATTGAAATTGTGCAAATAGACCAATCACAGCTGATTATCATCTACTGTAAGTTGGAGACGTACCCAGATGTTGCAGTGTGCGTTAAAGGCCCATTCTGTCGGTTCTGGCGAGAAATAAATGTGCACAAAGTGTTTTTTATTGGCAATGAGTGAATGCGCCTTGACATAACTTAAAAATGGCGACCAGGGGCGTTTCTCTCCGACCAGTCGTTCAGAAGATACATGGAAATACCTCAGTTTCGAAGGGGTTAGCATTTCCCGCCACAGCTAGAGGATGTGACGTCTGCGCGCGTTCATGAGCTTGCCTCTTGTCCTAGACGGCTAACAGGAAATTGCTAAAGTAGCTTTTAACGTTACGTTCGTCGCTGCTAGCAAAAGGAAACAACAACACAGACTCCAGAAAAAGTCCACACTAAATAAATAAATATTTATCTAATGAAGCCCGTCTGGCCAGACAGCAGCAATGTGACCGACATCGGGGGGAAACTAGAGTCAGGACTGTGTTTTAGGTTCATGAAGGGAACTTGCTGCTTGTAGCTACTGTAATGTGGTTTTGACCAGATAACGTTAGCTGCTTGCTAATGGGTTTTCAAGATTCAAGATTTTTATTGTCACTCCGTAGTACAAGTATCTGACCACCTGGTCAGAAACTCTGCTAACATTACCGTCTTGTGTGAATTAATGCAACCCTAACGTTACTACCGTTATGCTTATGGTCATGGAACATTATTGTTTGACTGCAGTTAGCTGCGGTGGTGAGTGCCTATTATAACCATAACGTTAGCTTGATGCTATACGCGGCTAACTAATAGATTTAGCTATATTTATAGAAATTACCACCAGCCCCACTAATAACGTTACTGTCTTGTGTTGATAATGAATCTCACAGTCGGAAATATGCCTAACGTTAGCCTACTGTCTGTTATGCTTACGGTACATTGTTTGACTGTTCAGTTTGGTCAACTCCAGGCATTACACGGTACCGTACATACAGGGGGAGCAGGCTATTTCCTGGCTTGTGCTAACGTGAGTATCCACTTCCCCGCAGCCAACGCAAGCCAAAACACGGCCAAACATGCCACAATAATGTCCCCTAATTCATCCAGAATCCTTCCTGGGCATCTCGAGGCTGATCTGACCAATAAATTGTCCAGGTTGCCGTTTTCAAGTGACTTTTATGAGTTAACGTTAGAAAGCAACCAACAGCTCTGCTGTTGCCAGGCAACTGCTTGTGCACGTCTGAGTATGGTGCCCGCGCGTCAGCTCGTTCACACGCTGCCTGCAGTTACTCTAACGGCCACCGGCGTCAGTAAGAGTGAGTATTGACGGAATGGACCTTTAAGGTGTTTTTGATCTGTGTCTTTTTCGGTTTATAAAGTTTATTTTGATACAACTTAATGAGCAGCTATCGTGTAGATTGTTGTTGATCTCTTGCAGTAATTTCTTATTGAAAATACTGTACTATAAAACATTTACTGCAGCAATTCTGTGACATACTATTACTTTTTCAAATACTATCACACTCATACTGTTCTCACATTTTTTCATGTCAAGGAACCCTAAACTGAAACAAATTAGACCAGTGGTTCTCAACCTTTTTACACCAAGTACCCCCTGAGAAATTAGTTGGCTCTCCAAGTACCCCCATATGACCGACGTTAAAATACAGTCTATTCAGCTGCACAGTTTACGCAGGAGGCACACTTATTCCTAATTACATAATTTATTGTTAACTTTTGTCAGCCACAGCCATAATGTACAAAGGGGCAGCACTAGAACTAGCAAACTCAAACAAAATAACATTAAGAACTGTATTTCAGCAAATGTAGGCCTACTTCAAACACACACACTCTCTCTCTCTCTCTCTCTCTCACACACACACACACACACACACACACACACACACACACACACACACACACACACACACAATAAGTGAGATCATTAAGAACACAATGAATGACAACAATAATAATGACTGCTTCATTCTCAAAAAGGCAAGTGAAAAAAATAAGATTAACAGCAGCATTTCAATTAATTCAAACACACACACGTGTGTCATGTGTGTCCCGAACAGAGAGAGAGAAATAAGCCATGTGTGCTGTGTCCGTCCGTGTACAGCGAGTGGACAGCTCCCGAACAGACAGAGTCAAATAGAGAAACAGACAGAGAGAGGCTGCAGGACGGCCGCGCGGCGACGCAGCACACGGAACAGAGAGGGAGAGAGATGTGTCATTATATCGTAATATTGGCTTCGGGCCTCGCAACAGGCTCGGGCCAATTAATTTCATAACTCATCCGGGCCGGATCGGGCACGGGTCTGCATGTCACGGGCCGAGATTTCATGCCCGCGCAGCTCTCTAGCTCAGTGCCAGGCTTCGGCTTGTAGCTCTAAGGACAAGCCCACCGTCCTCGGTGCCCAGGGCCCGGGTTCAGTTGGGAGCTCTCCTTGGGTCCCATTCCCTTCATTGGGCCGCCCCCTGCAAGTGCAAGGAACCTGGCAGGGGACCCAGCGCACCTTGGTCCATGGCCACGGCCTGGCCTCTGTTTGCAGCACCCAGGTCAAGCCCACCGGTCAGCTCGCCAAGGTCTGGGCTCTGTGCCAGCCTTCGGCTTGTAGCTCTAGGGACACGCCCACCGTCCTCGGTGTCCAGGGCCCGAGTTCAGTTAGGAGCTCTCCTTGGGTCCCATTCCCTCGGTAAATGGTAAATTTTGCCCCCTTCTTTGGGGCGCCCCTGCCAGCGCAAGACGCCCAGCTCACCTTGGCCCATGGCCATGGCTGGGCCTCGGTTTGTAGCGCCCAGGACAAGCCCACCATGGACGGCACCGTGCTCCTGTCATCGGTCGGGAGCTCTCCTGTAGACCACACCTCCGGACACCGGCTCACCATCGTTGGGGCCCAGGGCCCGACTTTGGCTGGGAGCCTTCATGGGATCTATGTGCGGCCTCCAGGGTGTTCCACAGCGGTTCAGGCCGCCGAGTGGCGTTGCGAGCCCGCAGTCAATGGCGTACGACACCCGTCTTCGCTCTCTGGCTCAAAAGAGGACCAGCCCGACCTGGCGCGTCCCCTGGACGCGTCTATAGTCGGAGTTTGCGTGAAGGACTTTCCCCTGGCATGCCTAGCATTTGCGGAGCTAGCCGTGTGACAGGTGGGCGCAGCCTCTCACACCCTGCTCCCCCCGAATTCTCGCCCCAACCATGCTGCTCGCTAAGGGGGCGATACGCTCGGTCCCCAAGGCGGAGGAGCACTTGGGGTTTCTATCACAGGTACCTTGCCGTACCCAAGAAGGACGGTTCCTTGCGTCCGATTCTGGAGCTTGGCGCTGAGGGAGGTTCCCATTCCTAATGCTTTCCCTTCCCGCCTTTCAATTCGTTGAAGCCACAGGATTTCTTACTTCCATGGATCTGAAAGATGCGTTCTTCCATGTCCCCGTGGTTCGGAGGCACAGGAAATACCTGAGGATCTCCTTCCTGGGAAAAGCTTACGAGTTCTGCCGTTTGGCATGTCCTTGAGCACACGGACCTTCAATGTGTGCGTGGAGACAGCCCTGGCTCCCCTCCGCTTGAGTGGGATTTGCGTCTTCCTCGATCTCGACGATGCTCTCATAGTGGCGGACTCGAGGGTCCGCGCTGTGGAGCATACCAGGGCGGTGACAGATCACCTGCAGACCCTGGGGTTTTTAGTGAACTGGCAGAAGAGTTGCCTCGTCCCAGCGCAGGTTGCATCCTTCCTGGGGCTCGACCTGGACTCTCGGGCCATGCTGGCGCGCCTCTCGCCAGACTGACAGGCGTGCACCATGCACCAAGGGCGTTAAGTCTGGGTCCCTCCGTGTCAGTGCATCAGTGCCCTTTGGGGCTGGAAACCCTATTGTTATGTTCATTATTCTTATTCTTATTCTTCCGACTGCTTTTCTTCTTTCTTAAGCATTTGTTCAAGGCTTGAACCCTTGGTATTACCGTTTGCGGCTATAACTTCATATTTTATTTCATGGCCAGATGTGGCCTTTCTTATCTCATAGTGCAAGTCGAGTTGTTTATGTGCTCTACCTAATTTTGAGTGAACATTGTTTTCATCATCATATTTTTCCAATCACTTGAGGATTGTCAAAGAAAAATATATTTTGATCAGAGAATGGTCACAGCTTTTTATTTCAGAGCACTCCAAATCACTCCAGTGACCCCCCCCCCCCCTCTTCTAAATAGCATCCCCAAGAACTGAGTATTATGTTCTGAATTGTGAAGACCTATATGCCACTGGTCCATTTTGTGAATGTACTCTACTGCACCACCACTATTTGTGTCCTTGTACCATTTTCTTATATGTGGACATAAATAAATAGTTAAAATGTGTGTGGCCAGGGTCTGTTGTGTTTATTATTTGTTAAGTTCTTCAGTTCTTCAGTTTCATGAAGAAACATTTTTCAGCCATCTTTGTTCACAGTAGGATTTTAATAAATATATGACACATACTTGACCTTTCTATTTAAATAGGAATTTCATGTTTTCATTTTGGGGGAATTAAACACACACTTACACTTCCTCAGACCTGGTTTCAACATCTGCACTCCACCATGGTCCACACTGTGGGAACATTTACATAAAGTCTGATCAATATAATATATTTGATAAACAAACAATAATCATCATTCCTGAGCTTATAGTATGACAGAAAATGTGTCTTACTCAGCCTTCTAGCAGACGCTGTCTCTCCATACCTGAGAGATTCCATGCTTTTTTCATTTTTTTAACCTTTTATTTAACCAGGTAAGTCATTAAGAACAAATTCGTATTTACAATGGTGACCTGGCAAAAGGCACAGCCTCTTGAGGGGACTAAAATACATTTAAAAAATTAATAAAATGACAACGGCCCATATCCAAATTGTTGCCACTGGCTGCAGTCTCCAGTGTGACACAGAAAATGTGTGTAACTCTCAGCCTTAACAGACGTTGGGCTCTATTTCCCCCCTGGTCTTAAATTTGCATTTATGGCTGGACGCAGAGCTATTAGTGGGCGTGGTCACGCGCATTCCCTAATTTTTCCTTGATGCTAAAAGCCAGAATGCCAAGAAGTGTTGGATTGGTGATCTCCAGTAAACCAATCACATTCTTCCCTTCCAACCTCCGATCCACGGAGCGACTCCAGTCCGGTCAGAAAAGCCCTAGAAGCAAAGATCATGTAAGTCAGGAGGGGAAGAGAAGATGACTGGCAAAGATGTGAAAGAGAGAGTGAGAGAGGGGGAGAGCGAGTGAGAGACAGAGAGAGAGAGGGAGAGAGGGAGTGAGAGAGAGAGGGGAGAGAGAGAGTGAGATAGCAGCAGAGAGAGTGATTGAGAGTGAGAGGGAGAGAGTGAGTGAGATAGAGAGTGCAAGTGAGTGAAAGAGAGAGAGAGGGAGAAGTCTGTATCAGACGAGCATGCAGACACAACTGAGAGTTGAGTTTGGAAAGACATGTCCGCAAAATAGGATAACGCCGTGGGTGCATCCCCGGTGTTAATAAGGCCTGGTTTTGAAAAGCGTTAACCGCAAAATTAACGCCCGTTGGGAAGATCGCTTTAGGCTGGTATTTAAGGCCGAAACACCCATTCTGGCCTATTCCTAAGGCCAGGGGGATAATAGAGCCCATTGTCTCTCCATTGCTGAGAGATTCGTCTCCACTGTGTCAGAGAAAATGTCTGTGACTCTCAGCCTTCTAGCAGATGTTGCCTCTCCATACCTGAGAGAGTCCAGTCTCCAGTGTGGATCCTCCATTCCAGCAGAGAGCAGCTTCACTCCTGAGGCTCCTGGATGATTGTAGCTCAGGTCCAGCTCTCGCAGATAGGAGGGGTTGGAGCTCAGAGCTGAAGCCAGAGAGGCACAGCCTTCCTCTGTGAGCAGACAGCCTGACAGCCTACACAGACACACACACACACACACATGTGCGCGCACGAACGCACACACACACACGCATACACACATACACACACATGCACGCACGCACGCACACACACACACACACACGCACACACACACACACACACACACACACACACACACACACACACATACACACAGCAAGCACAATTGTACTGTCTCAAATGAAAATAGTTGAGCAAGTCATCAGCTCTGTGGCTTAATTTGGTTCAGTTTGACTTTTCCACTTTTCTGACAGAATCTTTGAAATCATTTCTGCTATTTCTGGTTTCAGCAACTGATGCTGCAAGTAGAGGAAATAGTGAAGTATCTTCATGGAAAGTAATTCACATAAGCTACAAAACAATGCTAAATGTTGAGATTTCTTTCAGAGAATTTAGAGAAAGTTGTACTCACACAAGTACAATCTTTTTTAGACTCTCATGGCGTTCTTGAGGTATTCCAGTCTGGTTTTAAAGCCCTTCACAGCACTGAAACTGCACTTTTATAAGTTTTTAATTATCTTTTTTTAGCAACTGAATCTGGGGACTCTGCCATTCTTATGCTTTTAGACCTCAGAGCTGCATTCGACACAGGCTCCCGCCTGGAGCACTGTGTCGGCATCAAAGGCACTGCCCTGGAATGGTTCAGGTCCTACTTGTCTTCTGTCAGCCTTGGTGACTCTGAGTCCTCCTCAGCACCCCTCCCCTGTGGGGTGCCCCAGGGTTCAATTCTTGGGCCAATCCTCTTCGCTCTCTATTTACTTCCCCTCAGGTCCATTCATACAGGAAGTATGGCATCTTGTTCCACTGCTACGCGGACGACACACAAATTGACCTGCCCCTGGAATACATGGATGCAACTCCATGAACCCTTTGTTGAACTGTCTAAACGACATCAAAGCATTGATGGCCTTAAACTTTTTCAATTTCAATGACAGTAAAACTGAAGTGCTGATGTTTGGTCCCAGTGGTTCCCTTCACATGGACTTGGGCCCATTAGGACAATTTGTAAGACTCACTGTAACCAACCTGGGTGTGAAAATGGACAGTGATTTTAAACTTGACAAACTGATTAACTCTGTCCTGAAATCTAGCTTCTTCCAGTTGAGGCTTTTATCTAAGGTCAAGCCCTTTTTAATCTTTCTGGGACCTTGAAAAGCTCATTCATGCTTTTATTTCAAGCAGACTTGATTACTGTAATGCTCTTGATGTTGGAGTTAGCCAGGCCTCCCTCTCTCGCTTGCAACTCATGTTCAGGTCAGAACAGACCTTAGTTTGGAGACATCAATTAAATTGAAAAAAAAGAAAGTAAATGGATCTGACCTCAGAACCTCCAGTCTACAGTGTGGACTCTGCAGTCCAGCAGAGAGCAGCTTCATTCCTGAATCTTGCAGGTCATTGTTACTCAGGTCCAGCTCTCTCAGACTAGAGGACTGCGAGCTGAGAACTGAGGCCAGAGCTTCACAGCTTCTCTCTGACAGATTACAGCCACTCAGCCTGAAGGAGCATTAGAAGACAAACAAGAACTTTGAAAACACGTTTTATTCTGCATGAATAAGGTGCAATATATCTGAATGAATCTATTTGGTTTTCTAGGCACTTACACAGATTTATTGGAGGCTTTGACCACTGGCAGCAGCCTAAGAAGAGCCTCCTCGGAAGCAGAGTATTTCTTCAGGTCAAACACATCCAGGACTTCTTCAGATGACAGTAAGATAAAGACCAGAGCCGACCAATGAGCAGGGGAGAGTTTTCCTGTGGAGAGACTTCCTGATCTCAGGTACTGTTGGATCTCCTCCACTAGAGAATGGTCATTGAGCTCATTCAGACAGTGGAACAGTTTGATGCTTCTCTCTGGAGACAGATTCTTCTTTATCTTCTCCTTGATGTACTGGACTGTTTTCTGATTGGTCTGTGAGCTACTTCCTGTCTTTTTCAGCAGGCCTCGTAGGAGATTCTGATTGGTCTGCAGTGAAAGACCCAGGAGGAAGCGTAGGAACAAGTCTAGGTGTCCATTTGGACTCTGTAAGGCCTTGTCCACTGCACTCTGGTAGAGGACATTTAGTTTAGATGAGACTCCTACCTTCAGAGACCACGAGGATTTTGATTGTGGTTCTGACAGCAGATTGACACCAGAGTTGATGAATGAGACGAGGACATGAACAGCAGCCAGAAACTCCTGAAGGCTCAGATGGACAAAGCAGAACACTCTGTCCCCATACCCACCACGCTCCTCTTTAAAGATCTGGGTGAACACTCCTGAGTACTGTGAAGCTGCTGTGATATCAAAGCCACACTCTTTCAGGTCTTCTTCATAGAAGATCAGGTTGCCTTTCTCCAGCTGCTCAAAAGCCAGTTTTCCCAGATAGAGAATCATCTCCTTATTCTCTGGCGTCCACTGTGAATCTGTTTCAGTTCTCCCATGAAACTTGACGTTCTGCCGTTTGGTCTGAATCACCAGGAAGTGGATGTACATCTCAGTCAGGGTCTTGGGCAGGTCTTCTCTGTTACTGGTTTTCAACACAGACTCCAGAACATTAGCAATCATGTAGCAGAAGACGGGGATGTGGCACATGATGTGGAGGGTTCGTGAAGTCTTGATGTGGAAGATGATGATGTTGGCCTGCTCCTCATCTCTGAATCTCTTCCTGAAGTACTCCTCCTTTTGTAGGTCATTGAAGCCTCTCACCTCTGTCACCACGTCAATGTACTCAGAAGGGATCTGATAGGCTGCTGCAGGTCGGGTGGTCATCCATATGCGAGCTTTGGGAAGCAGTTTCCCCCTGATGAGGTTTGTCAGCAGCACGTCCAGTGACGCTGACTCCGTAACATCAGTCAGGATCTCATTGTTCTGGAAGTCTAGAGGAAGTCGACACTCATCCAGACCATCAAAGATTAACGCAACGTTAAACTTGTCAAACCTGCAGATTCCTGCTTCTTTGGTGTCAGGAAAGAAGCGATGAATAAGTTCCACCAAGCTGCACACTCTATCTTTCTGCAGGTTCAGCTCTCGGAAAGTGAATGGAAATGTGAACTCTATATCCTGGTTGGCTTTGTCTTCAGCCCAGTCCAGAGTAAACTTCTTTGTTAAGACTGTTTTCCCAATGCCAGCCACTCCCTTTGTCATCACTGTTTTGGTTGGTTTATCTCTTCCAGGTAAGGGTTTAAAGATGTCTTGACATTTGATTGGTGTTTCTGGTCTCTGGCTTCTGGATGCTGCTTCAATCTGTGTGATCTCATGTTCATCATTGACACCTCCACTCTCTCCCACTGTCATGTCAAGCTCCGTGTAATTCTGATTCACAAGTGTCGGGTTTCCTGCTCTAGCAATCCCATCAAACACATACTGAAAGTTCTCCTTCATATTCCATTTGTGTTGACGTTGACACTCTGCAGACGTTTCTAAATAAATAAACAACAGAGGAAATCAATGAGAGGCAAGTAAAGAGTAATGCAATCATTTACTGATAATTTACACATTCACAACTCAACAGACTCTATTCAGCTCATTACTGCTGGGTTGGCAACAGGTCTTGACTGGTGTAAGGTATAAGGTAGCTGTTGTTGAGTCGGTTATTATTACTCAACCAGGACTTGCATGCAACCAATCGGATTCCACACTGTGCTGATCCCCATAAAGCTCTGGTTGCACCAAAAACGTATATGTTAACCAAGCAGCTAGCTGCACTTCTCATTTGCTGTTTGTTATGTGCATGTATGTAAACTACTTTGGGGAAAACCTTTCAGACAATACACACATTGGTAGTGATTGTATGAAAGCCCTGATACCCCTGAGGTTCTTTACTGGGATTATGGATAAAGTGATGATGCACCATGTACAAGGTGACTAAAGTGAGAATTTACCAACTGTCTATTAAAATCCATAGAAATTACATCAACACAAATACAATACAATGAACACATACTCTCACAAGGCTGCCTGTCTCTCTTCACATATATTGTCTGGATGTAGGTCAACAAAAGTAGATACAATGATAGCCTGCACTTTATATAAGACATAAGTTTAGATGAGTTCTATCTTTTTTCAAATGTCCCCTTTTTTAATCTTCCCATGACTTAACTCTGCATTAGATCCTTCCTGTTGATCTTCATTAAAACCTTCTCGGTCACCACCAGCATGTTTTCGCTGTAGGTCCGCTCCATCTCATCCACTGTCTCCAGCCTGTTTGCCTTCTCCAGTCGGCATATTGGGATTTTTGGGAAGCCTCCCAGGCTGTCAGCCTGCTGGAGGAACCACTTGAACTTCTCAAACTCTGCCTCTTTCAAATCCTCCAGCGTTTGCAAGAGCTTCTCTTTATTCGTCGCCATCGTTGCTCCCTGGTAAAATCACAGGAAATATTCAACTGTAAGAACCAACTTTATCCACTATAAAATGGCAGAAAGCTGTAAGAAATGTCAAAAATAAAAAACACAGAATCTTCAGCAAATTAAATTGTGAACGTTTTGAAAGGCTGATTGATGATACTTCATGTTGTGTATAACCAACCAGATCCAGATTTAGCCTATCAAATCTTCTTATCTCTATTCAACTCTGCTTTCAACACTTGTTTTCCACTTGTCCGATATTATTTGACAAATAATATGGTGAAAATAAAACGTTACAAATAATATTTGTAACCTTTACTAACTATAATTTACTGCACTCCCTCCACTACCAGCAGTATTAGGAGGTGCGTGCTACACTTATATAAAGGAACCAAGCAAACCGGTCATCTAGAGAATCGTGAGTGACCATGAAACATTTCACTTGGAGCAAAGAATATAAATAAAACATAAAAATTATTGCAAATTTGTATTTATTTTTATTTTTGCTGCAAGTGTAATCTTTCATGGTCACTCACAATTATCTGGAAGACTGGTTGGCTTGGTTCCAGGCTTAAAACTCTTTATATAAGGATTTTTCAAATTGTCTAAAAAAATTGAGAAAATGAAATGGGGAAATTTCTTGTGGAACAAGAAGTGGGCTGTATTGTAGCCCAGGTCGTGTTTGTTTATTTATTTTGAAAATTGACAAGCAACCCCATCAAATTATATAGGCAAATACTAAGCTACCCCAGTGAAAAATAACCTTTATTTATGACATCACTGATGATGTCATCAGTGGGATTTATGACATCACTGATTATGTCATCAGTGGGACAAACGGCTCTCTCCCCCAGTCTCCCCCCCCCCTCTTTCTCTCTCCCCTCTCTTTCCCGCTCCTCTCTCTCCCTCCCTCTCCTCCTCTCCCTCTCCTCTCTCTCCCTCAGTCTCTCTGCCTCTCCCTCAGTCTCTCTCGTGACTTTGTGTGTGTGTGAGTGAATTTATGGATTTATGACATCACTGATGATGTCATCAGTGGGACATACAGACAGATAGCTCCCATTTATATACAGATCATGTGTTTTGCACTGAACCCTCGCTAATTTCCGACCCTGATACAGACACGCAGACACACAACTTCAACTTTATTTTATAGATTCTGATTCTGAAAATGTCAAGTATACAATGCACTGAACTTTTTGACCTGGCTTTAAAATCTCTTGAAACGTTTAAAATGTTACTCTTTATTTTTACAGACATATATATCCTGTTTATGGTTTGCACTTTTGCTCCATCAGAAATAAAAATATGTTTTACCTCGGAAGATGTTTGCCTGGCGAATTCACAGCATCTAGATCAAGTCAGATACTTTCTGCCTTCAGCTGTAGACAGAGACAGACATAGAGAAGATGCTGCTTATTCTCCTTTGTGAATTCTTGGTGTCTGTAAACATTGATTGATTCATTGATTGATTCATTGATTCATTGATTGATTGATTGATTGATTGATTGATTGAAACGATTTATTTCAAACAGTTAAAACAATACATAAAGTTAAAAAAAAAACAGCAAACATAACAGTCTAATAGACTTCATCAAAAGGAAAATACGTAAACTCAAACATAAAAAAGGTGAACTGTTTGAAAAAACATTTGATATGTATGACAGAGTATTAGGGCCATGCATGATGAAAAATAAAAATGACATGAGGATTTTTTTTGTTTTGTTTCCAATGACAGGAAGGGGGGGGGGAATTAGTTTCCATTTTGAGGAAAAAAAGTGCAAGTTTTGTGAAAAAAGTAATTCTGTGAAATTTTGAAATTTCAGTATTAAAGGTCCTATCCGTAAGTTCTAACTATTACTGACACCAGTGGCCGTTGGAGTAACTGCAGGCAGCGTTTGAACGAGCTGACGCGCGGGCACCATACTCGCACAAGCAGCTCCCTGGCAACAGCACACTGTTGGTTGCTTTGTAACATTAACTCATAAAAGTCACTTGAAAACAGCAACCTAGACAATTTATCAGTCAGATCAGCCTCGACATGCCCAGGAAGGATTCTGGATGAATTATTAGATGTTATTGTGGCCTGTTTGGTCGTGTTTTGGCTTGCATTTGCTGCGGGGAAATGGATAAGGATAATCACGTTACCATGAGCCAGGAACTACCCTGCTTCCCCTGTAGTAATGCCTGGAGTTGACCAAACTGAACAATCAAACAATGTTTCATAAGCATAACAGTAACGTTAGGCATATTTACGACTGTTATATTAATTATCCACACAAGACGGTAACGTTATTAGTGGAGCCCCGTGGTAATTTCTATGAATATAAATCAATATTAGTTAGCCGCAATTAGCATCAAGCTAACATTATACTAATGTGCAGTCCCACTGCAGCTAACTGCAGTCAGAGCCTTCTCCCCCGGTACCGTCTAATAGTTGACCAAACTGAACAAACAGTGTACCATAATAAGCATAACAGACAGTAACCTTAGGCATATTTACGACTGTTACATTCATTATCAACAAAAGACGATAACGTTATAGAATAGAATAGAATAGAATATAACTTTATTTGCCATTTCAACACATGGTTGATTGGAAATTGTCTTGGTGCAGAAGTGCTCACATAGACACAGAAACATACTGTAGATGCAGATAGTTCCATACATACAAAACAAAGAAGTAATAAAAAGGATAATAACGACATTTTAAAAGACAATTCATGGAACCTGTTAAAAAAGCAGAGTGCCACAGTGCCACAGGGAGCTAAAAAATGCTAGATAAAAAGTATTTAAAAAGTATTTAACACATTCACTGCCAACAGTTTTTTCCAATCAATAGGTAGCTTCTGCCAAGGTTTTTTTTTGAGGATTCTGGCTCATCTTTCAAGAGCCTAGTCCTAGCCTTTCTGCTACGACTTTGTGAACACAAAATATCTCAAAAGAACTTATAGAATGTGTGCTTTCTCTGTCTAAAATAGTTAGTTTTTATCATGTTCTGTTATGTAGGCATTAGCAGTTGAATACAGCATGGTTTCAGAGATTTTCAGAGAGTTTTGAGATAATTGGATTTTTAGAACCACCTCACGTGCCTGTGATTATGGGTGCCCTTGGGCAAGTGTGTATACTGTATTGTGTTGTGTGTGTGTGTGTGTGTGTGTGTGTGTGTGTGTGTGTGTGTGTGTGTGTGTGTGTGTGTGTGTGTGTGTGTGTGTGTGTGTGTGTGTGTGTGTCAGGGCCGGCTCGCCCTACAGGCGAAACAGTTTCCTGCCTGGGGCGCCAGTTCGGCTAGGGCGCTCTGTAGCCCTCACAAAACAACAAACAAACAAAAAACAAAAATCGCTGGTGTGCGCCCAGGCGCCCTCTCCTTTTCTGCACAATCAGTGCCTGAAATTGGGCGCAGGATTGCGGGAATCCCGACAAGCCGCTTGTCACAGACGGCGTCAGTGCAGCAGCTGCGTAGCCTACGTCGGAGGTGGTGGTGAGTGTCACTTCACCTGCCTTAGTGCCTTCTCCTCCCCATCAAAAATGAACCAGGAAAATACATTTTAAAAGGCTGTAGGCTGCTTTAGTTTAGTTCCCCTCTTTTTTAGTTTAGTTTCTGTTTGACATCTACTACGTAGACTAGCGTTTAATCGTGGTCGCTTTCAGTAGTCTGGAGCCGTTTTGAAACATTTCTGCTGATTCAGGCGAACTCATTGACAAAGCACCAGGACAATTTTTATTGTGAAGAACCTACAGATACTGTGACTATTGACAGAGAAGGAGAGCGAGAGAGAGAGAGGGGGGGGGGGGGGTAGAGAGAAAAGACGTGAGTGAAACAGCAGAGCAGATTGTGGGAGAAACCAACGTGCAAGTAAGTAACAAGCTGCTGCTGCTGCTATCCATTGACGTACACAGACAGTTTAGGGGCCTGGTGCCTGCATAAGTGAAAAAGGGGCACCCCCTCATAATTATTTATAAAAAAATAAAGTATACAAGTCAGGCCTGGATAAACAGAGTAACCAGTGACTCCTGCTACCGATTTACATGTAAAAATAAATAAATGGATAAATAAACAAAAATCTCTTCATTTTGACACAATTTGAAATCACACAATTTATCAGTGAAATACTGTAATGTATAGATTAATTATGCTATAGCATATTTTCTACTGATACTTATATTAACCCAGTGGCACTCCTATTCTGGTTTATTTCAAGAAAAACATTTTGGCTAGTGGAAATTCTAATTGGCTGGTAACTTTAAAATCTAGCAGCTATATTGACTGGTGATCAAAAGTTAATTTCAAGCCCTGCAGGGAGAGCAGGTGGTGACATGGGAGTGAGAAAAGGAGTCAATCTAATCCTAATGTTAATTTAAAATGAGATATTCCTATAAATCTGGCTTCAAACATTCAAACAACCAAAATCTTTATATGATAATAATAATAATAATAAATGCTGATGATTCACAGATATACATGTGTGTGTGTGTGTGTGTGTGTGTGTGTGAAAGGGGGAGGGGGGGCGCCAAATCAAGTCTCGCCTAGGGCTCCAATATGACTAGAGCCGGCCCTGGTGTGTGTGTGTGTGCGTGCGTGCGTGCGTACACTTATTCCACAGTAAGCATAAGCTAAGAGAGAGAGAGAGAGAAAGAGAGAGAGAGAGAGAGAGAGAGAGAGAGAGAGAGAGAGACTAAACTACCGAGCACCCCCCCCCCCCCCTCCTGCAAACTCCTCCCCTCCGTGTGTGTTTCTCTGGGGCTCTGCAGGCAGGCAGGCAGGCAGAGGCAGAGTGTATGCCAGGCGAGTCTGGTGCGAGCTGGGATGTGAGGTGGGATGAAGCTGCGTGCGATCCTGGGCTTTTGAGTTTGCTGCTGCGTGTGTTGCACCCAGAGTGTATTTTAGGAATCCCCCATGTTGTGCGCCAGCTCCAGCGCGAAAGCGAAAGCGTTTTCGCCGCGTTTTCCTCACGCTGTTTTTGCTCGGCTTTCTCTAGTCTGGAGAGCACTGTCGCCACTTAGTGGGTCGGTGGAATGGGTTGTACACGTTCGGTGGCTCCCATATTTTTTATAGGAGACGTAGGGGGCATGGATCCACGTCCCACCGTCAAAATTATTATTATAATTTTTTTGACGAGTTGACTCGTCCACAGCAGTCAACCGTTGGTTTCTGCTTGACGAGTCAACTCGTCGACGGCAGTGAACGTGTTAAAAAGAAAGTGCTAAACTATTTTTTAAAGTGCTTTTGGTCATAAAGTGCAAAAAGCCTAGCTGGTGTTGACCCTTCTAGCACAAAGTGCCTGTGCTCTTGGGCTAGAGTTGAGGTGTCGGACAGCCTCAGGATATGTACTGTTTTTGAAGCGAGATGTCCTACACCTTATGCTCTGGAGCCTCCTACCAGAGGGGAGGGGCTTGAAGAAGGAGTAAGCGGGGTGCGAGGGGTCTCGCATCACCTTCTCCCCCTTTCGCTTGATGCGTGTAGCGTATAGGGAGGCGACAGAAGGAAGGTCGCAGCCGATGATCTTTGACGCCGTGCGTACTATTCTCTTTAGCCGAGCTTTGTCGTGCTCGCTTGTGTTGCCGTGCCACACAGACACTGAGAAAGTGAGGACACTCTCAACAGTGGCTCTATAAAAGCTGAGCTTCCCCTCCTTGGACACTCCAAACTTCCTGAGCTGTCGCAGTGAGTGGAGCCTCTGGTGGGCCTTGCTAATGATGAGGTCGGTGTTGGCCTCCCATTTTAAGTTTTCACAAATGGTTGTGCCAAGGAATTTGAAACTGTTCACTCGCTCCACCTGCTGGCCATTAATGAGCAGAGGAGGGTGAACTGCTTCACCGCGCCGGAAATCTACAATCACTTCTTTTGTTTTGGAAGTGTTTAGGAGCAGGTCGTTTTCTTTACACCAGTCGACAAGCCTGAGTACTTCAGCTCTGTAGGCTGATTCATCGTCGTTCTTGATTAGACCCACTACTGTTGTGTCGTCAGCATATTTAAAGAAATGGACAGAGTCGGAGTGGGAGACGCAGTCATTTGTGTAAACAAGATAGAGGAAACCAGAGAGAACACAGCCATGGGGGGCTCTGGTGTTCAGGGTCAAAGACTTAGAAAGCAGGTTGCCAATTTTAACCACCTGTTCTCAGTCTGAGAGAAAGTCTAAGATCAGGTGGCACAGAGAGTCATCAATACCTAGCAGTTTAAGTTTTTCAAATAATTAAAAAGGCACAATCGTATTAAACGTGGAACTAAAATCAATAAAAAGAATTCTGGCTAGCAGGATGGTGTGGAGGCACATGGACACAGCATCCTCTACAGACCTGTTGGGCTGGTAGGCGAACTGATATTTGTCTAGTTTTACAATGCTAGACAGGTGGTCGCATACAAGCCATTCAAAAACCTTCATTATCACAGGGGTCAGCGCGATGGGTCTGTAATCATTTAGGCAAGAAGGGTTGGGTTTTTTGGGCACAGGAATGACAGTGGCAGATTTATACAATGCCGGGATTTTAAGTGTGCACAAGAAACAGTTAAAAATATCAGTAAGAACGGGGGCAAGTTGGTCAGCACAGTTTTTCAAAGTAAAGGTAAAAACATTATCTGTCCCTGCAGCTTTCCTGACATGTTGCTTACATAGTAGGGCTCTAACCTGGTGCTCCTCAACTATGAAAGGAGGGGTTACAGGCCCCATGCTGTCAGCTATTCTGGGGCGCTCACCTGACTGAACATCAAAGCGGCAATAAAATGCATTTAATTTGATTTTTATTAGTGGGGCTGGTGGTAATCTATCTATCTATCTATCTATCTATCTATCTATAATATAATGACGGGATTGTCTGTCTCTCTCTCTCTCTCTCTCTCTCTGTCCATTGCGTATCTCGAGAACCGTTGGTCAGATCGACTTCAAACTTGTGGAGTGCGCTGAGGGGGACCTGACGGAGTGCAGTGCCCTGTTTTCGTGCAATTTGGACGTGAAACACGTTCAATATTTGAATATTTGTCTTCAATTCTGCGCTCCTTCAAGCCATACGCCCCAGCTTTAAGTAGGATCATTGACAGTAGTGAGAAAAGTAAACATAGGGTCGTTGAGAGTGAATGGCCACCATTCACTGTCAACGACCCTATGTTTACTTTGATGTGAGTAAATGAGGGGGGGCAGCATCCCTCCTCAGGTTCCAATTAAAAAATGTCTTGCAAAGAGGGCAGCATGAAATGAGCAGATGATGTATTTGTAAGCTGAATAAGCAGCATTAATATTCATGTGTCATCAAGTCTATCATAAATAAAATCAAGGGGAAATAATCAGTAGAGCTCAGTGATATTAGTTAAGTGACATTTCTAAGAGATTTTTACGTGGCTATTGGTAGGCTATAATGCGTCACGCATTCATAAATAATATCCTCTAGGGCCAGGCCACTTCCGGGAACCCCCATCCTGTGTAAGTAGGGTTCCCAGAGTAAAACCTGGCCATTTCCACCACTGCTTATGGATGAGCATCATCTGCTGCATGCCATCGAGAACTGTTGGTCGGATCGACTTCAAACTTTGGGAGTGTGCCCTATTGTGCAGTGCAGTGCCCTCCATTGTGAGCACAATGGTCCCCACAGGCTGCTGATAGCCTAAGTGCCTGCCTTGAATTAACTGATTGGTCTGTTTTTTGAGACTCATGTGCTGACCTGGATGAGTATACTGATACAGTTACCTCTTACATCAACTTATCTGTATTCCATCTAAGACTGTGACTGTTTTCAGCAATAACAAACCATGGTTCAGTAAAGAGGTTAAAATCCTCTGCTTGAAGAAAAATGAAGCCTTTTAACACATTGACTGCCAGCCTTTTTTCAATGCTGTAGGTAGGTTCTGCCAGGTTTTTTTTTGAGGATTCTAGGCTCATTTTACAAGAGCCGAGGATTCTTTTCTGTTAGGACTTCGTGAACACCAATCATCTAAAAAGAACTAATAGAATGTGTGCTTTCTCTGTCTAAAAGAGTTAGTTTGTAGAGTTAGTAGTTATGTAAGCATTAGCAGTTGAATACAGCATGGTTTCAGCGTCAGAAAAAATATTCAGAGATAAACGGCTTTTTGTGAAATTCGATAGAACAGTCACTTTAACCATTCATTTTTGGCATCAGTAAGACCTAAACAATAGTTTTGAACAGTAATTTCCTCCATAACAGCAGGAAACTCCCCTCTGCTTCCAACTCCTCCCTCCGTGGGCGTTCTTCTTGGCTGCAGCGCCGTGTCACAAGCACTTTCCTACCTGTGCAAATGCACTTTCTCATACTCTCGACCTCTCAAATAAATTTCTGAATAGAAATTAAATTACTCTAAATTAGAGCGAAAAAGAAACAAAAAAGAATGGGTTGAAAATCCCATTCTAAAAGCCTTTTATGGCTGTTTCCAATTTGGTGCTATTTTGCAAGGCAAAATGGCCTGCTGCACCACAAGCTTGTCACCAGTCTCACTGCTTTGCTGCTGCTGTGCGGCTGTGAGCCTGTCTGCACGGCCGCTCTTTGAGGAAGTCTGGTTGGACTCGCTCGCTTCTTCGAGTTTTGGTTGAGAGCTTTGATAAAGCTTTTGCGATTCTGGTCATATTTATGCTGCGTGTTTCAAAGTGTGTTCCATCCGTAATATATTATGCAAATTTGCAATCCCGCACTGCCAGCAATCAGCGCGAAAACGAAAGCGTTTTCGCCAATCCATTTTCATGAGAATGGCTTCGTCACACTGCTTTTTGCTTGGCTTCCTCCTTCCTTGTCGCCACTTAGTGGGTCGGTGGAATGGGTTGTACACGTTGTACACGTCCAATACTTATATAAGAGATGTAAAAGGGTTAGATGCACATCCCACGGTCAAAAAAAAAAAATCGATTCTGACGACGTGTTAACACGTCGTTGGCAGTCAACAGCTGGATTCTGAAAACGTGTTAACACGTCGTTGGCAGTGAACGTGTTAAAGTAGCCAGATATGACTTTGAACGTGCCGTGAAAAAAGCTAAAGTTAAATATGAAGACAGTCTGCACACCAAGCTCAAAGCCAATGACACCAGGGGCGTTTGGCAGGGGCTGCAGACCATCACAGGGTATAAAAGCAGCCGCCGAGCCCCAGATGATGACCCCCTCCTCCCCGATAGACTGAACTAATTTGATTGTATAGATTTGATATGCCCATGGATGTTCATCCCAGTGCAGCAGTAGTTAGTCTAGAACCTAGATCCTCATTGCGCGGCTCGCGAGACGATGGCGGCTCTAGACACTTTACTTGGCGGCTCGCGGCTCGCAGCTGATAGAAATCATACAATCACCATTCCCTCAAACCTGTCAAACAAACTGCGTGGTTGCCAGGTTGGTGGCTCTCTGGAGCATCGAATGGGGGTTGAAATTCACCATATAGCCTACCGGTATCTGGCAACACTGCAAACAAGCCAAAGCAGAGGGATTATTTAGGTCAGTGGGAGGGGCGCAGAAACAGAGTTCTTCTGCCTGGTGTGAATGACAGGGCGTCCTGCTTGCCTTGCTTCCGTGAAACTTCTTTTAGATGTTTTTTTCATTTATTGAGATGGAACGCTTTTTAATCCGAAAACCAACTGGACATGCTGAGGGTGGACGGCGACAGCCACAACCTGGACAGAAACGACGTGACCAGAGAAACGAGTGGAATGAAGAAAATCAACAAGACGAGACAACAGGTGTTCCGTGTAAAAAAAGAAAGATACGAGCCATACAAGACGAACACAGGAAATTTCAAGAAAAATGGACAGACAACTTTTTATTTGTCCTCCACGGATCCAGCCCATTATGTTTGATATGCAAACAAACCCTCTCTGGTTTTAAGCGAGGCAACTTGGAGCGCCATTTCAAAACAACACATTCCAATTTTAATTAAACTAATCCACCTGGGAGTGAACTCCGGAAAAGAACAATCGAGCAGTTTAAGGTATATCTTATGTTGCAGCAAAACCTTATACAGAAAACAACTTCTACAGCGGAGCGTTTAACTGAGGCATCTTTTGAGATTGCATGGATTTTGGCTCGGGCGAAAAAACCCATCTCTGATGCAGAAATAGTGAAAGACTGCTATTTGGCTACAGCAGAAATACTGTTCAGTGACTTTGAGAACAAGGATGCAATTAAAAAACAGATCAAGGCGTTGCAATTG
This sequence comes from Poromitra crassiceps, assembly GCF_964638095.1. Lineage (NCBI taxonomy): Eukaryota > Metazoa > Chordata > Actinopteri > Beryciformes > Melamphaidae > Poromitra > Poromitra crassiceps. The sequence goes on from NC_139628.1 coordinate 5,831,672, forward strand.
TCCAATTCAACCATTACGAGGCGGATGGAACACATTGGCAAAGACATTAGTGACCAGTTATTGGCTGATCTGAGAGCAGTGTCATGTTTCAGCATCGCGGTGGATGAAAGCACCGATGTGACAGATGTAGCCCAACTGTGTGTTTGGGTGAGGTTCCTCGTTCCGAGAAGAAATGCTGGGCTTAATTCCACTCCTTGGCCAAACGAGAGGTGAGGACATTCTCAATGCACTTCTGTTATTTTTTGATGAAAGAAAAATCAGCTGGTCAAATCTTGCAAGTGTGTGTACAGATGGTGCTCCAAGTATGCGAGGCAAAGAGAAGGGGCTTGTTGGTCTCATGAAGAAAAGGGAAGAAATTCCCAACTTTATCAGTTTTCACTGCATCATACACCAGGAGGCACTGGTATCAAAACTCAGAAATGATGAATTCCAAAATGTAATGCAATGTGCGTGTAGTAAATTTCATCATATCCAGAGCACTAAACCACAGACAGTTCCAACAGTTAATTGAGAGAGTATGATACAGAGTACGGTGATTTAGTGATGCACAGCGAAGTGAGATGGTTGTCCCGTGGAAGAGTGCTGGAGCGGTTCATCAGCCTCCTCCCTGAGATTCGCTCTTTCCTGGACAGCAAGGGGAAACATGAGCCAGAGTTGGCAGACCCACACTGGATCATACAGCTGGCCTTTCTGACTGACATCACCAGTCACCTGAACTCTCTCAACTTGCAGCTTCAAGGGAAAGATAAGCTTCCAAGCAGCATGCTGAATGCAATCGGAGCATTCCAGAATAAAATAACAGTGCGGTATATACCTGACAGAGAATTTGTCCACTTCCCAAAACTCAGAGCTGTCACTACAGACAACCCATCTCTGCAGCAGCACTTCAGCCACAGATGGTTTGTTGACGTTTTGAAAGAGCTGAGGGGAGAATTTGAATCCAGATTCAGTGATGTGAATGAGCACAAGGATATTTTCAAATTAATTGAAAACCCCTTCCATGTGGATGTTTCCTCTCTCACTCCAACTATCACACAGCTCTGCCCTTCTGATCGTGCTGCTCTAGAAAGTGAAATAGTAGAGTTGCAGACAAACAACATTCTCAAAGCTGAACTCAAAGCAGTGGCCACTTCTGGAGTCTGGTGTCTGATGCAGACTTTCCCACTTTGAGACCACTTGTACAAAAAGTGATGTCCTTCTTTGTGAGCACATACACATGTGAGTCAACATTCTCAACCATGAACATAATCAAGACGAAGCAGAGAAACCGGCTCACCAATGCACACCTTGAATGCCTCACAAGGATTGCAACAACAAACTACAAATATGACAAGAAGAAAGTCAAGGGAATGTAGGCCTGCTTCCGCTCATCCCAGTATTGAGGTAAGCCTGTTTTTTAATTAGGATTATATTGCTGCATTACATATCATATTTTGTGGGATGACAAATTAGTGGGCCGCTATGCTTGTTGGGGTGGCTTTTTATTCATTTATTTTTTATGGGAGTGGGTGGGATATTTCACAAGTTTTATATCAAGTGGACTCAACACTGCATGTGATGACCTTTGGCCTATGAAACGCTGCCCTCATGTGGATAATTGTGTCCGTGTGCAATGCAAACCAGGAAAGCACAGCAGCTGTTTACTGAGCTGGGAGCTGGGAGCTGCATGACGGAGAGAGACAGACGGGACATCTATAAAGACTTCTTTTTCTTTCTAAGAAACAGAAGGTTAGGCCTTCAACCAGCACTGTATCACTTAATTTTCTCATGCTCTCATGTGTATAATTGTGCCACTGCTCTGCAGTGACCTAACTGTGTCTGTGTCTGTGTGAACCACGAAAGCACAGCAGCTGTTTACTGAGCTGGGAGCTGTGGAGCTGCATCCCAGAGACTGGACATCAGAATGTTTTCATCACTTTTACATTTTTTTAAATCAAGTCGGTGTGAATGTTTTCATCACTTATCATTTTTTTATCAAGTCGGCCTGAATGTTTTTTATATTGTGTATATACAGTATATATATATTTAATTTGTTTATAAAGTCGGTCTGAATGTTTTTATGATTTTTATAATAGTTTCTGTGATTTTTATAATTGTGTCTAACATTTTTATCATTGGTTCTAAATTTTTTATCATTGCTTTTATCATTTAATAAACTAAAAACTAAATCAAATGCGTACTGTGTGGTTTTGCAGTAAAAGTGGCTCTCCTCTTGACTTTGACCGGCTAGTGTGGCTCTCATGGAGAAAATAGTGAGGATCACTGGTCTAGAACAACCTTCACCCCCTCCTTTTGTGGTTAGTGAGCTTGAGGTTAGAACCCTGCTCCTTAAACAAAACAGCAGGAAGGCATCAGGCCCAGACCAGGTCTCTGCTTTCACCGTGCTCACCAACTGTCTTCTGTTTTTGTTGATATTTTTAACTGGTCCCTTTCACTCTGCAGAGTCCCTGCTTGTTACAAATCTGCTGTGGTTACCCCTGTTCCTAAGAAGTCTAATGCTGTCAGCTTGAATGATTATAGGCCTGTAGCCTTGACTTCTGTTGTCATGAAAGTATTTGAGCGTATTGTCTCTTGTCTGTAATCACCTGTCCAATGTTGAGATGGACAGCTTTCAGTTTGCCTATCGTGCCAACAGGTCTGTTGAAGATGCAGTGTCTCTGTGCCTCCACAGTATCCTACAGCACCTGGAGGCCCCTGCCACATATGTCAGAGTTTTATTTATTGATTTTAGTTCTGCGTTCAGATTGTGCCTATCAAACTATTTGATAAACTTTTGGCTTTAGGTATCAATCACCCTCTCTGTCTTTGGATCTTAGACTTCCTGTCAAACAGGAAGCAAGTGGTAAAGATAGGCAACATACTTTCTCGAACTATATGACTCAACACCGGGGCCCCCCAGGGTTGTGTTCTTTCAGCCCTCCTCTATGCACTTTATGATTTTATTTCCCATTCTCAATTTGTTTCGTTTTTTAAGTACGCGGATGACACAACAGTGGTCGGTTACATTAAAAACGGTGATGAATCAGCCTACAGGGCAGAGGTGGCAGCCCTAGTAGAATGGTGCACTTTGAATAGCCTTGTCTTAAACTTAGCTAAGACCAAAGAAATGATATTTGACTTATGGAAAAGTGGAACAGTGCCCGCCTCCCTGGTCATTAGTGACCAGCCTGTTGACAGGGTTGACAGCTTCAAATTCCTTGGCACCACTATTTGCCGCTCCCTGAAGTGGGAAGTTAACACCAGTGACATTGTGAGTAAAGCCCAGAGGCTTCACTTTCTGCGTCAGCTGAAGAAGTTTGGTGTGACTGGGGAGGCGATGGTTCACTTCTACAGAGCCACTGTGGAAAGTGTCCTCGTCTTCTCAGTCACAGTGTGGTACAGCAACACATCCGCCTTGGAGAAGAAACAGTTGGAAAGGGTGGTATGCATAGCGTCTAAAATCACCGGCCACGACCTTCCAACTGTTTCCTCCATTTATACCACACGCACCAAATGCAAGATGCAGAAGGTGATCGCCGACCCCTCCCACCCTGCTAGCTCTTTTTTCAGACCCCTGCCCTCAGGTAAGATACTTCAGTCTCTCAGGTGCAGGAGGAATAGCACTTATCCTGAGGCTGTCCGCCTCCTGAATTCTGATCCTCTTTTCACTCGCACTTTAAACCCTGAGGCTGCCCGCCACTGAACTTTGACCCTTCTCACTCGCACTTTACAAGCAGCTTGAAGCTGCCTTTTATAAACAATTGTGCACTTTATCCAGTCCCTCTCATTCTATGTTGAATGTATTTTTGTAGTGCTTTTATCCTTTTTATTCTCTTAGTTTTCTAATCTTCTTGTGTTTGACTATGTGATCTCTGTTATGTTTGTTTTATGTTTGTTTTTAAGAGCTGCACTGAAACAAATTCCAATCAACTATGTTGACATGGCAATAAAGCAAGGGCGTCGTTTTGGTCTCAAAGTTGGTAGGGTCGAGGACGGCAGGAGGGGAGGCGGCTTCGGCGGCTTTGAGCTTTTTTTTTAACCTTTTTTAGCCATATTTAGAGGAATATCTAATTTTAAATGAAAAAAATTAGGTTTCTTTTAACACATTCACTGCCAGCCGTTTTTTTTTACTGTAGGTAGCTTCTGCCAGAGGTTTTTTTTGAGGATTCTGGCTCATCTTTCAAGAGCCGAGGATTCTTTTCTGCTAAGATTTTGTGAACACAAAATATCTCAAAAGAACTAATAGAATGTGTGCTTTCTCTGTCTAAAAGAGTTAGTTTGTAGAGTTAGTAGTTATGTAGATATTAGCCGTTGAGTACAGCATGGTTTCAGCGTCTGAGACTGAAAGCTGAGATAATCGCAGTTTTGTTAAATTCAATCAAACAGGCAGAACAGTCACTTTAACCATTTATTTTTGGCATCAGTGAGACATCAGACATCTAAACAATATAGTTCTGAACCCCCTCTCCTTCAAACTCCTCCCTCCGTGGGCGTGTCTCTGGTGGCTTTCAGCAGCGTTTGTCACAAGCGAGTTTCTTCTGCTGCTGCTGCTGCTGCTGCGAGTTTGAGCAGCCTCCCTCCCTGGCGGCCCCCTCGTCGGCGAGTCTGGATGGGGCTGCTCGTTTCTTGGGTTTTCGGTTGAGAGCTTTGATGAAGCTTTGTGCGATTCTAGGCTTTATGCTGCGTGTTTCAAAGTGTGTTTTGCACCCAGTCTATTTTTGGAACCCCCCCACCGTTGTGCGCCCGTGTGCACCAGCGCAAAAGCGTTTTCGCCTACAGTATGAGAATGAGGCTCGTTCGTTTTCGGTTGTGAGCTCAGCTGGAATGAAGCTGCTTGCGATTCCTTTCTGCTGGTGTTTCAAAGGTGTTTCAAAGTGTGTTGCACCCATAATCTATTATGCAAATTTGCAATCCCCCACCGCCAGCTCCCAAGCGCGAAAGCGAAAGCGTTTTCGCTAGGGGTGTCACGATACACTCAGTTCACGATACGATACGTATCACGATACTGGGTTCACGATAACGATACGATACGATACGATTTTAACAATATTTTTTTAAACTTGAATAATGACAATATATGACTGGAAAAGTAGTATTTTATTTGAAATGCACAAATACAAAACATGCTGTTGTGGGAAATTGTTATTACAATAACAACTAGAAAAAACATGAGATTGGAGATGAGGCTTATCTTGAAATAGAATGAGTTACACCGTCACTTAGATTTACTTTGAACTAAAAGGTTTCTCAGCAGTATAAATTCTCATTATGCATCTTCAGTTTTTCTTCAAACTCAAACAACAAGACTTTTCTTAATCTACTTTTTATGCATCTTCAGTTTTTCCTGTCAACTAAACAGTTTTGCCAGAAACTCAATTGAATGGTTTCTCTCCTGTATAACTTCTCATGTGTCTCTTCAGAGACTTGTTCAACTGAACTACTTTCCACACATTGAACTTCAACAAACAAAGACGTTTCTTAGTCTATTTAAAAAAAAAAAAAAAAATTTTTTTTTTTTTTTGCGATATGAGATTTCATCTCAACGATACATATCGTGACGTTTTACTATCGCGAAATTTCGTGGGACGATATATTGTGACACCCCTAGTTTTCGCCAATCCATTTTCATGAGAATGGCTTCCTCACACTGCTTTTTGCTTGGCTTCCTCTAGTCTGGAGAGCACTGTCGCCACATAGTGGGTCGGTGGAATGGGTTGTACACGTTCGGTGCTCCAATATTTATATAAGAGATGTAAAAGGGTTAGATCAACGTCCCACCGTCAAATTTTTTATTTTATTTTTTTCGACGAGTTGACTCGTCATTGGCAGTCAACCGTTGGTTTCTGCTTGACGAGTTGACTCGTCAATGGCAGTGAACGTGTTAACCTTTTTTAGCCATATTTATGTGTCCTGTCAGCATAATTGTAACTAACAAACACAAACTGTAGGTTTAGCCATCTAATCATGTTCTTTCACAAACAGCCGGTTTGGAAAGAAAACATTGCCACTGAAACCCACACACCATGCATAAAAGAATGTGCACTGACTTATACTAACTTTCACTTACCAGTAATATTACAGTGATTTGTGTTATGATTTGAGACGAGAGGATGAGCTGAGCTCACAGCTGCAGTTCTCCTGCCCTCTGAAAACCACATAGGCTACAAGTGGCTTCGTTCCTCCCCTCCCCACCACACACACACAGACACACACACACACACAAATGATACTGCCTCGATTCTGAAGTGAGCCCAAGCGATCTTCAGTTAAAATCATCATTGTATTGTTTATAGCAAATTTAATAAAAGGTAAACTCTATAGGAAGATAGTTTGCAGACAGGCAGCAGCGCGCAGCAGCCACGCTGCCTGTGTGGATGCCGCAGCAAGCACGCCACGCACACGCAAGATGTGTGTCCCGGCCGTAAGAAAAGGCTGCAGCGTCCCTGTCTACAGCCTCTAGCCTGTCACAGTTTGACAGCCTGGGGCACAAATGCGATGCGTGATGCGCGTCGGACTTTCAGTAATAAAATTAGTGGTGTGTTCCTCCACCTCCACCAACAATGACGTCTCGTTTTGCTACCCTAACGTAACGAGTTACTTACAGTTGCTGCAGGGGGACCCCTCTTTTTCCGAGCGGGAGGAGGAGGAGGAGGCGGCGGCATGTCAGCGTGTTAGTAGTGTGTGTCAGAGCCATGTGTGTGGGTGGGCGTTTGTTTGGCCATCAGCCAAATGAGCCAATCAAACGGGTTTTTTTGGACTGGCCCATTCAGTTGTGAAAAACAGGGGTAAATGTAACTTTGAACATATTGCAAACTAATTTCACTCAATAATGGTCGGGTCAATTCTATCCTTGCAAAATATGGGAAGACAATCTAAATGACCTATATAACTGCACTCCAAAGATAATGCAAATAAGGTTGCTTAAAAGTTGGTAGGGACAATTGGACACCCTGAAATGTTGGTAGGGTCTTGACCCTAGCAACCCTACCCAAATCGACGCGCTTGCAATAAAGTATTGAATCTTGAATATTTTTTTGTGCAATTTGCGCAACATAAAAAATGGTGTGTATCTCAAGAACCGTTCGTCCGATCGACGGACCGGGATGGACTGTTGGTGTAGATGTGGAGCATGCCAAACGATGCAGACAGAAATAGAGTGTTTTGGATTGATATTTAATCACCACACGATTAAATATCAATCTAAAACACTCTATTTCTGTCGGCATCGGCTGGCATGCTCCACATCTACACCACCAGTCCATCCCGGTTCGTTCTCTCCCCTCGGCCGCCGGCTGTTCGGCGGCCTCAGCCTCTCGTCTTGCCCGCTCTGCTTCTAAAGCATGTAGTTCAATCATGAGAGGCCAGTTGGTAGGATTTGACAAACTTTATTTAGCAATCGGCATGCATGGCAAATACTTTGGCGCATGACTCCAGTGGCGCTCCTCTTGAGGCAAGAGGAGGGCACCTGCATAGGCTGGCGCATGACTCCATTGGCCAGTGGCGCTCCTCTTGAGGCAAGAGGAGGGCACCTGCATAGGCTAGGAGATCCCCCCCCCCCCCCCCCCCCGTGGGGGATCAGGAGTCAGGACTCGTTGGTGGCGGACTGGGGAGGTGGGTGGGGCAAAACAACGCTTCGGAGGATGGCTTCAAAGGAGATGGACTGCCGTGAAGCTAGCTGCTGCTATGATCGGCCAGAGAGAGAGAGGTGGCGTAGAACCCTTGCTATATGAGGATTAACTGACGTCATATTTGACGTCATAGCAGACATCATACTAGGACTTTGACTGACCACGTTATGCTAGAACTTGACTGACGTCAGGGGATGATCGGATTATGCATGAGTGGCCTTCTGCTTGAAATATGGTCTGGAGACCTCACTTCAATCATGAGAGGCCAGTTGGTAGGATTTGACAAACTTTATTTAGCAATCGGCATGCATGGCAAATACTTTGGCGCATGACTCCATTGGCCAGTGGCGCTCCTCTTGAGGCAAGAGGAGGGCACCTGCATAGGCTAGGAGATCCCCCAAAAGGAAGATCTGATTACCGGAGGTTAATTGAGATCTGCAGGCGCCGGTAGTTGATGGTACTTTTCTGGCCTTCGACCTTTTAGCGACTTACAGCTATTTGCGGCTGGCGCTCCCAACTCGGTCGGGCCTTCGATCTTGATACATTAATGTTTAACTTGGCGCTTCCCGGCTTGGCCTACTTGGCTGCCTTGGCACCTCGCGATAGCGCTTCCCAGCTTGGCCTACCTGGCCGCCTTGGCGCCTCGCGATTGTACTTTTCCGGCCTTCGACCTTTTTAGCGACTTACAGCTATTTGCGGCTGGCGCTCCCAACCTGGTCGGGCACCTCGCGATAGCGCTTCCCAGCTTGGCCTTCCTGGCCGCCTTGGCGCCTCGCGATTGTACTTTTCCGGCCTTCGACCTTTTTAGCGACTTACAGCTATTTGCAGATGGCGCTCCCAACTCAGTCGGGCTTACCTAATTAAGGCGCTTCCCGGCTTGGCCTTCCTGGCCGCCATGGCGGCTTACCTAACTTAAGGCGCTTCCCGGCTTGGCCTTCCTGGCCACCATGGCGCCTTACCTGACTTAAGGCGCTTCCCGGCTTGGCCTTCCTGGCCGCCATGGCGCCTTACCTGACTCAAGCCGCTTCCCGGCTTGGCCTTCCTGGCCGCCTTGGCGCCTCACCATTTTAACTTGGCCTTCTTGGCCCCCTGACTTGGCCTTCTGACTGGCCCTGACTTTCTCTGGCTTTCTCTGGCTCTCTCTCTTTCCCCCAAAAAAATTAACCGGGAGATTTACTGCGCCTTACTGGGCGCCGTGCTTTTCGGGGAGCCACCACCAACGAGACATTATTTGGCACGGAAGTCCGGGACACTGTTCGTTGCCATGCTTGCCGATGAAGGGAGGAGGGTCCTTTGGGCCGCCGGTATGGCCACCCGCTCCGGGCGGATGTAGCTGGAGAATGCTGATGAAGACCGGCGGCCCGTTTGCTGGAGGGAGGCAGAGGACACTCCTTGCACGGCGGCTGAGGTGGCCGCTCCGATCCTGAAGGAGTGGCTGGAGAAGTTCTTCGTCGGGAGGTTGCACTTCTGGAGCGTCCGCTTGAGGTGCAGGACGAACCAGGATCTTGTCATGTGGTGACGAGGTGCGATGGGGAACAGGGGAGCCGGGGGCCGGTCTGGGGCCTGAGCGGTCTTTCCCCTGATTTTGGGCTTAGCTGCAATGCTGTATGGGTCAGGAGTCATCACGTGATGAGATTGATGAGCTGAAAATAAACAATATGACATGTGGACAGGATCGCTAGCTGGAGAGGCAGACAGAATTCACCCGATGCAAAATTCTTATAATAGCTTCAACGCTCTCAGCCCTTTCAGGGACGATTATTTCAGAATTACGAGCCAGTAATTCATGGGAATGCAAGCATTATTAGTAGCTATTTGAATGAAAGATACGGTGCCGGCCGGTGATGATGTCCACAGATGGCGACCATCTTTTCCCCCCATGGGGAAGTCTGGGCAGATTCACGGTGATTGACGGGACCCGGCCTGGAGAAGCACTGATGCTGAAGTGCCATGGCATCTCGGGCACTCTGGACAGACCGGAAGATTCATGGGGCAAACGGTTCATTCTGGCGGCAACCCTATAGAGCTGAAATGTAATGCTTAATGCATGGGATATAAAGACCTGGTTAATAAACAAGTAAAAGAAAAACAGTGGTTTCACCACCTTGCGAGTGCACCATAGACTGCTAGTTGCAACCATGGACCCATCATAAGATGGACTGGGCATCACACTGGTTCAGTGAAGCCGCTGCATGTTAGATCGCCGCTCTGGCGGTTGAATCCAGTATTGGGTCACGAGGCCCGCCTCCTCATGTTAGTGGATGGGAAAATCAAAACCGAAATAGTCACAGTATACGTCGGATAATTTTTTTATTTTTTTATTTTTATTTTTTAAGGTGGTTTTTAGATAGTCATTATCATGCTAATGCCTGTGCAAGTGGTCATTTTTCTGATAATTTTTTTTTTTTTTTTTTAACACGTTCACTGCCATTGACGAGATATCTCGTCTTACAAAATCCAACGGTTGACTGCCAATGACGAGACATCTCGTCTTGAAAAAAAAAAAAAAAAATTGACGGTGGGACGTGGATCAACGCCCCCCACGTCTCCTATAAAAATATTGGAGCCAGCGAACGTGTACAACCCATTCCACCGACCCACTAAGTGGCGACAGTGCTCTCCAAACTAGAAAAAGCGGAGCCAAAACTGCAGGGGAACGCGCGAGGAAACCATTCTCTCATACTGTAAAATGGATTGGCGAAAACGCTTTCGCTTTCGCGCATTATCGTGCTGGGAGCTGGCGGTGGGGGGTTGCAAATTTGCATAATAGATTATGGGTGAAACACACCAGCAGAAAGCGCAGAATCGCACGCAGCTTCATTCCAGCTGAGCTCCACCGAAAACCCAGAAACGAACGAGCCTCATTCTCATACTGTAGGCGAAAACGCTTTCACGCTGGTGCACACGGGCGCACAACGGTGGGGGGTTCCAAAAATAGACTGGGTGGAAAACACACTTTGAAACACGCAGCATAAAGCCTAGAATCGCACAAAGCTTCATCAAAGCTCTCAAACCCAAGAAACGAGTGAGCCCCATCCACACTCGCTGCCAGGGAGGGAGGCTGCTCACTGCTCAGAGAGGCAGTAGACACTCGCTTGTGACAAACGCTGCTGAAAGCCACCAGACACGCCCACGGAGGGAGGAGTTTGAAGGAGAGGGTGTTCAGAACTATATTGTTTAGATGTCTGATCTCTCACTGATGCCAAAAATAAATGGTTAAAGTGACTGTTCTGCCTGTTTGATTGAATTTCACAAAACTGCGATTATCTCAGCTTTCAGTCTCAGACGCTGAAACCATGCTGTACTCAACGGCTAATATCTACATAACTACTAACTCTACAAACTAACTCTTTTAGACAGAGAAAGCACACATTCTATTAGTACTTTTGTGAACTTTGTGTTCACAAAGTCCAAGCAGAAAATAATCCTCGGCTCTTGTAAAATGAGCCAGAATCCTCAAAAAAACCCTCTGGCAGAACCTACCTACAGTAAAAAAAAAAGGCTGGCAGTGAATGTGTTAAGTAGTTATTTGACATATAAAAAGGGGATAAAAATGGATGATTGGCAGCTGTGGCAGCCAGTCTCGAGCCGTCATTGGCTGGACAGGCTCTTCACATTATAGATCTATCGTCATAGACAAGACACGCGGCTTCATTGTTATGTAATGCTGCCTGGAGGTCGGGTGGCTCTGCTGGGTGTGTGGGGCCGGGAGATGGGCTCTTAGCCTGGGTAGTGCAGGCCTGGAGGTCGGGGTGGCTCATGGGATGAGGCCTAGTAGTACACACGCACCGTTAGCTCATCGCTAGCGGATTAGCATCACGTACGAACAGACGTTTTATTTTTGTAGGCTATTAAAGCAACAAACGTTTTTTATATGCATATTTGGGGGAAATGCTTTGACTGTGGGGATGTTCATTCTTCACAAGCTCCTCTCGATATACCAGGCGATGGACCGGGCAGCCTGGCTTGCGCACTCACTGGGCTAACGTTAGGTTGGGCTGAGGGTGAGTGAGGCCTGCCTCCACTTCCGGCCCGCGCTGAGAGCACTCAGCAATCAGCAGCAGCCCGGAGATCTGAAGTCTCCGACAACCAAAATCAGATTTTCGTACAGGCGTCATTTTGATAAACTGATCTCGTAGTGGGAATCTTCCTGGTTACTTTCGGCGAGACAAAAATATTAGAACTTAAAGTGTAATATTTACGGAGCTAGACTGTATATAAATACGCAACGCACTGTGCGCATTCTAGAAACAGCAGCTCAGAGGGGCGTGGAGCTCTCAGAGGTTCTCAATCAAGGGCGCTAGTGCGCAGACTGGTTCACTCATCTGGCCGGATTTTGGCTTCAAAAACATACGGGGAGGAGATAGGGACACTCCCTCCATTCATATTATAACTCAATGGCTGCAACTCGCAGTGATATGTTATGGTTGGCCAACATATAACAATGGGATTCGCTGCCTCTTGTTACATGACTAGCGTGACACTGTATTAATTATTTTAGCTTTGGTATTATTTATGGTTAAAAGAAGGCATCTCACTTTGAAATTCGTTAAGAACAGGAAGTGGTGTATTAAGACTGGGTAGCTTGACACGGAAAAAGACGTCAGCATCCCCTGGGCCGTCTGACTTCGGTCTGAAAGTTATAACACTCATTCGAACTGATGCTCGGACATGCTCCATGGGCCAAGGGTGTTTTGAATAACCCGTTGCGTGATTTTTTTTTTTTTTTTTTTTTTTTTTACCGGCATATCACGTGATCTCAACAACATGCTGTCAAGAATAATTGTGAATGAAATATATGGTGTGCGGTGATGACGTCATCGTCATCAGGCAGCGACATGACATCTTTCAACTCACACAAACTCCCGTTTATTTACGGTTAAAGACTTAACTGCCCGGTGATAGCAGAGGGATCCGCGTCTGCTGTACGATTGACCACGGGCGAGGTGGAGGGGACTGCCTGGTGCTGCCTGCTTGCCTGGAGAAGCCTGGGGACGCGATGATCGCGGTGCGGAAGCCTGAATGCTTGGATGCCTGGACACCCGTCCGATGAAGAATAGTGGGGCTGCATGCATGCTGCTTGCTGAACGAAAATGTTAGTCACTGATTGTCAGTCTGAAAGTCTGTTGTTGACTTGGGGCGGACTCCTGGCTGGAGGGAAATGGCTGCTTTGCTTGAGCCGATTTGCTCCGTGAATGGAGATAGCAAGGAAAAGATTGACGACGTGCAAGACAACTTAGAACATGGCGTCTCACGGCGGGCCCTCGCAGTGGAGCGCCCCGCGTTGGCAGCCTGCGGCCCGGCCGTCTCGGGAGGCCAATGCGCTCCGTGCCGATCCGGAACAGGGTATCGTTGTTTGAGCTGTCGTCGCTGCCCATGGACTGTTCTGGCTCGGGATCCGACATACCAGGAGTGGGGAGCGTTGAGAGATCCGCCGGGATTGTCCACGGGTAGAGAGGACTTGGGGGTGCTGATTCGGTCTGCAGATATGGTGCAAAACAACGCTTCGGAGGACGGCTTCAAGGGAGATGGACTGCCGTGAAGCTAGCTGCTGCTATGATCGGCCAGAGAGAGAGAGAGGTGGCGTAGAACCCTTGCTATATATATGAGGATTAACTGACGTCATATTTGACGTCATATTTGACGTCATATTTGACGTCATACTAGGACTTTGACTGACCACGTTATGCTAGAACTTGACTGACGTCAGGGGATGATCGGATTATGCATGAGTGGCCTTCTGCTTGAAATATGGTCTGGAGACCTCACTTCTTCCTCACTATATTCTGGTTCAAATAGATAAGGTTCGGGGTCTTGGTTTGTCCAGTAGTAATCGTCATCATCCTCTCTCATGAAGTCCGCCATGATTAGTAGTTATCGCAGTTGTCCTTTGTTTTGATTACATTCGTTTCCATGGTGCTTTGAGGTGCTGGGTGAGATCAGTGCACCTAATGTTATAATAATGTGCAGTCTCACTGCAGCTAACTGCAGTCATAGCCTTCTTCCCCGGTACCGTATAATAGGTGACCAAACTGAACAGTCAAACAAAATTCCATAAGCATAACAGTAACGTTAGGCATATTTACGACTGTTACATTCATTATCAACACAAGACGGTAACGTTATTAGTGGGGCTGGGTGGTAATTTCTAAAAATATAGCTAAATCTATTAGTTAGCCGCGTATAGCATCAAGCTAACCTTATAATAGGCAGCTAACTGCAGTCAAACAATAATGTTCCATGACCATAAGCAAAACGGTATAATGTTAGGCATATTTGCGACTGTTGCATTACTTCACACAAGACGGTAATGTTTCTGAGTTTCTGACCAGGTGGTAAATCCATTAGCAAGTAGCTAACCTTATCTGGTCAAAACCACATTACAGCAGCTACAAGCAGTAAGGTCCCTCCATGAACCGAAAACACAGCCCGACTCTAGTTTCCCCCGATGTCAGTCACATTGCTGCTGTCTGGCCAGACCTATGGGCCAGACGGGCATCACTAGATAAATATTTATTTATTTTTGTGTGTGTGTGGACTTTTTGCTGGAGTCTGTGTTGTCGTTTGCTTTTGCTGGCAGCTAGTGACGGACGTAGACACTTCCTGTTAGCCATCTTCTTCGTTGGTATTTCCGCCGGAGCCATGAGGACAAGAGGCAGGCTCGTGAATGCGCAGAACGTCACATCCGCCAAATTTGCCGGGAAAGTATAACCTGTGGCCAGCATGAAAATCCTGCAATATCTTTGCAATGGGTGAACGCAGAGAGACGGGGCTGGGCTTGTTTTTTAAGTTACGGAACGCCGCATTCACTCATTGGTAACAGTGTTGGCCAAGTTACTTTCAAAATGTAATATACTACATATTACCAGAGTTGGGGTCCGTTACTCAAAAAAGTAATATATTACACATTACACATTACTTTCAAAAAAAGTAATGCCTTACTTTACTTGATTACTCCCTGGAGAAAGTAATTCGTTACACTACTCGTTACATTACTTTTGCGTTACTCCGTAACATCGCCTGAGATGCATTGTCACGTAATTTGCCAGTTAACAATACAACATTAATCCTTACATATATGCCCATATATTAGCACACATCTCTATCGTAATAAGGTAGGTTGCAAAACTTTTCCTGTCTGATGGTGGCTGTACGTTCCCTGCCATCTGTATTTTGCTCAATATGTTTCTGAAAAATGGCAATTTCATTCTACTGTTGAAACTGGCAACATTTCCTCTACCATGTACGAGGAGGCAACAAGCCTGTCCATCTCTGATTTTGATGTTACCTGGTGAAAAGAAAGCTTTTGCTGCTTGCTTTGGGTCGAGGCAGGCGACTCAGCTTGGGTCTGCAACCAGCTTTGTGTTAGGATGTTTCCACTGCAGATGCTTTGAGAGGTTTATGTCGTAGGCTACCGTAGCTAGCTGCTTCTGTCCAGGGGAACGTTTGCAGTGTCACATTCTTGTCCTTCCGCGCAACAAAAACTTGTTGTAGAAGACGGGCTTTTTGGCAGATTGCTGGCAGACTATTGGCAGACTATTACGGAACATACCGCACTGCGCCCACTTCCCTAGAACACGTTGTGTTTACAAGGGGTATTTACAGACCCCATCGCTGCATGTGGGTTTCTCTTATGGTTTAGGTTTACATTTAATTTAATTTAATTTTGTCCAATATTCAGATATTCCAGAATTGCATGTTGTGTTAAAATACATATTATTTATATTGTAGCGTTTCAGGTAATCCAAGTATTACCTGTAATGTGATGTGCAATGGAGGTGTCTCGACTGCGGCTAGGAACTGATGTGTGTGGGTGTGTTCCTAGGGGGAGGGGGATATATGTGACCAGCGGCCGGGGCGGAAGCCAGTCAGTGCCATGTGGGCGAGCAGACCGGTTGTTGTGTCTAGAGCTAGCTGTGTGAAGCTAGCTGCTAGGAGCTAAAGAAGCCTGTGAATAAAGAACCTGTACCAACTACAACTCTCCGTTCCTTGGACAAATACCCACTTTGTTACATTGGTGTCAGGCAGTAAAGCGGTAACGCCTCTGATTCGGCCGGGAGAGGAGAGAGTGAGGAGGAACGACGGAGAAAGTGCGGAATGAAGCGGCTAAAGATGAAGAGCGAGGTGGAAGAGTCTGAAGCCTCGGTGTATCCGGAGAATAAGGGGGAATACAGACGGATGAAGGAGGAATACAGACTGATGAGGGAGAACCTCGGGCAGGAGGAGAGCGGAGCCGAGCCGGGCCCCGCTGGCAGACAGGCGGGGAGTGACGAGGCTGAAGCACGGCACACGACGGCGGGGGATGGCGCCCGCAGAACCAGGAAGGACGTGCCCGTCCCGAAATACAACGGTAAAGGCGAGTGGGAGCCATATTGCACAATGTTTAACGTAGCAGCGGACATGAATGGCTGGTCGAGGGAAGAGAGAGCCAGTCACTTGGTGATGTCGCTCGAGGGCGAAGCTATAACATGTGTGGCAGCAATGGCAGACACAAAAGACTTAGACATTGTGATGGCGGCCCTGCGGAGACGCTTCGGACGATGTGAAGAGCAGGCCATCGTAGCCGCGGAACTGTGTAACAGACGCAGACGGCAGGGTGAGTCGCTGCGTGCACTGGCAACAGACATTGAGACTCTCAGCCGGCGCGCATACAGCCAGCTACCGACGGAGGCGCTGGATGGGTTAGCCCTAAGCTACTTTGTCCAGGCCATCGAGCCACGGGGTCTAAGCCAGAAGGTAACGCTGGGACATCCAAAAACACTGGGAGCAGCGCTGGAGTTGGCGCTGGAGATAGAGACAGTAGAAGGCTGGGATAAGAGCAGCGGCATAATGGAGGCCGCCCCAGTGGTGAGAATGGCAGCGGAGAGCCAGCTACAAGAAGAGCCAGCGTGGAAGACGGCCTTGGCAGAGCAAGGCAACATGGTGAAAGAGCTATCTGAGTCGGTGCGCCAGTTAACAGAACAACTGCTCCGAAGAGCGACCCTGCAGCCCACCCCACGAGACAATACCGGGGCCAGGGGGCCCGGGGCCATGCGCTGCTGGACCTGTGGACGCCCCGGGCATCGGGCCAGAGAGTGCCGCGGAGGAGCGTGGAACCAGGGAAACGGCGCGGGGCCCGTCTAAGAGGGGCGAGACGGGCCCCCTACGTCATATTCCCTATGGCCACGTCACCGTTGGAGGGGGCCCAGCGGTACAGACGGGGAGGTGGGGCGTCGCCTTCCCCCGAAGCAGACGACATCGCCGGCGCTGTCAACATGCAGAACGGGCCGCACACGATGAACGGCTGCCATGTTCAGGTCCGCCTGCAAGGGAAGCCCTGTGTCGCCCTGGTGGACACGGGGTGTACGGCAACGCTGGTGAACTACAACATGATGCCAGAGGGAGCGCTTCTGGAGCAGCCAGCGGACCAGCTGCTGAGGACAGTATCCGGTGAGTTGATGCCGATGAGGGGAAGGGGGTCCGTGATGATAACTGTGGGGGGACAGACAGTGAACTTTCCGGTATGGGTAGTAGAGATGGCGGGGCCCTGTATCTTGGGGGAGGACTACTTGACGCTAAACCAATGCACAGTAGACCTAGGGAAGAGCACACTGACGTTTGCAGGGGGGCCGGTAGTCCAGATGGGTCACCCTCCCACCGCTCCAGGGGAGCAATCAAACGTCAATAACATCACTGTATACCGCGTCACAGTTGAGCACGGGCCCCACGCGGAGCCGCAAAAGAGACTGTGTTGGACATGTGGAGAGCCGGGCCACGTGGCGAGGTGGTGCAGAAGCGGTCCCGGGAGACGGACCGGGTATGCGGGACAACGACATGGACAGCAGGGAGCCTGCTGGGCATGCGGCGAGATTGGACACCTGGCTAGAGAGTGTCAAAAGGCTGTCGGGGACCGGAGGGCAGCGGGAGAAGAGAGACGTGCAGGCGGCGGACAGGTGAGACTCTGCTGGACTTGCCGTTCGCCTGGGCACTTAGCCAGAAACTGCACTGCGCCCCCCACGGTTGCTGTGCGGAAAGCCGAGGTGGAGAGCGAGGCCGGTTGTGTTCCCCCTGTGGTCCTGAACACGCCGTCCCCTGGGGAAGGGGGGCGGGAGGACGACCGAGTGCAGGAGGTGGAGGAAGACGAGGAGGACTGTCCAGATGTGGATCTAGAGGACGACAGAGCGACCATCAAGGATGTCGACGTGAGTGAGTGGAGACGCAGGCAGGCGGAGGACGCGGAGATCGGTCCGGTGCTTGCGTGGGTGGCGGCCGGACGCCGGCCCCCTGTGGAGGAGACTCACATGTTTTCCGGTGCCACGAAGGGACTGTGGAACGTGTTTTCCGACCTGCGGCTGGATGAAGACGGGCTGTTGGAGAGAACAGAGCACGGGGTAAAAGGGACGCAGGCGGTTGTACCCGGTTGCCTGCGAGAGTTGGCGCTTAAGGGGGCACACAAGGGCCCTGGTTCCAGTCATTTTGGGCCCGAAGAGACACTCACCCGCATCCGTGGACATTTCTACTGGGGCAAACAGAAGGAGGATGTGCGAAGATACTGCGATGCGTGTGAGGACTGTGGGGCACAGAGGGGGGACCGTGCTGACTTACACTGCAGAGGATTAACCCCACTGGGGGTTGAGCGGGACTAGCGTGCTTCAGGGGGGACAGAAGCTGTAAAAGGGGGGATGGAAATGGGGTTTAAAAAGAAAAGTTAAGGAAAATGTGGGGGTTATTGTTGAATGGGCTATTGTGTTGAATTTAAATGAATGTGTGAAAAGAAGGAAATAATGAAAACTAGACATTACGGAGTACCTGATGCAAACTGGACATTATGACGGGGGTGTTGGAAAAAAAGAAGGGACTAATTGTGGGGAATTGAAATGTTGTGGGGTTTGTGGGAATTAGATTTTGATGTGGTGATGGGAAAAATATTGTGTTGGGTGTGTTTTGGTACAGGGGGATGTGTGTGGGTTGTGGGTGTCGACGTGGGCGTCGACTGATGTTGGGTGAGGAGTGTGTAGCGTTTCAGGTAATCCAAGTATTACCTGTAATGTGATGTGCAATGGAGGTGTCTCGACTGCGGCTAGGAACTGATGTGTGTGGGTGTGTTCCTAGGGGGAGGGGGATATATGTGACCAGCGGCCGGGGCGGAAGCCAGTCAGTGCCATGTGGGCGAGCAGACCGGTTGTTGTGTCTAGAGCTAGCTGTGTGAAGCTAGCTGCTAGGAGCTAAAGAAGCCTGTGAATAAAGAACCTGTACCAACTACAACTCTCCATTCCTTGGACAAATACCCACTTTGTTACAATATCTAACACTCTTTAGCCTGATTTAATTGGAAAACAGAGTGTAAAAAGTTATGCAAAGCCTTCTGGGAAATTTAACCCGTGGAAGAGGAAAGTGGGCGGAGTTCCCAGCATGCCCTGGGGGTACTGTGTTTTTGTGTCAATTGTTTGTTTGTCAATGTGTTTCGGAGGTTAAAATGATTTATTGTTCTATATGCATGATGTTAGTTATCTGATAAGCTATGTGTCGACTAATAGTGCTGTTCTGCATGCTAATACAAAGTTGAAATATTGGCACCATGATTGAATCTGCTGTGCAGTTAAATGACCTGTCTGATGGGACACAGGATCTGCTATTAAAAGGAGATCTTTTCTCACGCATGTAACGAGGTAAGCGTTTGATTAGTAACTGTAATGTGATTACTGCACTTAGGTACAGTAGTGCCTTACACTACTCGTTACCGACAAAAGTAATGTGATTACAGCAACTCTGCATATTACTAGTTACTTTTATTTAAAAGTAATACGTTACTTTACAATATTACTTACTGTGTAGAATAACTTGTTACTTGTTACACTTTTGCATTACTTTTACCAAAACAACAGCAGCAGAATGAACCATCTCGAAAAATAATTTCAACCACCTTGAAGTCAGTGTAAACAATCCAAAATTCTAAATGCTATTCTTTTCCTTTGTTATTGCCATCTATAGTGGTTATTTCCATAAACACACAGTTTGATTAGGGAATGATTGTATCTTTTTTAAATATGTGCTTTGATTTAATAAAATGGAACTCAATTTGTAACTTGAGTTACTTGACAAAGTTACTGGTATAATATAACTGAAATCCTATAAGTAATTTCAATAATGAGAGACTAGAAGGAAAGTACAATAAACTTTAATGATAAAACAAACAACACTTAGATTTGGCGAATGACTCCATGGTATGATGACGCTCCTCTGAGACAAGAGGAGGACGTCAGTGATTTAGAGAACCCCATAGGGAGTTCTACTGGAGTCATGACATTGGTGGTGTTCAGGGGAGGAGGAGGGGCGAAGCAACAGCTACGCAGGAACAGCAGCTATGGGTGAACAAACAGGGTGAGTTACAACTTGCAAGAGTCTGAAATAGAACTTCATTTAGGTGATTGGCCAACAGCCGAAGAGAGGGAAAGCGTGGGAGACATTGATTGGACAGGGATAAAGAGGGTGTGCATATGAATGGCTGATGTAACCTGAGGGCGTTGCTGCAGGGGAGAGAGATATGAATGGAAAGGAACCATGGATTAGTGAATGGGATGGATAAACAATCATTGACTAGTGAAGTAGTCTTCATTATTGAAAACAGTCTGAGACATTATAAGTTATATTACTGAGTTACTGCTAAAAGTATTATATTAACACGTTCACTGCCAACGACGTGTTGATACGTCAAAAAAATCCAACGGTTGACTGCCAACGACGTGTTGATACGTCAAAAAAAAAATTTGGACGGTGGGACGTTGATCTAACCCTTTTACATCTCTTATATAAATATTGAAGCCACCGAACGTGTACAACCCATTCCACCGACCCACTAAGTGGCGACAGTGCTCTCCACACTAGAAAAAGCCGAGCCAAAACTGCAGGGGAACGCGCGAGGAAACCATTCTCTCATACTGTAAAATGGATTGGCGAAAACGCTTTCGCTTTCGCGCATTATCGCGCTGGGAGCTGGCTGTGGGGGATTGCAAATTTGCATAATAGATTATGCGTGCAACACACTTTGAAACACCCGCAGAAAGCCCACAATCGCACGCAGCTTCATTGCAGCTGAGCTCACAACCTAAACGACTCATGCAGACTCGCCCAAAGAGCAGCCGCCAGCAGCCAGGCAGCACAGACAGGCAGAGCCTCGCTTGTGACAAACGCTGCAAAGCCACTAGAGACACACCCACGGTGGGAGGAGTTTGAAGGAGAGGGGGGTTTCCTGCTGCTATGGAGGAAATTACTGTTCAAAACTATTGTTTAGATGTCTGACGTCTTACGCCAAAAATAAATGGTTAAAGTGACTGTTCTATCGAATTTCAGAAAAAGCCATTTATCTCAGAATAAATTTTCAGACGCTGAAACCATGCTGTATTCAACTGCTAATGCTTACATAACTACTAACTCTACAAACTAACTCTTTTAGACAGAGAAAGCACACATTCTATTAGTTGTTTTGAGATATTGTGTGTTCACAAAATCCTAACAGAAAAGAATCCTCGGCTCTTGAAAGATGAGCCAGAATCCTCAAAAAAAAACCTTGGCAGAAGCTAACTACAGTATTGAAAAACGGCTGGCAGTGAATGTGTTAAATATGTTTCAATCATGAGAGACCAGAGGGTAAGGTTAAACAGCAAGCTTTATTAAAGTATGGCATGGCGATAGGATTCATGGCCTGAAGCGGTATGGCATTCATTCTGATGGCGTGGCAGCATGGCAACTGATTCTTTGGCGTAGTGACTCCGTGGCAAGATGCAGTGACTCCGTGGCAAGATGCCTCTCTTCTTGAGGCG
The DNA here is from genome assembly GCF_964638095.1 of Poromitra crassiceps. Lineage (NCBI taxonomy): Eukaryota > Metazoa > Chordata > Actinopteri > Beryciformes > Melamphaidae > Poromitra > Poromitra crassiceps. The sequence goes on from NC_139628.1 coordinate 5,853,078, forward strand.
GGAGGGCATCTGCTCGGAGAACCCCCCCCCCGTAGGGGATTCTTCGGGAGTCAATACATTGGTGGTGGACTGGGGAGGTGGGTGGGGTGAAACGCGGCTTCCAGAGAAGGAGTTGGATCAGCTTAGTGCAGCGGCTAGAGGGCAGGGAACAAGGGCTGTGGTGCGCTCGGCGTGGCTATAAATACTGCCACGTCATAGCCTCGGAACTGACGACATTAACGCCGTCACCTAGGCAAGTGCGTCACTGCTGCACTGACGACATTAACGGCGTCACTCTGGGATTACTGCACTTGTTGTCGCGCTAGGATAACAGCTGAGGTCGCTATGTTTCTAGATTACGCGTGGCGTGAGGCAGCGTGTCTGGTCTTCATCTTGAAACTAGGTCGAGACCATCATTTCAATCATGAGAGACCAGAGGGTAAGGTTAAACAGCAAGCTTTATTAAAGTATGGCATGGCGATAGGATTCATGGCCTGAAGCGGTATGGCATTCATTCTGATGGCGTGGCAGCATGGCAACTGATTCTTTGGCGTAGTGACTCCGTGGCAAGATGCCTCTCTTCTTGAGGCGGGAGGGCATCTGCTCGGAGAACCCCCCAAAAGAGAGAAACCTGAAGGGCCAATCGGTCTGCTCGCCTCGCGATGCAGCGGGCGCTGGGCGGAAGGCGACGCTTGTCGCCGGCCGGTTGGCTCGGCAGCACGGCGACTTACGGCATAATTCGGCGTTGGCATAGGGTTGGCTCGGCAGCACGGCGACTTACGGCATAATTCGGCGTTGGCATAGTTTGGCGTTGAACCCCCCCCCAAACTGACTGACTACAGGCTGCTCGGCACCTAGAACACTTGCGGGCTGCTCGGCACCCAGAACACTTCGAGTCGTCTGCTGAGGTCTTGCTGGATTAGTTATGTGACTACAGGCTGCTCGGCACCTGGAACACTTGCAGGCTGCTCGGCACCTAGAACACTTCGAGTCGTCTATTGAGGTCTGAATTAGTGAAGCTGCCTCAGTGTTGAGATTTGGGTTGAGCCCCCTCGGTTTTGAGATTTGGATTGAGCCCCCCCCCCTGACTACAGGCTGCTCGGCACCTGGAACACTTGCAGGCTGCTCGGCACCCTAGAACACTTTGAGTAGTCCAGGGGTCTGGATTAGTGGGGAGACTACGGGCTGCTCGGCACCCGGAACGCTTGCAGGCTGCTCGGCACCTAGAACACTTGAGTAGTCTGCTGGGGTCTGAATTAGTGGTGTGACTACAGGCTGCTGAGATTTGGATTGAGCCCCCCCCCCTGACTACAGGCTGCTCGGCACCTGGAACACTTGCAGGCTGCTCGGCACCCCAGAACACTTTGAGTAGTCCAGGGGTCTGGATTAGTGGGGAGACTACGGGCTGCTCGGCACCCGGAAGACTTGCAGGCTGCTCGGCACCTAGAACACTTGAGTAGTCTGCTGGGGTCTGAATTAGTGGTGTGACTACAGGCTGCTGAGATTTGGATTGAGCCCCCCCCCTGACTACAGGCTGCTCGGCACCTGGAACACTTGCAGGCTGCTCGGCACCCCAGAACACTTTGAGTAGTCCAGGGGTCTGGATTAGTGGGGAGACTACGGGCTGCTCGGCACCCGGAACACTTGCAGGCTGCTCGGCACCTAGAACACTTGAGTAGTCTGCTGGGGTCTGAATTAGTGGTGTGACTACAGGCTGCTCGGCACCTAGAACACTTGCGGGCTGCTCGGCACCTAGAACACTTCGAGTAGTCTACCGTGGTCGGAATTGGTGATTTGTTGCGGGCTGTTCAACGCCGAGCACTTGCAGGCTGCTCGACACCTGGAGCGCTTAATCAATTAGATCGACACTGATTCGGATTGAGCCCCCCCCCCCTGACTACAGGCTGCTCGGCACCGGGAACACTTGCAGGCTGCTCAGCACCTAGAACACTTTGAGTAGTCCACTGGGGTCTGAATTAGTGGGGAGACTACGGGCTGCTCGACGCCCGGAACACTTGCGGGCTGCTCGGCACCTGAAACGCTTAATCAATTCGATCGACGCCGATTCGGGGAGTCCACCACCAATGAAATGCGAAGTAACGGCTATTGCGAGGAATGCGGGAAAGGATGCCATGTGCTTACCATGTGACGCCTAGGGGAGGATAGATCTTTGGGCAGACAATATGGCGGCCTGCTCTGGTCGGACGTAGGCCGCGTGGGCTGACGAGGACCAGCGGCACCGCCACGGCGACTTACAACGCCCCCCGGGCGTGGCCGCAGCGCTACGCAGGCGCTGGGTGATCGACCAATCCGGCGCGGTGACTTAGCAAAACCCCCCGCAGTAATGTGCTCGCTTTCCGTGCTGTTCTGGGACGGTTTATTTACAGTTTTATGCGTCGACTAGCCAGTTGGAGAATGGAGTTATTATGGCACTAGCGGGTGCCTGCGCGAAGTGAGCAAATTTATGATGCACTTCTGGAAGCACTGCAATAGCTGCTTGTATGTGTTTTAGATCTATTTGTTGTGTGGTTTTATTTTATTTTAATTCTTTCTTATTGTGCTGTCTGTGTTTGTGTACGTATTTTATGTGGACCCGAGTCTGGAATGTGACTTTATGTATATGACTTTAGCGCCCCCTTGCGTTATAACTTCGGGGAGAGCGCTGGAAGGGAACACTTGTTCCGCGCTCCGCCGACTTACTCCGGGGCATTGCTACTGCTGGACTGTGACTTTAGACTCGCCCCTGCGCAACGAGCGACTTGCGGCGGCTTTACTGCTGGCACTATAATTTCGGGGAGACCCCACTTGTTCCACCGACTTACTTCGGGGCATTGCTACTGCTGCGCTATGACTTTAGACTCGCCCTGCGCGACGAGCGACTTACGGCGGCTTACTGCTGGCCTATAGTTTCGGGGAGACCAGCACCAATGAAATGCGATGAAAGGGTGCTACTGCGCGGGTTTGCCTTTGCCATGCTGCTTAAGGAGGTTGCGTTTTTGGAACGTCCGTTTGAAGACGATGGATTTGGTTCCGGCTTCGTCACCGGCCTGACTCCGCATTCAGCTTAATCAGAGACGTGACTTGATTTCGGCCTAGACAGTGGCACTGGGTTTGATTTCCGGTTTCGTCGACAGCGAGACTAAGCATTCAGCTTGTAGTCGGAGACGATGAATTTAATTTCTAGCCCTCTCAGCCGTGTTGTGTTGCGAGGACCAGAACTTTTGAGGCGGAGGACACCCCTTGCTGTGTGTGGCTGATGTGGCCGCGCCGATCCTGAAGGAGTGGCCGGAATAGTGCTCCGCTGGGAGGTCGCACATCTGGAGGGTCCGCTTGAGGTGAAGAGTGAACCAGGTTCTTGTCATGAGATGGTGGGGTGAGATGAAGGCGCCGTCGTAGGCTCTGGCTGTGGAGCTGGCCAGCCCCCCCCCTGATGTAGGACTGAGCGGCGTGGAGTAGCTGGGTGAGGCGGGATCGTGAGGGAGTGCCGGGGGCCTAGGACGTGGGTCCGGACTCATGAGAGGGTGAGGGCCGAGAACGGGGGAAGCGGCATTGGAGACGGGTCGGCTGCCGGATGGAGGTTTCGGAATGCGTCAGTACGATGAACACAGTCAACCACTGTCCAATGCAGCAATTAGCATAATGGCTGTCTCCTTAGGTTTAGTGCTCATGGCCTGTTGAGCCGAGATGTCATTGACCGAATATGACATTTGAATGGTGCAGAAGACCAATGTCCCATTGCTTTGAGAATAGATGCTGAGACGTCTCAGCTGCAGGGGTAGACGTGCCAGTGCAGGAGTGAAGAGAGCCGCTGACGAGGGAGTCCTCATCATTTGCAGCGGAGACGGCGGCGGGAGGTCGCCTTCCCTTCGAACTCAAGTCAGGAACAGAGTTAGTCCTGCCCCACGTCAGGATCTCATGCGGTATGGATCTTAGAGGATAGGCAGATCAAGTATTAGTTTGAGAGATAACAGTTGAGCCTTTAGCGTCCCTGTCTGTTTAAAATAAAGTGAATAAGAAATTAGTATTTTGTCACTGGTTGGGACGGCAATGGAATATTTAATTATGTCAAATAAAATCAACCCCCAGAACTTGGCTGAAGCTGAGAGATTAGTGAACTCGATAATCCTCAAATATTTCTCACCAAAGGTTCATGCAGCTTTTTTTTTTTTTTTTTTTTTTTTTTTTTTTTTTTAATAGTAATATAAAAGTACCAACCAAATTTTACGGACTCAAGACTATATCGACACATCTTAATTGTTACTGTAAATTCAATGTGAAAATAAAGCTTATCCCTTATGCCCACAGCAATGATGCAAGTCCTTACTTTATATTTGACCAGCTGCTTCATATTACTTTGATTAAATGGTTTGATCAGAATTATTTAATGCTTACTAATTTCCCGAATACGTAACGAGGCACTTTATCCATCTATCTATCCTTTTATGGGCAGAAGTTATTTTCAAAGTTTCATTTGAAAAACAATTTATGAAAATCAAGCACTTCCAATAAGTATATTGATAAAGCATATTCCTGAACGAGATGGTTAAGATCAAGCATTTCCAACTTAATCGCTGAAATTGAGCTGTGCACCACCCACTGAGTGATTTGCATTGGTGTAGATACAATAGAACGCCACCAGAGTGCACCGGGGCTCAGCTAGAGGCACGAGATAATATAGCAGAATGAGAGTTAGGCTACATCATGCCAGCGTCGTGGTGATGAATACCTGCCAGTAAACATCGGTGATATTGCCGAAGTCAATCTGTTAGCAAACAGATCGGCATGCCAACATAGTAGCTTATCCACCAGGCTACATGAAATGACGATATATGCTTGATTGAATACTCAACTTTAGGACAACGCAGGCAACTCCATTTCCCAGCGTCCTTGTCGGTGAGGTGACGTCACTCAGGGGCACACTCCGGCTGCCGTAGTGATTAGCGATAGCTTGCTAGCAGTAGCATAGCCAGCAGCCGTGGCCTGAAGCCGTTCCCTGTGGGAGACGGAGCCTCCAAAACCCGGAGGCGGACGTGCCTCCCACTGGACGATCGGCGCGGCAAGAACAGACCGGTCCTCGTCCGGCGCAACGTCCACGCTGGGAGTCCTGCTCTTCGGCAGGGGAGCCAACCGCCCAAAGCAGAAGAGAAACAGCAGTGCAAGTGCAGTTCTTCCTTGAAAACTTGTGCTTGGAGATGGAAAGTTTTTGCACAACTTAACAGCTCTTCGTGGCTGCCCCCAGTCAGGATGCGGAGATATTGGCTAAACGCTTTGAGGATGCCTGCCCGGTTTTATCAATGGAGGAGCTACTAGCCAAGCGGGAGCTGCGATGAGAGATCCTTCCTCCGGAGACAGTAAGTGCAATGAACGAGCATAAGAATCCTACTGAACTTCGTACCTGGCTGGATTTGGCATTCAAGCTCAGCACGGCAGCAATGAAAGTAACGCGTGAGATTAGCAAAGCGTTTGTCAGCAGCCGCAACGATCGGCAAGGTGGGGAACAGATCAGTGAAACGCGGCTTCCAGAGAAGGAGTTGGATCAGCTTAGTGCAGCGGCTAGAGGGCAGGGAACAAGGGCTGTGGTGCGCTCGGCGTGGCTATAAATACTGCCACGTCATAGCCTCGGAACTGACGACATTAACGCCGTCACCTAGGCAAGTGCGTCACTGCTGCACTGACGACATTAACGGCGTCACTCTGGGATTACTGCACTTGTTGTCGCGCTAGGATAACAGCTGAGGTCGCTATGTTTCTAGATTACGCGTGGCGTGAGGCAGCGTGTCTGGTCTTCATCTTGAAACTAGGTCGAGACCATCATTACTTTTGTTTTTTGTTTTTTTAATTTACTTTTTATTGACAGATTATTATCAATAAATATTTGCATTGTATACATTGTAGATATGTACTGCCATAGATTTTTTTTTAGACAAATAAAATAAAAGACAAAACCACAACAGCCGCAACAGCAGCAACAAAACAAACAAACAAAAGACAAACAAACAAACAAAACAGGGAGTCGACTTTTCACTATACATTCATCTTGGATCCAAAAAAATAAAATCTGGCCTAATGGGTGTTATATATTGAACCCAGCATTCCCATCTTGAGGTAAATTGTTGTATTTTATGATTGATAACAACAGTTAGTCTTTCCATCTTATATATATCCATCGTAATATTCATCCATTCTCTCACTATAGGGCTTTCCTGTGATAACCACTTCCTGGTGAGCAGGCTCGTAGACAGGGTTGGATAAATACCGCGGTCATTTTAGCACGGCGTGGGGGACCCAGGGTCGGCTGTGCCCCCCCGGATAGAAAAGTTTGTCCATTTTAAAGTAAAATGCTTCAATCTGGTGCACTTTGAGAGCAAAATGAAGAGGCTAGATCTATAAAGAACTACATACATCATGTTAGATTAATATCCTCTTTACTGTGCTGTTGCTTTAAAATGATACAAAAAATAAATGTCTCCCCATATGATATAATTTATATTCTGCATACAGGTCACATGGCAGAATACTGCTCAATTAAATACAATGGCCCATCTACACAAACATCACTTACAGGGGAGTTACTTACCCATTCACTTCAATAGAACTGTCCCCAAAGTCTAGCCCCAATCTGCCTCAATGCAAAATCTGAATGTTGTGAGTTATCTCTCTTCCTTCTATAGCACACAGAGAGGAAGCAAATTGTTGCATTTCCGATCAACTGTCGCATTAAAACATCAATGACAGATTAATAGATCTGGGGACCGGGGCTATTTTTCAAAAAAAAAAAAAAAAAAAAAATTGGTGTGGAAAATACCGAGGTCATGACCTCGGTGTCCTCAATGGTAGCTACGGGTCTGCTGGTGAGAGCTTTTTTACCAGCTACCAGCAATATATTAATCAAATATCTGTCTTCTTTCAACCAGTCTTCCGATATCCAATATATTCCAATAACCCATGATAACGGGGCAGTCCCAAAAGACATGATAGTGATGTGCTATTTGACTTCCACAGTTTCTCCAGCAAGAAGGTGAGTTATTATCATAGTGAGCTTTCTGAGATGGTGTAATAAAATATCTAATGATGCATTTCCATGTGAATTCCCTCCATATTTGTGATCTAGTACACTTCCATTGATATCCCCACATTGTTGTCCATTCTTCCTCAGATATAGCCATTCCTCCTTCATTTTCCCATTTTTCTATGAGGTAGAATGTCCTTTCAGACTTAACAAGGACCTATTATGCAAGATATAGTTTTACTACTGATATCCGAGTTGTATGCTTTTCTAAAAAGTTCTAATATACATGTGTTTGCTTCGTTTAAATTTTTTATCTTCTTTTCAAAATAATGTCGCAATTAGAGATATCGATAGAAGTCTTGATTTTCTAGCAAGTATTTCTCTTTAAGCTGTTCAAAGCTTGGAAATGATCCTTCTTCCATTACCCCACACATTGCTGTTATTCCTTTATCGGCCCAATCTTTAAATCTGGAATCAAATTTGTTCGGAGTAAAGTCAGAATCATATGCACACCATTTGAGAATAATAATACCTTTCTCTAGTTTATATTCTTTTAAATATGTTACTTTTGTAATGAGTTACCCCCAACACTGATTGGTAATAGAAAACACGTTGTGAACATTTATTTTCCGGCCAAACTTACGGATAGCACCAGGCAGAAGAAAAAATAAATCAGATGAGGAAGTTGTTTTTTCCCCTTTCATTTGAAATACTGTAACGAGAATAAAGACGAAATGTTGAGAATAAAGTCGAAATGTAAAAGAAAAGGAAGAAAATCCGCTCTCTTTTAGCGCATAAACACAGCGTGTTAAAGAAGCCTAAGATTGTGCCAAAAATTGTGGCTGTTCAGGAGGAGAAACTTGGAGGTGGCCGCATTCTTGCAAACTGAAATAGCTGGAAATGGCTGATGTTTACACCTGCGTGCTGTGCAATACAGAGAGGCTATGTTGTATCACAAGATACAGTAAGACACGCGATTAATCGCATGTTTGTATCGCATGTATAAAATGCCATTATTTTTGCATTTCAAAGCATTTCTAATTAGATATTAATAATTCTTACCAGTGTGTCGTGATTGGGAATCAAATTAATGCAAATAAATGCACTTTGTGATCTTGAATTTTAGATTTATTTTCAATTCAATAGAAGTGCAATGTAGACAAAATGTCTACAAAATATATCTTGAATAGAAAATAAATGCACAATTGTAAACAGTGCAGTACACGCTCCAGAACCGATACTTCCGGTGGCGGCGCTGTGGAGCAGTCGAAACCCAAAATAACACAGCCGAAGAAGGCTGTGTCTGAGCTAAAAACTTTGGCACTTCCATGTGAATAATTGGCTCGGTATTGGAAACTGTGTATATTGATAACGTGTATATCGCGTGAAGCCATTGGAGCCAACCTCCCACAGGTTAGAGCAGTGGTTCTCAAACTCTTTCATGTCAAGGACCCCTAAACTGACAAATTAGACCACGGATGGACCCCCATTTGATACGATTTTGTCCCAGGGTCCCCCATGTGATACAATTGTAGCTTTTAGATGTTTTATTACAGATAGTGTATGAAACCCATGACCAAACTAGTCATATAGTCTGTCATTGTGTTACTTATGGATGGAATTATAGTGAAAATAAATGATCCCCCTTTTTGCTAGGGACCCCCTGGAACCTGCTCAAGGACCCCCGGGGGTCCCCGGACCCCACTTTGAGAACCACTGGGTTAGAGGACCCGCGCATCCGAGACTCTGAAGGAAGAATGAGTGATAAGAGTATCGCGCTAGCTAGCTGGCTGCTAGCTGGCCGCTAGCTGCTCCGGTATGCTTAGTTTTTAGGTGATAGCTCAAACTCGATGTACTTCGGTGATATTTTAATTCCATTTTACACAAGGTGCAAACTACTGTTGACTTGGCCACTGTGCCATTTGGGAGTTTTAAAGTAAAACGAGCCATTTAGATATTGCTGTCTATTCTGCTTGCTCTTCCATGCCTGGACAGGCAGGAGACAGAGAAAACCGCTGCGACCGGCTTGACTACAAGTACGGGTGTGACGAAGGGACAAAATAGCGGCATGCGATTAACGCAAAAAAATAACGCGTTATGGTCGGCCCTTAATCGCATCGCGATTAATGCGTTAACGCTGACAGCCCTAATCACAAGATACAGTAAGACAATTGATCAAGTTGATTGATCCTGAGGGTGTGGAGGACAGGTGGGCACGGCGTCTGAGACACAGACATTGTCACTGCAAAGGTCCCAATGCGCTCTGGCATATGGATGCGTGGGTATACGATAAACTGAAGCCATAATGGCATTGCCATCAATACAGTTGCAACACTGTCCTCTCCTAACTTGTTTTGATGGAGTTGATTTTTTTTTTTTTTACATTTCAACGTTATTCTCAACATTTCATCCTTATTCTCGTTACAGTATATTTTAACTTTATTCACGAACGTTAATCTCAATATTTGGACTTCATTCTTGAAATAAAAACTTGCTCCTCTGATTAATTTTTTCTGCAGCAACGCCCTGTCAGAGCCCCCCTCCCCGTCACAGCTTTAGCAAAGAGATTGCTGCAATGCTTGTCAAAATCTTATGATCTGGATTCTGGACTGATTTGGAGATGTACAATTCTGAGATTTTTGTTGTTGTTGTTGTTGTTGTTGCTTTAACTTTGCCCCATGCCTGGGAACATTGAGCTCTGGGAACATTGAACCCTGGGAACATTGCGCTCTGGGAACATTGCGCACTGGGAGAGCACATCATATTTAGGCCTGGGGACATTGAGCTCTGGGAACATTGATTTAAGATTCTCTCTCTCTCTCTCTCTCTCTCTCTCTGTCTCCTCTCTCTCTCTCATATATATATATATATATATATATATATATATATATATATATATATATATATATATATATATATATAGCAGTAGTAAGGAAATCCAGCGCACACCAGGTTGTCAGAATAGACTTCTTTTATTTAAGTTGCATAGATATGTTCGTCATATCTATGCAACTTAAATAAAAGAAGTCTATTCTGACAACCTGGTGTGCGCTGGATTTCCTTACTACTGCTATTTCTGCTGTTCCTGCTCCAGCTGCACCCGGGACTAGCAGCACAGCTGTGCACAGGGCACTACTTTCTTCTATATATATATATATATATATATATATAATGTATATATATATATATATATATACCGGTATATATATAGTTGCGAGTTGCGGGCAAGGCGGCGCAGCGGCCGAGCTGCGAATGCGAGCTGCAGGGGCAGCTCAGCGAGCTGCAGGACAGCTCCAGGACAGCTTCCATAAATGGGAGCTTGGGCTCTGTCCCACTGTGATTGTCCTACTGTGACATCATCTGTGATGTCATAAATCCCACTGTGACATCACCCATGATAAATCCCACTGTGACATCATCCGTGATGTCATAACTTCTACTGTGACATCATCCGTGATGTCATAAATCCCACTGTGACATCATCAGTGATGTATGATCCCACTGTGACATCATCAGTGATGTCTTTAAATCCCTGATCCCACTGTGACATCATCAGTGATGTCATAAATCTGACATTTATGACATCATCAGTGATGCTGGTCTCATTGGCCACACAGCAGCCGAGTTGCGGCCAAGACCGTGCAGTGGCTGAGCTGCGAATGCAAGAGCTGCAGGGCCAGCTTGGTGAGCTGCAGGACGGGCGAGGCCATCCCAAGCTCGGGCTCTGGCTGTCCCACTGTGATTGTCCCACTGTGACATCATCAGTGATGTCATAAATCCTACTGTGACATCATCCATGATGTCATATTGCTGCCATCCAGACACTTGGGATGTGGGTGTTTCCCAGTGGAAAGGTCCCACCCCCAACCTTCAAAGCATTCCAGAGCACAAAGGCAAAACACAACCAAGAAACATGGCGGACCGCGACCAACTTTTTTTTGTTTGGCAAATAGCAAGACAGCTTAACTCATTCACCGCCAATGACGTCTTTGACGTGTTATCAGAAATAGCCCTCCCCGCCAATGATGTGTTTGACGTGTTTTTGTTTTTATTACTGCAGGGCGTATTTCAAACACTTACCCAGCCTCTGACATAGTATCATGTTCCTAGCATCTAAGACAACACGTGAACAAACACATACCGCAGCTGTTGTTTTGAAATTGAGCAAGAGGAAAAGCAGAAAACGGGTAACGCTTCCTTGTGCAGACAGGAGAAACGCCATTGAAACGCGCCTCGGCGCGTTGCACGAGCTGGAGTCGCCTTCCTCTGTGCCAGCCGAGAGAAAACGGGAGAAAGTAATCAAGAGATGTGTTTGATCATCGGAGGAATGAGGAAATGATCGATCAGTTTGCGAGGGCGGTGAGGACGTGTTGAATAGCCGAGGGGAAAACGGGAACGATTTCAGGGAGGATATGACAGGGAGACATGGACGAGGACGGGTGGACCAGAACATAAACAAAATAAACACACAACAGCAAGGCACAAGCCAGAAGCGGCAGTCACAGCAGCCCGCTGTCCTTTCTCAAGAGCTATTCAGTTGGTTCATGAAATCGCTGGGCTGCGTGCCCTCCAGTGTTGCTCCTGGCCAATCCCAGCGCCACAGGGCGTGGTTATTGCTTATCCTATGTGGGGTTAGAAATCTAAAAGGGGGATCGTGTGTGTGTGTGTGTGTGTGTGTGTGTGTGTGTCTGTCTGTCTGTCTGTCTGTCTGTCTGTCGGTGTGTCTGTCTGTCTGTCTGTCTGTCTGTCTGTCTGTCTGTCTGTCTGTCTGTCTGCACACTCACTCACACCGAGTAAACTGTATTGTTGAATGTAAAAAAAAAGCACTTCATGTGTATATATATATATATATATTTTTTTTTTTTGTCATTTGTGTCCTAACGAATAATATTTACATGTCTGATGTCAATACAGTTCAAAATAAAAGAATTGAGAGTGAGTTCTGCCTGAGATTGTGCCCTTTTACAAAAATTGCCTTTTCTCCTGTTTATTTTCTCAGGAAGACCTTTTGGGTAGAAAACAGGGTGTATATAAATGGCTATAAGTAGAGTACAGAACATGCTAAAAGCTCACTTTTTTTCCCCTGGTGAACCCAGAGACGTACATCTTCATTTTGAGGTATTGCAAATCACTCTGGTGCTAATAGATAATTTACTGTGGGTCTTGAAAGATGACCAACAATTATGAAAATCTTTGGCCTGTGCTAAATATTGGCAGTCCTAAACTGGCGGTGAATGAGTTAACAACGAGCAGAGCACCCTCCTTGCATATTTAAACAAAAATGAGGAGCAGCAATGACACATAAGGTAAAAGACCCATACATTTTATTTAGGCATCTAATACTTTGGACTGCATCCTCTATGGTTGCAGCCATTGTTGTGTGACGTGAGACAACTGATTCCCAGCATAGTGGGGGTAGATTTTTTCATACCAGTTTTCAGGTCGGAGCTCCCACTTTGAGTGCCATTCCAGCGCACTTTTCCTAATAGGAGGCCAGAAAATCTGAAGGTCCCAGTTGTCTGGAAGGCAGCATAAATCCCACTGTGACATCATGAATGATGTCATAAATCCCACTGTGACACCATCAGTGATGTCATAAATCCCACTGTGACATCATCCATGATGTCTGTGATATCATCAATGATGTCATAAATCCCACTGTGACATCATCAGTGATGTCATTTCTCCTACTGTGACATCATCCGTGATGTCATAACTCCTACTGTGGCATCACCCATGATGTCATAACTCCTACTGTGGCATCACCCATGATGTCATAAATCCCACTGTGACATGATCAGTGATGTCATAAATCCCTAATCCCACTGTGACATCATCAACAATGTCATAAATCCCACTGATGACATAATCAGTGATGTCATAAATCCAGGGCCGGCCCTAGTCGTTTGAAGCCAGATTCATATAGGAATATCTAATTTTAAATTAACATTAGGATTAGACGTTGTGATGTCAGTATTCAGTCTTAACAATCATATATTTGCTCCTTTTCTCACTCACTCCTATGTCACCACACCTGCAGGGTTTGAGATTAAACTTTTTTTGATCACCAGCCAATATGGCTGCTAGATTTTAAAGTTACGAGCCAATTAATTTCCACTAGCCAAAATGTTTTTCTTGAAATAAACCAGAATATGAGTGCCACTGGGTTAATATAAGCATCAGTATCAGCACAAATAAGTTATAGCCTAATGAATCTATAAATTACAGTATTTCACTGATCAATTGTGTGATTTTAAATTGTGTGAAAATAAAGAGATTTTTATTTATATGTAAATTGATAGCAGGGGAGCACTTCAAGTGTGTCACTGGTATCCGGGCCTGACTTGTATGTCACTTTATTTTTTATAAATAATTATGAGGGGGTGCCCCTTTTTCACACTTATGCACCTGGCCCCTAAACTGTCTGTGCACATCTCTGGATCCAGGCAGGCTCATTACTTGCACCATTTGCTCTGCTATTTCACTCACATCTTTCTCTTCTCCCTCCCTCCCTCTCTCTCTCTCTCCCTCTGTCAATAGTCACAGCTCACAGCTGTATCTGTAGGTTCTTCACAATAAAAATTATCCGGGTGTTTTGTCAATGAAAGTTCACTTTATATGAATCAGCAGTCATCAGGAAATGTTTAAACAAGGCTCCAGACGACGGCAAGTGATCAGCATTAAACGCTAGTCTAGCAGATGTCAAACAGAAACAAAACTACAAGAGGAAAACTAAAGCAGCCTAGCCTATACAGCCTTTTAAAAATGTAATTTCCTGGTTCACTTTTGACGAGGACAAGAAGGCAGGTGAAGTGAAACTCAGACACTCACCACCCTCAACGTAGGCTACTCACCTGCTGCAGCTGTACTGACGCTGCGCCTGGATCCTGTCTGTGACAAGCCTTGTCCAACATCATATGCTATAGCGTTCTGCACCATTGCCTAATTGCTAATAATAGACATCGGTTTGCGCAAACAGATGCGGGATTCCCGCAATCCTGCGGCCAATTTCAGGCACTGATTGTGCAGAAAAGGAGGGGGCGCCTATCAGCAATTTTTTTGTTTGTTGTTTTGTGAGGGGCTACAGCGCCCTAGCCGAACTGGCGCCCCAGGCAGGATGCTGTTTCGCCTGTAGGGTGAGCCGGCCCTGCATGAATCTGACATTTATGACATCATCAGTGATGCTGGTCTCATTGGCCACACAGCAGCCGAGTTGCGGCCAAGACCGCGCAGCGGCCGAGCCAGCTTGGCGAGCTGCAGGACGGGCGAGGCCATCCCAAGCTCGGGCTCTGTCTGTCCCAAGCTCGGGCTCTGTCTGTCCCACTGTGATTGTCTCACTGTGACATCATCCGTGATGTCATAAATCCTACTGTGACATCATCCATGATGTCGTATTGCTGCCATCCAGACACCTGGGACGTGGGTGTTTCCCATTGGAAAAGTCCCACCCCCAACCTTCAAAGCATTCCAGAGCACAAAGGCAAAACGCAACCAAGAAACATGGCGGACCGCGACAAACGTTTTTTTGTTTGGCAAATAGCAAGAGAGCTTAACGAGCAGAGCACCCTCCTTGCATATTTAAACAAAAATGAGGAGCAGCAATGACACATAAGGTAACAGACTCATAAATTTGATTTAGGCACCTAATACTTTGGACTATGGTTGCGGCCATTGTTGTGTGACGTCAGAATAGTGGGGGTAGATTTTTTCATACCAGTTTTCAAGTCGGAGCTCCCACTTTGAGTGCCATTCCAGTGCACTTTTCCTAATAGGAGGCCAGAAAATCCGAAGGTCCCAGTTGTCTGCAAGGCAGCATAAATCCCACTGTGACATCATGAATGATGTCATAAATCCCACTGTGACATCATCAGTGATGTCATAAATCCCTGATCCCACTGTGACATCTTCAGTGATGTCATAAATCCCACTGTGACATCTTCAGTGATGTCATAAATCCCACTGTGACATCATCAGTGATGTCATAAATCCCTGATCCCACTGTGACATCTTCAGTGATGTCATAAATTCTACTGATGACATCATCAGTGATGTCATAAATCTGACATTAAAGACATCATCAGTGATGCTGGTCTCATTGGCCACCGAGCAGCCGAGTTGCGGCAAAGGCCGCACAGTGGGCGAACTGCGAATGCGAGCTGCAGGGGCAGCTCAGTGAGCTGCAGGACGGGCAGCCGAGCCTACGAATCCTAGTATATATTTATATATATATGGGAGCTCGGGCTCTGTCTGTCCCACTGTGTTTGTCCCACTGTGACATCATCCGTGATGTCATAAATCACATCATCCGTGATGTCATGAATCCCACTGTGACATCATCATCAGTGATGTCATATATCCCACTGTGACTCCCCAACATAAATGGGAGCTTGTGCGCTGTCTGTCCCAGGGAGCTCGGGCTCTGTCTGTCCCACTGTGAGTGTCCCACTGTGACATCATATGTGATGTCATAAATCATACTGTGACATAATTTGTGATGTCATAAATCCCACTGTGACATAATCAGTGATGTCATAAATCCCTGATCCCACTGTGACATCATCAGTGATTTCATAAATCCCACTGATGACATCATCAGTGATGTCATAACTCTGACATCATCAGTGATGCTGGTCTCATTGGCTACACAGCAGCCGAGTTGCGGGCAAGGACGCGCAGCGGCCGAGCTGCGAATGCGAGCTGCAGGGCCAGCTCAGCGAGGTAGAGCCTAATATGAGCCTAATATGAAGGCTCTACGATAACTTTGAAGAGCTGAAAATTGGATTTGAACGTCAAAAATAGGTTTTAAATTATAGCTGCTGCGCAGCAATGGGTCGTGGCCGGGCAAGTCTCAAGTCTTTGAGCTAGTGTCCAAGTCTCAAGTCTCAGGTCTTTTAGCTATAGTCCAAGTCAAGTCTCAAGTCTTTGGTCACAAGTCCAAGTCAAGTCTCAAGCCTCTTATGGATGAGCGTCATCTGTAGCCTGTACTACGAAGCTGTCTTAACACATTGAGTGCCAAGGACGTCTGTGGACGTCCTAAAAAAAAGTAACGAGAAGTGCCAAGGACGTCTGTGGACGTCCTAAAATCATAATTCATATTATTCCATAATTCTGCTGTTTAAGGTCGTACCCAGCCAGTGAGCATGAATCCCTTCAAGGGATCACACGGCGCCACCTTAAAAATCTACACGGGAGCTGCGCCACCCACCTCAGATCCTTTACTTTGTGCAGGAGAAAGCGGAGAAAGCCGTGATCAAAGAGACACCGATGCATGCTGCAGCCAGAGCCATATAGATTGCTCTGTCTGCAGCTGACAGTTGGCTGCGATCCGCGCCCACAACTGAGCTCTTCTGCCTCTGTCCATCCGTCTGCATATAGTTCCTCCACACGATTACCTGCCAGAAAGGCAGCACCCGAAGCCGAACGGCCAGACCTCTTCCTGCAGTCCCGTTTGCCATTTCCTTGTCGCGCTGGGATCCGCCCGGGGCAAAAACGGAGGCCGCGAAAATAGACTGTGTGCGTGTGGGGAGGAGCCCGCAGCTCAGGGGTGGAGAGGGGGGGAGAGGGGGGTGGGGCACGCAGGCTGCACAGAACTACACCATGTCACTACATCAGAAAATATTAGCCAGAGTCAGTGAATGTGCTTGAAATTAGAGTGCAAAAGTATTCATAAAAGTGACTTTATCTTGAAAAGTAAAAAAAGACAGCAGAAAACCCTTGAAAGTGCTCTTCTTTCAGAGGCTGTCATTTCATAATGGAACTGTCTAGAAACAAAATTTCTTCTTTGAAAGAAGCAGGAGTGTCCAATGTTTCATTAGAGTCCAGCCCTGTCCATATAGCCCTAATAGAAAAAATTCTATAGCTGTTTTCAACTGAATGGAAGTGAATCTGGCACAGGCTCCAGACAATTTTACTGAAGCGCTGTGGCACTCAATGTGTTAACAGACCCGCGATCTGTCACTTTGATCTGGTTTGACTGAACAGGATCAAAGCTATCTAGTTTAACGATACTACGACGCTGGTTTTCTACTCGATAACTGAAGCTGGCTTTATCTGGGATCTGCCTGTGCACGCGCACGTTTTTCGCTCGTGCACAGGCGCGCGTCCACGTGAAAGAGGTGCGCTAGCCAATCACATTATGAACAGCTGAGTTGATCCACGCCCACACCCATTTCCTCATTCAATAGAGAGCCGCAGTAACGAGTCCGGAAATCATCGATGCTAACAGCCCTGGTTCAACACAGTTTTCGCCTATGGGAGTTTTGAATGGGTTTTTGGCACGATGCTTCTAATAAGCTCTCTGGGCAACGCTGGCTTAATCAAATGCGAACCAGATGGTAGTAACATCATCTTTACACATGAAGACCACTTTTATGAGTTTTGAAGCTTTTATGTGCCCTTAAAAGGGCGGCTAGCTAGGAAACGGCTAAATGGGACTACACTGTTGAGTCGATGGGGATATATACGTCAATAACGTCATCACTCAAAGGACGAACACGGAAATTCTCTTTCCCTCACCTGGTTCAGCCCCGTTCAGCCCGGGGTAATCAGTGCACACATCAACAAAAGTCCAGGTTGAGTGCTGACGTGACGTGGAAGCCTATGCGACAGTGTGTAGTTCTGGATTAGCTTAGCACGAGCTTTTTACCTCTAGCGCTCGCATTTACGCTTCAAAACTCATGAAAGTTGTCCTCATGTGTGAAGATTATCCCGCTGAACCTTGGTTCGCGTTTGATTAAACTTGCGTTGCCCAGAGACCTTATTTGAAGCATCGCGCCAAAAACCCATTCAAAAATCCCATAGACAGAAACAGTGTTGAACCAGGAAGTTCGGGACTTCCGCATTCAGCCTACAAAAATACGTCATCCCTGCGGCTCTCTATGAATGTGTGATCAGAGTTTTAGCGGATATTTAATGTAACCTATGTCAGAATGAAAATCCGCGTTGGATATAATCTGCTGAAGGACTGCTAAAGCTGCCGCTTGTATTCACATCAGTCATTTGATTTACTTTGATCAGCGATTTCTGTCCCCTAAATGTGTAATCTCAGCCTATAAATTTCCACAATCTGTAAACCTAAATTTTAGACCATAGATTTAGAAACACATGCTCAATGAATAATGATCTCTATCACTCATTATGTGTGTAGTTGCACTGATCGAATAATTAATATATAAAATAATGATAATGCTGATGCCTAATATAAAAGAGAAAACTGCTGAACTGAATTGAGACGATGCGGGCATAGTTTTCATTGATAAAAACTAGCCTATTTTTGCTCATATATTGGCATACAGCCTACAGGACACAGTTCCAGCTGAAACATGCAAGAGCCTGCATATTTAGTAGCCTATTGGGGCTATCCCATATTTATCCCATATCTATATTATATGTATAGGCTTTTCTGGCATGTAGGAGAATATCACCCTCACTCCATTTGAGGCTCCGTGTATGATATGCGCTGCGTGATTAATAGTGATCATATTTCTCCACGCATCGTTGAGCTGTTAAGACATAAAGTGGTAAGTAGGCTTAATTTAATTATGTAGCACAGAGCCACAAATGTTTTTCTTGTTCTATTCTCAGTTGACTGCAATCTATTTTTCATATGCCGATCTTATATGAATGGTGAGTGACTCCAGAGAGCCGATTATATGGGTCTGTCATGGATTTTGATCTTATCCTCTGAAGCTAACCTGGTCGGGACCAGGTTAGCTTTGCAGCATGAGTTGCCATGGTGATTAGAAGTTAACTTGCTTTGTAGTACGGCTAAACCAGGGTTAAACCTGAAGTTACCTCGCTAAACCACTAATCTTGCTTTGTAGTACAGGCTACTGCTGCATGCCATCCAGTCTGCTTAGAACACTGCATAGCTAAAACTATTGGATTCAAAGCATGTACTTAACTGTAGGCTACTGTATTATCCACACTATTAGCATACAGCATCAGCATTGATTAGTTGACATTATTATTAATAGACCTTTCCTGAATGTCAATATGGTTAATGTGGTGTGGTACGTCGTTGGCCTTGTCCTGTTACCTTCCCTAGTCTTTGGCCTCCTCCCTCAATCCCGCACTCTCATTGGGTAAGTTCTCTTTATAGAAATTATCTATTTCTGTACTTTTATTTTATTTTAACATAATAATATAAATAGAATATATAACATTTCTGATGTACGGTAGTTACAACCTTCCCATATCAGCTTCCAGTGTCCCTCATTTACAGGTTAATTTTAATAAACTAGCCGTGGCTGCCGACACATCTTTGAAACAAAGTCCACATCTTCAATTATATATAGCAACTTGTTTGTGAGGAATAATATATACATTAGCAAAACATCAGCCATTAAAACACAATCCCCACATTGTGCAGATAATAATAGGCCTAGTGCACAGTGTCTTTCCTCTCACACAGGACAGTTTGAGAGGAGCAGGCAGACAGGTGAACTCCGGGTATATTTTCTCTCACACAGGGCAGTTTGAGAGGAGCAGGCAGACAGGTGAACTCTGGGTATATTTTCTCTCATACAGGGCAGTTTGAGAGGAGCAGGCAGACAGGTGAACTCTGGGTTTATTTTCTCTCACACAGGGCAGTTTGAGAGGAGCAGGAAGACAGGTGAACTCTGGGTATATTTTCTCTCATACAGAGCAGCTTGAGAGGAGCAGGCAGACATGTGAACTCTGGGTATATTTTCTCTCACACAGGGCAGTTTGAGAGGAGCAGGCAGACATGTGAACTCTGGGTATATTTTCTCTCACACAGGGCAGTTTGAGAGGAGCAGGAAGACAGGTGAACTCTGGGTATGTTTTCTCTCATACAGGGCAGTTTGAGAGGAGCAGGAAGACAGGTGAACTCTGGGTATATTTTCTCTCATACAGGGCAGTTTGAGAGGAGCAGGCAGACAGGTGAACTCTGGGTATATTTTCTCTCACACAGGGCAGTTTGAGAGTAGCAGGCAGACAGGTGAACTCTGGGTATGTTTTCTCTCACACAGGGCAGTTTGAGAGGAGCAGGAAGACAGGTGAACTCTGGGTATATTTTCTCTCACACGGGGCAGTTTGAGAGTAGCAGGCAGACATGTGAACTCTGGGTATATTTTCTCTCATACAGGGCAGTTTGAGAGTAGCAGGCAGACATGTGAACTCTGGGTATATTTTCTCTCACACGGGGCAGTTTGAGAGGAACAGGAAGACAGGTGCACTCTGGGTATATTTTCTCTCATACAGGGCAGTTTGAGAGGAGCAGGAAGACAGGCGAACTCTGGGTATGTTTTCTCTCATACAGGGCAGTTTGAGAGGAGCAGGAAGACAGGTGAACTCTGGGTATATTTTCTCTCATACAGGGCAGTTTGAGAGGAGCAGGAAGACAGGCGAACTCTGGGTATGTTTTCTCTCATACAGGGCAGTTTGAGAGTAGCAGGCAGACAGGTGAACTCTGGGTATGTTTTCTCTCATACAGGGCAGTTTGAGAGGAGCAGGAAGACAGGTGAACTCTGGGTATATTTTCTCTCACACAGGGCAGTTTGAGAGTAGCAGGCAGACAGGTGAACTCTGGGTATGTTTTCTCTCATACAGGGCAGTTTGAGAGGAGGAGGAAGACAGGTGCACTCTGGGTATATTTTCTCTCATACAGGGCAGTTTGAGAGGAGCAGGAAGACAGGCGAACTCTGGGTATGTTTTCTCTCATACATGGCAGTTTGAGAGTAGCAGGCAGACAGGTGAACTCTGGGTATGTTTTCTCTCATACAGGGCAGTTTGAGAGGAGCAGGAAGACAGGTGAACTCTGGGTATATTTTCTCTCACACAGGGCAGTTTGAGAGTAGCAGGCAGACAGGTGAACTCTGGGTATATTTTCTCTCACACAGGGCAGTTTGAGAGTAGCAGGCAGACAGGTGAACTCTGGGTATATTTTCTCTCATACAGGGCAGTTTGAGAGTAGCAGGCAGACATGTGAACTCTGGGTATATTTTCTCTCATACAGGGCAGTTTGAGAGTAGCAGGCAGACATGTGAACTCTGGGTATATTTTCTCTCACACAGGGCAGTTTGAGAGTAGCAGGCAGACATGTGAACTCTGGGTATATTTTCTCTCACACGGGGCAGTTTGAGAGGAGCAGGAAGACAGGTGCACTCTGAGTATATTTTCTCTCATACAGGGCAGTTTGAGAGGAGCAGGAAGACAGGTGAACTCCGGATATATTTTCTCTCATACTCTCATACAGGGCAGTTTGAGAGTAGCAGGCAGACATGTGAACTCTGGGTATATTTTCTCTCACACAGGGCAGTTTGAGAGTAGCAGGCAGACGTGAACTCTGGGTATATTTTCTCTCACACGGGGCAGTTTGAGAGGAGCAGGAAGACAGGGGCACTCTGGGTATATTTTCTCTCATACAGGGCAGTTTGAGAGGAGCAGGAAGACAGGTGAACTCTGGGTATATTTTCTCTCATACTCTCATACAGGGCAGTTTGAGAGTAGCAGGCAGACAGGTGAACTCTGGGTATATTTTCTCTCATACAGGGCAGTTTGAGAGGAGCAGGAAGACAGGTGAACTCCGGATATATTTTCTCTCACACAGGGCAGTTTGAGAGAAGCAGGAAGACAGGTGCACTCTGGGTATGTTTTCTCTCACACAGGGCAGTATGAGAGGAGCAGGCAGACAGGTGAACTCTGGGTATATTTTCTCACAGGTTAGTTTGAGAGGAGCAGGCAGACAGGTGCACTCCGGGTATGTTTTCTCTCATACAGGGCAGTTTGAGAGGAGCAGGCAGACAGGTGCACTCCGGGTATATTTTCTCTCATACAGGGCAGTTTGAGAGGAGCAGGCAGACATGTGAACTCCGGGTATATTTTCTCTCATACAGGGCAGTTTGAGAGGAGCAGGCAGACAGGTAAACTCCGGGTATATTTTCTCTCACACAGGGCAGTTTGAGAGGAGCAGGCAGACAGGTGAATTCTGGGTATATTTGATCTCTCCTCTGCAAATCAGTCTGTTTTACAGATTATCATGTTAGATCATCACTACCAGCCATGGGAAATGTCGACAGCTCTCAACACACCCTATTCTTCATCTTCTTGTTTTAACATTGATGACTTAACTCATTGAGTGCCAATGACGACTATAGTCGTCAATTCAAATAGTAACGTAGAGTGCCAATGACGACTAAAGTCGTCAATTGCGTTTTTTGACGGTGGGACGTGGATCAAAGCCTGATACATCTCCTCTAAAAGTATGGGAGCTATTGAATGTGTAGAAGCTATTTTACAGACCCATTAGGTGGCGACAGTGCTCTCCAGATTAGAGAAAGGTGAGGAAAAAACAGAGAAGAAGTCATGGGGAAACGGAAACGGCATCGGTATGCATCGATATGCATGAAGCATAACGTTAGCTGTGCCTGTTAACAGCAGTCAATCTGCTGCCACAATTGAGCTCCTCCGTCTCCGCTGCGATAGCCCCTCCACATGATTTAGTTGCCGACACCAGCGTCTTTCTGAAAAGTTACATTATTCTCAGCTGGGAGCCGGCGACAAAATCGGCGGACATGCTGTGAAAAAGCTGGGTGCAGTGCACTTTTCAGTGCAGAGCAAACGCAGCAGAGAGCCACCAGAGACACTCCCACGGAGGAGGAGGGGGGTGGGGCACGCAGGGCAGCATACAACACAGACCCAGACAGCAGGCTCGATGGACAGAGACAGGCAAACAAGCTAGAATATCTGATGCCCACCAGCAGTAAATCAAGACCAGCAAGAAGGTGTAGGGTCTGCGCACGCAGGGGCCAGCACTGCTGGTTGCAGCTAAAAAATATTATTTTGCCAAACAAAATTCCTTTGTTTTCACTGTTTTATTGAAGGAAATTATTTTTGAGGTGTCATTACATCAGAAAATATTAGCTTCAGAGTCAGTGATGTGCTTGAAATGTTTCATTTCACAAAAGGCTTATTATCTCAGCTTCTAATTTGAAACGTCTGTTTTTGCTGAAATCAACCTATCTTCTCCGGCTGATAACTAAAGAAAGGAAAATGATATCAATAAACTTTTTTTTGCTGATGATAGAAGAGAGTCTCATCGTTCTTTGGGCATGTTCGGTGTTTACATAATATCACACAATATTCTGTGGGCCTCGAGAAATCACTGAAAACGCTCTGAAAGGGCTGGCACTGGGAGCATCCGTTTTCCAAAAGTGGCTGGCACTCAAAGAGTTAATGACATTGTTATTACACACTCTACTTTTAATATCATATTTCTAAGCAGCTTAAGCTTTTTTATATAAATTATTAATCATTGCATTCCTTTCTTCTCTTCTCTTGCCCATTGTTCTCGTGTTCTGTTTCTTAAAGGAGAATTTCGTTTTTTTTTTAACCTGGACCCATCTCCTGGCAATACTTATGATTTGGCCACTCACCCAGCGATGTCCGCGGCGTTTCTGGCCGTCCTAGCGTTGTTTTGAGATCAATAGCGTCCAAGTCAGTTGTAAAATGGAGCTGATTTGGGGCCAAGTGTGAGCCTGTCTTTCCTGCATCTAAATAGCTATTTTTATTCCCGTTTTCGCCACATATCGTAATAATGTGATCCCTCAACATCCACCAGAGTGATATTTCGCCCCAGGCCATTTCCTGGACTCTCACAGGGATCAAATTACCTCAAACGTGATCTCGGTCACCAAGTCTCGTGAAGTCCCGCGATACTTTCCTGCCGGCTGGCCAACTACAGGTACACGCTTTGCGGTGGTGGTTTAGCGTGATAATGTATTTCCTGTCCATGCACATCCTTCTTGCAAAAGATGCACACATACAGTGCGTCGTGGATATTATCAAGGTCAGTATCACACAACAAGTCAGTACCGTCAGTCTCACTAATTGTCCGTCATATTTGTCTGTAGCAGGCTGGTCAATGGCTTTTGGTGTTGTTATATCGGTATTGTTGTTGCCTCCCTCCTTTGGGTCCCTCCTTTGGCCACAAGAACCATAGTTACTAAAGCTAATTTTAAAAATAAACTCATGCTCCTTCGCTAGATAGTTCCCATATTCCTTCGTTGGAATAATTCAGTGCTTTTCTCACACTAACTGTTCTCAATTGCACATGGGCAGCTCTCAACATCCATCCCAAACACATGGGTTGTATGCAATCACATATGATCACCCTATTGATTAGAATTTGGGCCGTTTGTAAACATCAATAAGCGTAACCTATGTGGGGTTTGGCGTAACCTATGTGGGATTCGAAATAACGAAGGTTATGCCAAACCCCATAGGTTACGCTAAAACCACCACCGCAAAGCGTCCTACCTGTAGTTGGCCAGTCGGCAGGAAAGTATCGCGGGACTTCACGAGACTTGGTGACCGAGATCACGTTTGAGGTAATTTGATCCCTGTGAGAGTCCAGGAAATGGCCTGGGGCGAAATATCACTCTGGTGGATGTTGAGGGATCACATTATTACGATATGTGGTGAAAACGGGAATAAAAATAGCTATTTAGATGCAGGAAAGACAGGCTCACACTTGGCCCCAAATCAGCTCCATTTTACAATTGACTTGGACGCTATTGATCTCAAAACAACGCTAGGACGGCCAGAAACGCCGCGGATATCGCTGGGTGAGTGGCCAAATCATAATTATTGCCAGGAGATGGGTCCAGGTTAAAAAAAAAAGAAATTCTCCTTTAAGTCCCCTGATTCCCAAGTATCAAGGAAACTTGAACTTCCTTGTCTATAGCTTTAGTCTAGTTTTATTCTCTCTTTCTTTATGGGGAGCGGTGCTTGTGTTATCTGCTTTGATGTGTTCTGCTTTATAACTGATAAGATCAACTCTGCAGCCAATCACAGACCAGCTGCTGACGTCATCATATCCATCTGCGACAGCTTATTGGCTGCTTGCTGTCCACCATGCAGTGACGATGGTGAAGCCTGCACACATGCTGTAGCCACTACAATCCACCAGAAGGCGGCCTCACTCCACAAAAACCTCCTCCTGAACACATGTCCTGTGGTAATGAGGGAGGGGCAAGCACTGCCTTTTCACTTTCAACAGCCAGATTTATCCTGCCAGTCCTGGGGATTGAACCGACGACCTTCCGGTCACAAGTTCGCTTCTCTAACCGTTGGGCCACCACTGCCCCTAAGTGTTTGTGTTTTAATTAATATACAAACCAATGTCTCCCTCTCTCTCTCCCTCAGTCTCTCTCCCCCCCCTCTCTCTCTCAGTCTCTCCCCCTCTCTGTCCCTCAGTCTCTCTCCGTCTCCTCTCTCTCCCTCAGTCTCTCTCCCGCTCTCTTTCTCCCTCTCCCTCAGACTCTCTCGTGAGCCTCAGACTGATGACATCAGTGATGACATCACCACTGATGTCATCAGTGAGGCTCCGTCAGGTCACCCGCACGGGTGCTCTTTACACCCCCTGAAAGTTTCAGCCCGATCATTTCTTGAAACAAACAGAGTCCACATTGACAAATATATAGGGCAGTGGTTCTCAAATGGGGGTCTGTGGACCCCCAGGGGTCCGTTGCACTTTGTCAGGGGGTCCGCGAAAAGTTTTCAGGAAAATAAAAATAAAAACGTTTTCTTTTGCAAAAGCTTCATAGTTCAACGAAAATATTTTATGCTTTAAATCTAAAATGGTTCATAGATTACATTCTAATCTAACAAAGCTATCGATTTAAAAGTCAAGCAACATTACCGTGGAAACAATTAAGCTTAGCCCAAAATCACAAATCAGAATGAGGAGGTCCCCGGTATATTTTCTATCTTGTAAGGGGTCCTTGGCTGAAGAACATTTGAGAACCTCTGAACTAGAGGCTCGCCCGGCACGCGGCCTCGCCTGTCCTGCAGCTCGCCAAGCTGGCCCTGCAGCTCGCATTTGCAGCTCGGCTGCAGTGTGGCCAATGAGACCAGCATCACTGATGATGTCAGATTTATGACATCACTTATGATGTCAAAGTGGGATTTATGACATCACTGATGATGTCACAGTGGGATTTATGACATCACTGATGATGTCACAGTGGGATTTATGACATCATAGTGGGACAATCACAGTGGGACAGAGAAACAGACAGACAGACAGACAGACAGACAGACAGACAGACAGAGAACTAGCTC
Organism: Poromitra crassiceps; assembly: GCF_964638095.1. Taxonomy (NCBI): domain Eukaryota; kingdom Metazoa; phylum Chordata; class Actinopteri; order Beryciformes; family Melamphaidae; genus Poromitra; species Poromitra crassiceps. The sequence goes on from NC_139628.1 coordinate 5,879,152, forward strand.
CCATTGATATACTGATGATATATATCTATATATATATCTATATATACACATACATGAATACTGTGCAAAACTTTGTTGTGTACCTCTTTAATTGTATTATTAACGCATAACCTATTTGGTAAGAGTCATCAATATAGTAAAAATATCAAAAAGCTTTCCCTCTAGGAGTGATTTTATTTTGTTCATACAGTAGAATGCATTAAGCATTATGTTTATTGTTACCTTTAACATTGATAATGTCATCAAAAGGGTTTCTATCCACAATGCTTACTGATATTGAAGGTGATTTTTCATCAGATGGGACAGAAATGGCTTTCATCAAAATGGTTAGCTGCAGCAGTCATGTGACCTGCTATTATCCAAATAAGTCACATTGACCCTGAACACATTTTGAGGTGAATACACTGTTGGAAAGTTGTGAATGTAATCTTTCAGGTGATATAAAAATGATCATGGTACTCTTTTGACAAAGTAAGCTAGTTTGTCACGTATACCTTTATGAGCTTTAAAACTATATTTAACATTGGAATTACACAATAATCTTTACACAGAATGAAAGCCATGGCTTTATTTTGCTCAAGTCTGGTGAAACCCCAAAACAGCCAAAATCTATATCCCCCCCCCCCCCCCCTAAAATCACATGTCTACACAAACGGGTCAGTGCTACATGCGAGTGATTTTGTCAGAGCAGCTCACATTGTTACCTTTAACATTCATAATGTCAATACCATCGATCATCAAAATGGTTAGCAGCAGCATGAGAATACATGGAACGTCAAATACGACATCACCATATCATCGTCATAGAAAAGGTTTGTTGTGGCCCCAAAGTCACACATTGGGGAAATCATAGCACACTTAACCATAATTATTCACCAAGCATCAACTGCACAATTGGAAAGACTTCATATAAAATGAAATCTTATTATAAGAATATATTATACAGTCACAAAGTTACACAATCAAATTCCACATGGTTCATGTATCAATCATGTGTAATGTTTCCTGTAGGATTCTTACCTTGTTCAACTCACATCGATGAAGCCAAACAGACTCTCAGCCTTCGTCTGTAGAAGAGCCACGGAGACTTCAGTCTGTGATCATTTTATCTGTGACTGCTGGCACGCCCTATCCTCCTAACTTCACTGCCAAAGGCTACAAACCAGTGTTGCCAGGTGGGGGAGGTTCCTGCCCAATTGGGTGGTTTATAATTTGATTGAGCATGTCAAAATCAGTTTGGTGGTTTTCAATTGCGTACTCTGTACATCCAATCAGTCACCATGACAGCCACATGCGGTCAGTCAGGGGGACTGCGTAAACCCTGTTGTGGGAGGAGATGATGTTTGTGTGCAATCAATCTGATCGTCTGTGAACCTCTGAGACTCTGGGGTTAAATGCTGGAGAAAATGTGGTCCTGTTTATAGCAAAGCTGAGATTATAGTCTATTTAAAATAAAAGAAGGAAAGTCAGAGTTTGGTTCTATTTTATACCATGTTGGTTTGAAGTGGAACAACTAAATGCAAAAATGATCACATATACAAAGGGGGGGAAAGCATGATTCAGGATCGTGTGTGTAGGCTACACAAAGTGTCATTATCAGGTTTATTGTGTATAATGTAATTGGTACAGGGGGATGGGGGGGGGTGTTTTGGGCATGTTTCTTCTTAACTCATTGAGTGCCAGTAGTGGGGCTCAAAAAATGCACTTTCAATGTAAAATAGGTCGTTTCCGGAAAGAAGCGCCAAAATTTGCACAAATACTCCTTGTGGATTGTTATTTTGATAAAAGTAACTGGCCACGCAGAAATCTCGATCTTTCCAAGATGGCCGCCATTTCCCGCCCCAAAAACACTATTTTGGGGGAAACTTTGGGTAGAATTGTCCAATACGAATTATCTTGTTATCAAACCATACATTTATGACCACAGAGAAGCCAGATTTGTTCCATGTAAACTTCAAAATGGCTGCCATTTCAAAGATGGCTGCCATTTCAGCTATTTTTACCATAGGATTTCACTGTCCAGGGCGATTTTGATGATTCTGGTGTCAAATGACAGGGTTTTAACTATGGAAATTTAAAAATTATACATCAGAAATCATTTGTATATCTCCTTTTGCCATTTACTCTGCATATATTTTCAAAGTAATGTGAAAATATGCATAAACAACAGTATTTTAGCTGGGCTACTTGGAGCGGAGCACCAGCAACATGAGCAACTCAGGGGTCAGCCTGCCTAGCAGCTGTAGTGTCAAGGACTACTCCAGCGCCAGCCTGCACCACCTGCAGGACACTCAGGAGATGACCCCCCCCCCTCATTGATTTCCTGTCCCCACCTTGACTCTCATTCTTTCAAAGCTATTTATTGTTTTAGCAAAAATGTATGTAATTACTTTACAGCAAGGTGTCCATTTATAAAAGTGGTAATTATTAGATCAAATGTACTTTATTAATTAACTCATTGAGTGCCAGCCACTTTTGGAGAACGGACCAAAAGTGCCAGAGTTTCAGAGCGTTTTCAGTGATTTCTCGAGGCCCACAGAATATTGTGTGATATTACTATGTAAACACCGAACACGCACAAAGAACGAGGAGACTCTATTGTATCATCAGCAAAAAAAAGTTTATTGATACCATTTTCCGTTCTTTAGTTATGAGCCGGAGAAGATAGGTTGTTTTGAGCAAAAACAGGCGTTTCAAATTAGAAGCTGAGATATTCCGCCTTTTGTGAAATGAAGCATTTCAAGCACATTCACTGAGTCTGAAGCTAATATTTTCTGATGTAGTGACGTGGTGTAGTTGTGTGGTGCCCTGCGTGCCCCACCCCCCTCTCCCCCCCTCAGCTGCAAACTCCTCCCCACACTAACACACAGCCTCACGCACCCAGCGTCTATTTTCGGAGTGCTCTGTTTTTGTGCGCCGGCTCCCAGCGCGACACGGAAAAGCCAAACCGGACTGCTGAGAATGGTTTGGCCCTTCGGCGTCGGGTGCTGCTTTTCTGGCGGCTAATCGTGTGGAGAAACTATACAGCAGAGACAGAGAGGCTCAGTTGTGGGCGCAGATTTCCTGCTGTTTTTTCTGACCTTTCTCTAATCTGGAGAGCACTGTCGCCACCTAATGAGTCCGTAAAATAGGTTATACACCTTCAATAGCTACAATATTTGTACAGGAGATGCCTGAGGCTTTGATCCACGTCCCACCGTCAAAAAACGCATTTGACGTCGATCGACGTCATTGGCACTCTACGTCACTATTTACTTTGACGTCGATCGACGTCATTGGCACTCAATGAGTTAATAGATTAATGTATTTATTTATTTATTTATAGCTTATGCATATTCAATTGTAACCAAATAATCGCTCCCTGTGAAAATAAAATGTCAATTTCCTATACATTTCTAATAAAAGTTGTGCTAAAATACTGTTGTTTATGCATATTTTCACATTACTTTGAAAAGATATGCAGAGTAAATGGTAAAAGGAGATATACAAATGATTTCTGATGTATAATTTTTAAATTTCCATAGTTAAAAACTTGTCATTTGACACCAGAATCATCAAAATCGCCCTGCACAGTGAAATCCTATGGTAAAAATTACTGAAATGGCAGCCATCTTTAAAATGGCAGCCATTTTGAAATTTTCATGGAATAAATCTGGCTTCTCTGTGGTCATAAATGTATGGTTTGATAACAAGATCATTCATATTGGAAAATTCTACCCAAAGTTGCCCCCAAAATAGTGTTTTCAGGCTGGAAATGGCGGCCATCTTGGAAAAAAATAAAATTTCTGCGTGGCCAGTTACTTTTATCAAAATAACAGTCCACAAGGAGTATTTGTGCCAATTTTGGCGCTTCTTTCCGGAAGCGACCTATAGGTGCTGTTTTGAGCCCCACTACAGCCACTTTTGGAGAACGGACGCTCCCAGTGCCAGAGTTTCAGAGCGTTTTCAGTGATTTCTCGAGGCCCACAGAATATTGTGTGATATTACTATGTAAACACTGAACACGCACAAAGAACGATGAGACTCTCTTCTATCATCTGCAAAAAAAAGTTTATTGATACCATTTTCCGTTCTTTAGTTATGAGCCGGAGAAGATAGGCTGTTTTGAGCAAAAAGACAGGTTTCAAATTATAAGCTGAGATATTCAGCCTTTTGTGAAATGAAGCATTTCAAGCACATTCACTGACTCTAGCTAATATTTTCTGATGTAGTGACGTGGTGTAGTTGTGTGGTGCCTGCGTGCCCACCCCCCTCTCCCCCCCTCAGCTGCAAACTCCTCCCCACACTAACACACAGCCTAACACGCACCCAGTCTATTTTCGGAGCGCTCCGTTTTTGTGCGCCGGGCGGCTCCCAGCGCGACACGGAAATGCCAAACCGGACTGCAGGGAAAGGTTTGGCCCTTCGGCGTCGGGTGCTGCCTTTCTGGCGGGTAATCGTGTGGAGAAACTATATGCAGACAGACAGACAGAGGCAGAGGAGCTCAGTTGTGGGCGCGGATTGACTGATGTTCGCAGCCAACGTCAGCTGCAGACAGAGCAATCTATATGGCTCTGGCTGCAGCATGCATTGGTTTCTCTTTGATCACGGCTTTTTCGTGCTGTTTTCCAGACCTTTCTGTAATCTGGAGAGCACTGTCGCCACCTAATGAGTCCGTAAAATAGGTTATACACCTTCAATAGCTCCCATATTTGTACAGGAGATGCCTGAGGCTTTGATCCACGTCCCACCGTCAAAAAACGCAATTGACGAACATACTCGTCCTTGGCACTCTACGTTACTAAACGAAATGACGAACATACTCGTCCATGGCACTCAATGAGTTAAAAAATGTGGGGCTGTTTTTGAACAGTTTTTGGGCTGGAAACCACCCGTCTTTAAAATGGCAACACTGCTAGAAGCCTCACTATGCACTAAACCAGTGTGAGAAACCACAGATCACATCAGGAGGCGTGTCTTTAATGTGTCAACAACAGTGAAATAAAGAGTATAACACAGAAATAGAATGCATGGAGCTGGGCCAATATCACCACATTTCACTATCAAATAGACTTTTTATAAGATTAAAGGGGGACTGACCCTTCCAGATTTCTTGCAAAACGGTATTCTACTTTATTTGAAAACTCTGCAGGCAAGATGGCCGCCTAATAGTCCCTTCTTTAGCTGGCAGAATTCCTCCCCCATAAACTAACATATCTTGGCCAATAAGTATGTAACATACAAAATAAAACAACCCGTAATGTCTTACTTTGATGTAGAATGCAGAGGACATGTAACTGTTTAGTTAAACTTGCATTCCAGGAATATTGCTCTAAAGATAACGTACATGGCTCGAGACTGTTTTGTCCTGAAACCCACTTGCTTTGCGCCAGAGCCAGAACACAATCGATTTGGGGGTGGAACATGCCAGGATTGGCCAACGCCAGTGCCCAGAACTGTCAAATCAAATCATCGTCAGAGACGCTATGGCCCGCCTCCCAGTATTCTCAGTGTATCCGAGATAGATATCATAGAAAACGTTATGAATATAGCCACGTTATAATCAACAAACTAACGCTGGTGATCTGTATGGAAACAGTGTTACTCGAAATGGTTAAAAGTTCTATCAATTTGGTCATTCAGTGGCGTTTTACTGCCATGTAACATAACTAACTAGCGGCTAATATTAGCCACAGTAGGCGATTACCCATGCATGCATTGCTCTTAAAGGGCGCGTGCCCCACTCATGTGACGTCACGATGTACCAAATCTCCCATTCATTTGAGGGCACAAAAAAGGCAGGTTTGAACCCATAGAGGTCACTTATGCTGCTGAAAATGATACAAATGGTACAGTTTGGTCTCAAAGCTGGAAATGTTGACCAGAATTCTTCACACACCACCCCAAAGTCATATTGGTTAAAAGCTGAAAAAAATGTTTTGGGGGTAAGTTACACTTTAAATGTGTAAACAGCTATTTTAGGTGCATGTGGGGTCAAACAGGGTAAAAAGCTTATATTCACACAGGTCATTCTTCTAGAGCAGTGGTTCCCACCCTGTGGTACAAGACCCTCTTGGGAGGACTGACCACTTGCCTCTGACCCCTTGCTCAGTGGTCCCGGTGTGGATCCTCTTGGACTTGGACTGCCCATGGACTGTCCATGCTCTCTTCCATTCCTAAGCTTTGGGTGCTGCTAGGCTGTGAGAGGCTGTCTTGCTGTCTTGTTTGAACTTGATTTTGTCTGTGTGTGTTTCTTTGTTTACAACATTCTTTATATCTTGGCTGAGGTTCAGGATCAGAGTCTCCTCACCTCACCTCCGGCACTCCCCTGTCATTTCCCTTCAAGTAGCTACCTGTGTGCAGCACACCTACTGCACGTGTGCAAACTCATGGAGAGTGAAAAAGGTGAGATACCAGGGAAGGGTGGGCACACACAAAAACACAGAACTCATTCACTTCTGTGGAATATTTTGGGATCAAAAAGGTGACTCACCTACTCACGTAAAGGTGGTGTTTTACATGGCCCAGTCTCTGTCTCCCCCCTCTTCTCTCTCTCTCTCTCTCTCTCTCTCTCTCTCTCTCTCTCTCTCTCTCCTCAGAGGAAGACAGTTTGGCCCCTATCGTTGCATCGGCCTAGTTTCTACGCCGAGCGCCTGGCGCAGTGGGCGTGGACCAGCGCACTTGATATCTTGGTCTTGGCGCTACACGCAGTCTAAAGCATTACAACCACGCCTTTTAAGCCTAAAATTATGCACCGTCATGCTCATTGGATAAGTGCAATAAACGAATCGCACGCTTACCTTTTAAGCTCCAATTCCAGTGGTCCAGCAAAACCAGACAGAAGCCAAGCGCTCTGCCCCCCCCCCCCCCCCCCCCCCCCTCCCTTCATCCAGTCTGTCTGTCTCCATATAGGCTATTATTCCATATTATTATGCTTCTCAAACCAATCTAAATGCAGTTTAAATACTGCAAGCATGTAAATACGCTACACTATAGCAAGATCAAAGTGAAAAGAATGTTCTAAATGCATCAGCTAGAAAAATATAGCCTATTAGATTGGTGAAAGTTTGTCCAGAAAGATATAATTTTCTCTCACCTGCTGCAGGAAGGATGATGCACATAAATATACCCTACATTATGTAAAGTCATTGCATAAATGTGTTTTTATTGTAAAACTAAACGTGAAGTAGGGCCAAGTTATTGGAGCGGACATCACAGTATAGCACATGACAGTAGAAGCCGTTCCGAAGCGCGTTCCGCTGACACTTATCTAAATCACGTTAAATCTACAAGAGATATATATAGGCCCAGGAGGACATATATGTTTCACTTAGGGTGGTGTTTTAATTTCGATGTTTTATTTGGTCCAATATTGAAATGTTCTACAATTGCAGGCTGTGTTACCATTACACATTATTTTAGATCGACCTTTTATATCTATTTCGCCTCATTTGGTTGCTATTTAGTAGCGAAATGGAGTACCCAATTGCATGCTGGGACATTCACAGGCAGTGAACTTACAACTGCTATTTCCTATAGGACGTGTGTTGTGTCTGTCTGAGCGAGGGAGTCAGAGAGAGACAGTCGTATTGTGCCTGTCAGACTGAGGAGAGAGGGAGAGAGTGACACAGAGAAGGGTGACAGAGGAGAGAGCCAGAGGGGAGGGAGAGAGCCAGAGGGGAGCGCTCCGCGCAACTGGCGCACTGAATAGGCCTGGTTTTCAAAACAAAAACAACATTATTCTGAGATAAGTATCTCGTTATTCTGAGATAAGTATCTCATTATTCTGAGATAAGTATCTCATTATAATGAGATAAGTATCTCATTATAACGAGATAAGTATCTCATTATTCTGAGATACTTATCTCATTATTATGAGATATAAACTTTTCTCATAAGGAGATGCCAACTCCACATTTCCTGTGAGATAGGAAGAAGAGAAGCAGCCTGCACTTCGGAGAAACTGAAAATGGCTAATTTAGACCGTTTAATCAAGTTCTATTTCATGCTTGGGTTGAAACATGGTGAGATTCTGCTATTATTGAGCAACGTAGATGGTATTGTGATAAGTATGCGTACACTAAGAAGAATGTTAAAATCTATGGGATTGTATAGAAGGAAGAATCAGTCCGACCTATTGGAGGTGGCATTATTTCTCATTGATCAGCTGGAAGGGCACGGAAAGCTGCATGGATACAAGCTGCACCACCTGAATTGCATCCAAGCAGGGTATGTTGTAACCCAAAGTACCGTGAGGCATCTGTTAAAAATCCTGGACCCCCATGGTGTTGAACAAAGATGGAGAAATCGCCTGAGGCGACGCATCTACATTAACCCTGGTCCTAACTTCATGTGGCATGTGGACTCGTATGATAAACTAAAACCGTACGGCATATGCATTAATGGAGCGATTGATGGCTTTTCAAGACTTATGGTATGGCTTCATGCCTATTCAACAAACAGCAACCCCAAGGTCATCGCCAGTTACTTCATAGCAGAAGTTGAAAAGAAGATGGGGACAGCTGCTAGAATTCGTGCAGATTTGGGAACAGAGAACGTCACCATGGGAGCGATGCAGAGATTCCTGCGATGGAGTGACAGGGATGAGCACGCCAGAACTTGTTTCATCACTGGCTCCAGCAATAACAATCAGCGCATCGAAAGATGGTGGGCTTTTTTGAGAACGCACCATGCCCAGGATTGGATGAATCGATTTCAGAGATTGAAGGACAATGACTGTTTCAGTGGCGACTTCCTGGACAAGCAGCTTGTATTGTTCACCTGTCTGAATATCATCGAGGTAAGCATCTCTCTCTCTCACACACACATGCACACACACGCACACACACACACACACACACACAACACACACACAGACGCACACAGACACACACACACACACACACACACACACAGACACACACACACACACATTTCCTACAGTATAGGCTACTATTATAGACGTTATATACGCTATATATTTTTTTTATCACTTGCAAATGGTCTTCAAATTATCGGCCCTAAAACACACTTTCTGTCAATAACAAGCGCAAACCTTAAAGACCATGATGCCACTCCCCCTACAGCCCCTTTTCCCTCCCCCCCCCCCCACCCAGCCCTGGAATCCTGACTGTCTACCACCTTCCTATCCCTATGCCCCCCCCCCCCCCACACACTAAACTACATGTCCATGACTGACTGAGTGCCCTGACTTTTCCATCACCTGACCAGGTGGGGCCGCTGGCCCAGCGCCTTGGCAAAAATGCCATTACGCCTATATGCAGTGAAATATTGTTGTTCATTATTTAAATATTATGAGAGCCTATATCTGCATGTATCTCAAAAATAAGGAATTCTACTTAAATCATGTTTTTCTTCTGCAGGAAGAGCTGCAGCGAGTCACACATTTGTGGAATACCCACATTATCCGCAACAGCAGAAATGCAGTAGCTCCAAGTGGACGTCCACTTCTCATGTACACAATCCCTCGTCTATTTGGAGGACAAGATCACCTGAAAGTGGTCTCTCAGCAAGCGGTGGACGCTTGTAAAGAAGAATGTCTTCAGAGGGGACCACATCCTTGTGATGAAACAGTATTCAACTTGTGTTGCCTTATAATGGCAGAACATTTCTTACACTCACCCACCACAGCAGATGAAGCCATAGAGCTCTATCTTTTCCTGAGGGCGCACATACTTAAAGACTTGTAAATTCTCCCTCGAGCTCTGGAGCAGTGCTGTGTTTACCCTGCCTTTTTGACACAAAATGGCCCCCGTGAGAAGGGTCTATTCACCTTATGTTCCAACACAGGGCTCAGCTAGTTACTTCCTATTGTGTTTACATTTCCTGTACCAGTACAGTACTAGTGACCAGGTAAAACAGCTGGTGTTTTCAACAGGAAGTCATAACACAACTGGGTCAAGTGGGCCGGGATACATAAGGTGAATAGCCTTTGACACCAAGCCAGGGCAAGTCATGAACTTGTGGCCCCCTGGTGGTCTGTGAAGGTCATGTAACTCAATCCAGTGGTCCTCAGGTTGCTTTGTCACTGGTCACAATCATTTGAAAAGCCCTGTGCTATGCAACCCACTTTTTTACAAGTTGATGGGTTGATGAGTGGTTTGATGGCCCTACATGGCATGAGGCCAAAACCTCTGGCCACTCAACCTGCTTGGCTTGTTATGCATAAAGGGTCATCCAATGAGGAAGTATGTATGAATAACTGATGTATAAATGTATTTCTGAGTGTGTGGTTTTATGTGTACCAAGAGAAAAGTTATTCTGATTCTGATTCAATGTGTGATTTGGGCTTCAGGAAAGAAATAAACAATTAGACCCTTAATAGGCTCCCTCATCTTCCAGATAACATTTTCATCAATACAAGAAATGACACGGAATATTCATTTGAAAAAAGTGCAACTGTTTATTTTCATTTACTGTAAAAATGACTGAACAGTCATCACAACATATGACCAGTGAAGCCTATCCAGTGAGATCACCTGGAACTTCTCACATTTAAATGTATTGTGCTTCCAGTTGGTCAGTCAAACTCATTAACGGGTAGAAAAGTACAAAAATACAATAGTAGGCTACTACAATACAAAATGAATGACCATCTTCAAAACACGCATGGGCACGCGCACACACACACACACACACACACACACACACACACACACACACACACACACACACACACACACACACACACACACACACGCGCACACACACACACACACACACACACACACACACACACACACACACACACACTAGTCATGTACACAGTGGTTACTGAACAAAACACATTAACAGTTAAAACAGGCCTGTTTCTAACAAATGGGAAATTGCAAATACAAATCTGTGTGGATTTTTTCAGCTGTGAACATTATGTGCAGATCCTGCACAAATAGCTGCTATACTCTTCAACTTACTTGCAAACCAATAACAGGTAAAACTTTGAAACTCTCACAATAAAACAAAGATAACCAGACAAATGCTACATATATCACCCCCCCCCCCCCCCCCCCCCACACACACACACACACACACACACACACACACCTGATCATACATAGCCTACATATACATGCATGAGATATAGGCTACTGTATGTCTCCACCCATAATTACATCCAACTCCTTCCTTTCTTCATTAGATCCGATTTGTGTGTGTGTGTGTGTGTGTGTGTGTGTGTGCGTGTGCGTGTGCGTGTGTGTGTGTGCGTGTGTTAGACTAACGAGATACGTATCTCGATAGAGATACTAACGAGATACGTTTCTCGATATTATGACATACGGATCTCATTAGTTATATCACTGATATCGCACGCACGCACGCACACACACACACACACACACACACACACACACACACACACACATACACACCGCAGAGTAGGCTACCTGGGCATGCCGCTGGTGTAACGAGTCTTAAAACCCACCTGTTCCGCTCTGCTTTTTACTAGCTCGGAGCTTTTAGCTGTTTTTAGCTTGTTTTTATTTTATTTTATTTTTATTTATTTATTTTACTATTTTAGCTACTGTAAAGCACCTTGAGATTTGTTTTACATTTTAAAGTGTGCTATATAAATTAAAGCCATTATTATTATAGCTGCCTGCATTTGCTCACCGGTATGAATTGAGACATCACCATGGCCCATAACATGGATACTGTTGGCATTTTTAAGAAATCGCGGTGTACCTGAAGAGTATCTCTCACTAATGCTACAAGAAAACGTGAGTGTTGTTTTTGGACAAAATGATGACCAGCGTATAGGCTAGCCTAGTAGCATGTTTCAGTAGCCTGTTGATACAGTAGCATGTTTCATTAGCCTGTTGAGCTAGCAAGTTATATTGTGTCATTAGACCAAATTAACGTTACATTTCAAATCATGTAGTTGAGCACCCTCCCAACTAGACAAGCCAAAGGCAGCCAGATAATCATGCCCAACAGGATGTAGTAGCCGTAGGCTACGCCACCCTGCTAACTTTACTGACAACAGATGAAGAGGTGCTGTGTTTGTAGCCCAGGACTGTCGCTCCTGAAATGGCTAGTGTGTTTACTGCTTTGATGACTGAAATGTAGCTACATTGACAGGTTATCCCAACTAAAATTGTGTTAAAAAATATATCTATATCTAGCTACTTCAGCCAGTGTTTGCTGACAAATACAAAGAGATCCAAACAATCAAATAATTAAAACAAAACTATAAAACCAAGCACAGTCATGAAGCAGGGACATCTTTCCCAGACTAGCAGTATCAATGCCACAGGCATATATTGCTTATGTCTCTTTAACCCTAGAACACTAACGTGATTTAAAGTCACACCATCACTAACGTCGGGTGTATTTCACCCGATGCAATATACCCCATAAAACATACTTCTCATCAAAATATCTTAAAGTACAACAATACATGGCAAATTGAGGTACTCTTCTTTTGTTTTTAAATGTGAAATATCACAAAAAACACAAAAAAGTTTATTATGGGGGACACTATAAAAAATATGTCAAATTCGGGAAAAATGAGGTAATCGTTATAAAAATCCCAACTTCTCCTTCGGTCCACCCATTCATGGGACTTGTGTGGTGAAAAAAAAAAAAGTCACCACAATACCATTGTAACTAACCCGAAGATATTTTACCCTCTATCACTAACGTCGGGTGAAAATCACCCGAACGCGTAGCCGGTAGAAAAAACCATGAATGGGAGCAGGGAAACAAACCTACATTCAATGACGTCAGTGAGCATCCTGAAGGTACCTAAGGACCCGCCCACCTCAGACAGCAGCAAGACAATGAAAATCACGTGAATTCAATTGTCCGGGTGAAAATCACGGTTAGTGTTCTAGGGTTAACCCCCCCCCCCCCCCAATTCACTTTGCCTTATTGTTTACAAACAATGCTGCCAAAGCATGAGGGTTGTGTGTGTGTGTGTGTGTGTGTGTGTGTGTGTGTGTGTGTGTGTGTGTGTGTGTGTGTGTGTGTGTGTGTGTGTGTGTGTGTGTGTGTTGGGTGAAGTTTGAGGATGGGTGGGATGCTACTGGTCTTGTCCATGAGTGGTAATATCTCTCTCATTCACAGATTGATGCCTCAATCATTGAATTCATGGATGATGGCGCTCTGGCAGGCTACATCCCAACATATGGAGATCGGATTGCAGCAAGGCGCTTCTGTTTGGACAAAGACAAAGGTGCAACTGCAAAAGAACCAAAAAAACATTCACTGCTTGAAAAACTAAAGAAAAAGATGGGGATCGGTGACAAAGATGATGAGAATTCTGAGCATGAAGAGAGTCCTGCTTCAAAGCGACCAAGAAGACATCTGAGACAGAACAAAGTGGCTGAAAAAAAAACTAGAAAAGTTGAGTTGGGGTGGATTCACGAAGGTAAACAGATCAGAAAACGCAGGGGAGGAGGGACCAGGACCCTTGTTGTCGATAAAGAAGCAAAGAAAGCGGACATATTACAGTATGCTAAAGAGCTTTTCTTCCCAAATGGAAAATCTAAATTAGGAAGGTTTGAGACATTTATTTGTGATATATTAGACTATAAGGAGGAAGCTGTACTTGATGAAAATGTCACAATTGGGGAACTGTACAACGTACTAAGAATGGGAGTGATACGATTTTATCTGTTCACTAAGTGCCGGCCAGATGATGACATAGAATCAGATGTGAACAACGATGACGAAGAAGCAGATGTGAACAACAATGACGAAGAAGCAGATGTTAACGACGATGAAGAAGAAGGCGTGAGCAACCATGCACAACACAGAGAAACAAATGAAGATGATGAGCAGCTGGCTGATGTTGTCCTCGTGTCAATAGATGGATACAGGGTTGATGATTTATCTGACACTGAGGTGATGATAGGTCCTTTTTCTGGAGAACCTTTGGCCTTTCAACTGGATGACACGGAGAACCTTTGGCCTTTCAACTGGATGACACCTTGATATCTCAACCCAGCCTGCTGTTTGAAGAGGATGAGCTGATCACCACCATTACCCATCTCCTGACAGACACCGACACAGCATCTGCCAGTAATGAAGCAAACGGCACAACTGCTTCGTATGAAGTTGTAAATGTCCTGATAAAACTTCACAGGGTCAATCTCCTGAATGAGATGATTAGCCAGTTCAAGGATCCAGCACTACTCAAACATCCCCTGAAATACACTTACATAGATGAAAGAGGAACTGATGCAGATGGCGTATCAAGAGATGTGTATGCTGCATTCTGGGCAGAGTTCATGGACAACGCAGCTGAAGGGGAAGAACTGAGAGTTCCATTGCTGACTAACAAATATAAGGACGAAGAGTGGAAATCCATCGGCCGAATTCTGGTGAAGGGATTTCAAGACCATGGATACTTCCCCTCTCGCCTTGCCCCAGCTTGTGCAGTGGCACTCATATTGGGGGAGAAGGAGGTCTCGACTGAGATCTTGTTTGACTCTTTTCTCCTGTACATAAGTCAGTCAGAGAGGGATCTGATAACCACCGCCTTAAAAGAAGATATTTTAGCTGTGGACAGTGAGGAAAAGGATGAGCTACTTGATCTTTTGGATCGGATGGGTGTGAGAACACTCCCAACACAAGATAATCTGAAACAACTTCTTCTAGATGTGGCACACAAGCACTTAATCCAAAAACCAAGATATGCAGTGGAAAAAATGGCAATTGCTTGCCGCGTCCTAAAACAAACTTTTGTCAGACCACAGGATGTTCAGAGAATGTATGAGGATATAAAGCCAACAACAAGAAAGCTTTTGAAGTTGTTGAATGCATCTCCTACAACTCAAGCAGAGAACCAGAGCTTTCGATTTCTGCAACAATACATCAGAGGACTGGATGATGCAGGCCTCAGGAGGTGGTTAAGGTTTGTTACAGGGTCGGATGTTATTTGTGTTAAGGAGATTGAGGTCCTGTTCACACCCTCAGTTGGACTGACACGAACACCAGTAGCACATACCTGTGGGCCAGCTCTAGAACTGCCAAGGACATACAATGAATACCCAGAACTACGTAAGGAAATGGACAATATACTGATGGCTAAAAACTTTGAATTCAGCTTAATGTAAGCTAACTAACTTCCTCCTCCCAGTACTAACCCATACAATGTAGAATGTTGATATTATAATTTTGATATGTAATATGAAGAAGGAAAGGAGAAGTCAAATGTATTTATGGGTGGATAAATACAGGTACTGTATGTACCTTGGGGGGGGGGGTTGACCACCAAGGCGCTCAAGAATCCCAGTAATGACTGTATGAGGAACTAACGCAGAAGCATAATGGGGGGGGGGGGCGGAGGCTTGGGATTAATACACTTAAAAATAATTCAATCAGAGAGACACATTTCTAGAATGACAATGATTTATTAGATGATTAGATACATGAGCCTGAAGGCACAGAGATATAGTTTTGGCGATTAGACTCCATCATGACGTCATCTTGATTATGACGTCATGATCAGCAGGGGTAGATCAGCCAGGAATAGGAATGAAGATCCCCCCCGTGGAGTCTAGACCTGGTGGTGGTGACAGATGAGGTCTTGGTCTTGGTGGCGAAGCTTTTGAATCTGAGATCTCAGAGGACTGGAGGAGAATGGGGTGGAGGCGGGTCGCAGGAACGTACTGAAAAGCAACAGATCACACAGAGAAAGCGGAGAGCTTTTAGCTTTGACAGCTTGATGTGATAGGCTGAATGGGAAAAGGTGTCTTACTCTGATTGGTCTAAAATGAACGATACCTCCCACAAACAGTGACGCTAGATAGAAGCGGGAAAAGGGGTGATTGATGACGTAATTTATCAATGAGTGGGCGTGACATTTAAAAGGTTTTCTCCTGACAGGGAAAGATGTGAATGAGGACAGGAGGGATGAATGAGAGCCAGTGACAACTAAAGGGTTTCTCCTAGAACAGGAAAATGCAGGTTGATTAAGAAGTGGGTATGAGAGCTAGTTATATCCTGAGAGTGAAAGAATGAAAAGTGAGTGAATGAATGACATTAAGGTCTCTCTTATAGAATTATCGCTCTAGCTACATAAGGTTGAGGTCAAGTTTGAAATTTGGCTCTAAGACTCACACTTTCAGTTTTACAGTAGTTCTCCTTTTTTATAGAGCAGTTGCTTTATATTTGGTGCCAGAGCCTCATTTCAACACAACTTTAGATAGTGAGGCTTAGAATGATTTGACATCTCCAGAACACCTCACAGATGCAGTATTTTACAAACTCTACAGTCCTCTCTTACTAAACATGGTAATTCACTGCCTTTGATTCAGATGGATGGAAACTAAGATTGATTCAGAGGAGACTCACTGTTCCTGTTAAGAAACCAAACCACTTTGAGTGACTGATTTTATTTGTGCATTATTTCACATTATTTCAACATTTAACTTTTGGGCTGTGGACCTCTGTTGTCAGTCGTCCTCTGTTGTCAGAGTTGTCAAATAGTGAAGGCCGCTTCATTTTGTTACAGTAGGATACAGCTGTAAGGACTGAGTGATTACTACCGGCCATTACTCAAGTTCATCCACTATACTAACCCATACACACAAGAGTATTGATTGGGTCCATTCAAAAGGTAAATCGTATCTAATGAAGAAAGGAAGGAGTTTGATGTAATTATGGGTTAAGACATA
>NC_139628.1:5900773-5903273 GCF_964638095.1 Poromitra crassiceps
TCATGACCTCGGTGTCCTCAATGGTATACAGGCCTGGCTGCAGCCAGAAAGCCAGAATTACAAAAATTATTTCACTATTATTTAAAGATTTAAGACGTTGTTGTGCTTATTTTTTTGTCTACTATTGCAAAATAATAGTAGGCCTATTATCATGAAAAAGCATTTGTAAAAAAAATAAAAAAAATACCCTCTCTGGCGCCCCTAACGGCTCAAGCGCCCCTAGCATTTGCCTAGTTCGCCTAATGGACGGCACGCCACTGTGTAGGCATGGGCATGCACGTGTACGTATAAGACTATTAGATTAGAAGACACGAGACCTCTGTTCCCCTCTGCTTTGCTCTCTCCTCTGCTTGCTCTATGGGTTGCTAATTTGATGCTGTAGTGTCTTATTTGCTGATATCAATAATTATTCTCATTCTTATTATAGGATTAAAGAAAAAGAATGAATTTTGTTAACAAACATTATAGATAAAAACTTCATAAGAAATGCCGTGTTCATTGCATGTGATCGGTCTGCTGATAAGAACAGCCCCATGGAAATGTTATTTGACAATAAACGGTATTCGTTACAGCACTTAATTTGGGAAGTGATATTGGACAATAAACAAATTAAATTTGTTAAAGCAAGTTATTTTGCGTGTTTCAATTAAGCTGAGATGGATTCCATATTCTGATAGTGTTCAGCAGCCTTTCTATAATAGCCAAACAATGTTGGATATCAGCCTAATAAACTAAATGATCACTCAAAATTTACAGAATATTTATTTATTTTCATTTACTTTGCTTTTTCGGGAGAGTATGGCCGTCTCTCTTAAGTGCTGCTCTGAATAGGCACATTTCGCCATGCTGTTGAATGTAAATCCGTCATATCCTGCCATTTCTGACAGTATTTCGGCCACCGAGGCTTTTGGTGTTAAGTATGAGTCCATTGCTCTTGGACGCTTCACTTGCGGGGTTTCTGGGGTTTTATGGTGCTGCGACTCCAAATGTCGCAGCAACCCGCTTGTTGATTATCCTCCACATCTTATCACTCGCTGACAGAGGTTACATGTGGCATCCTCGTTGTTTTGGTTGTTTGTGAAGTATCTCCACACAAAACTACTGGCAGCAGAACTTGCAGAAGACATCGTGGTGGAATCCATCAGCGTGGTGCATTGTTGAGAGATGCTCTCTGTGTGACTCACTCAACAGGTGGGTGTGGGCTGTGTGGATGAATTACCATATTAACTGCAGTAATGGTCATTACGCCATCATGGTCATTATTTTATTTAGGCTACAATAGGCTGTACAGCTATTTTCTTTAAAAAAAATCCCATTTCCCGCTATTGTATTTCCCGGGAAACGGGAGATGGTCCAGTTGGCACTTCCCGGGAATCCTGCTTCCTGGGATTAAACCCTACTCTGTATCCCCCCCTCTTTCACTTCCTTCCGCTGCTTGCCCCCCCACATACTAAACTATACGTACACATACATACTGCACACAGCCGACATACCCGACACACTACCATGCCCACTAGCATACGCATATACAAAGGTAAACATGCATAACAGAAACACAACACAAAAATCAACAAAAAAATCCCCCCCAATGCCTGTAAATCTGTCCAATCAGCAGACCCTGTCTCAGATGTCTTAGTTTGTTTATAAGTCTGTCTTGTTCATGTCTTTGACTTACAGTATTTACCATTATGTTGTCCTTGGCTTATTTGTATTGTTTGTTTGAACATTAATAATAATGATATAATATAATTATTATTTATTATGTATTTATGACATCACTGATGATGTCACAGTGGGAGTTATGACATCATAGTGGGACAATCACAGTGGGACAGAGAAACAGACAGAGCACTCTATCTATCTCACTAGGACGGCACGGTGGCTCAGTGGTTAACACTGTTGCCTCACAGCAAGAAGTTCCCGGGTTCGAACCCTGGTCCGTCCCAGGTTCTTTCTGTGTGGAGTTTGCATGTTCTCCCCGTGTCCGTGTGGGTTTTCTCCGGGTGCTCCGGTTTCCTCCCACCATCAAGAAAGACACATATGTTAGGGTTATTACTCCTGTCAGTGCCCCTGACCAAGGCACTGGCAAAAGAACTGGAGTTGGTCCCCGGGCGCTGCACAGTGGCTGCCCACTGCTCCTAGTTCTAGGAAGGTTCTTAGTAGAGGATGGGTCAAATGCAGAGGATGAATTTCCCCAAGGGGATAAATAAATAAATAAAGGATAACTTAACTTAACTTAACTATAACTTCCAGATAATACTCCAATATGAATTGTGTTAATGTGAATTATCAGGTCTCAGCAGGCATGGTTGGGTATGATAATCAATCATATTTTGCCATTTAACCTACAGCTACTTTCCATCTACACCTTGAATGCACCAGATACACTTTTGAATGAGCTCAGAAAAATGATGCTGACAATAACATTAACAAGCAATATGCTACTCTACAGACAGCAGGTTCTCGCCCCCCTGATCTGTAGGACTGTTTCCTAGCAACA
>NC_139628.1:5908273-6083273 GCF_964638095.1 Poromitra crassiceps
CCACTAAGTACTATTTAAAAAATATACTAGAAGTTGAAATACTATTTGAAATCCTTTACTCAAGTCAAAGTATGTTAATGATCCTCCTGATATGTAAATGTATGTTTGAATGCTGGTGTCTTCTCTGCAGTGCATCCTCTCTGTGTCCTTTATGCTGGTGTCTTCTTCTCTGCAGTGCATCCTCTCTGTGGCCTTTATGCTGGTGTCTTCTCTGCAGTGCATCCTCTCTGTGTCCTTTATGCTGGTGTCTTCTCTGCAGTGCATCCTCTCTGTGTCCTTTATGCTGGTGTCTTCTTCTCTGCAGTGCATCCTCTCTGTGTCCTTTATGCTGGTGTCTTCTTCTCTGCAGTGCATCCTCTCTGTGTCCTTTATGCTGGTGTCTTCTCTGCAGTGCATCCTCTATGTGTCCTTTATGCTGGTGTCTTCTCTGCAGTGCATCCTCTATGTGTCCTTTATGCTGGTGTCTTCTCTGCAGTGCATCCTCTCTCTGTCCTTTATGCTGGTGTCTTCTCTGTAGTGCATCCTCTCTGTGTCCTTTATGCTGGTGTCTTCTCTGCAGTGCATCCTCTCTGTGTCCTTTATGCTGGTGTCTTCTCTGTAGTGCATCCTCTCTGTGTCCTTTATGCTGGTGTCTTCTCTGCAGTGCATCCTCTCTGTGTCCTTTATGCTGGTGTCTTCTCTGCAGTGCATCCTCTCTGTGTCCTTTATGCTGGTGTCTTCCCTGCAGTGCATCCTCTCTGTGTCCTTTATGCTGGTGTCTTCTTTGCTGTAGTGCATCCTCTCCATGTCATTTTATGCTGGTGTCTTCTCTGCAGTGCATCCTCTCTGTGTCCTTTATGCTGGTGTCTTCTTCTCTGCAGTGCATCCTCTCTGTGTCCTTTATGCTGGTGTCTTCTCTGCAGTGCATCCTCTCTGTGTCCTTTATGCTGGTGTCTTCTTTGCTGTAGTGCATCCTCTCCATGTCATTTATGCTGGTGTCTTCTCTGCAGTGCATCCTCTCTGTGTCCTTTATTCTGGTGTCTTCTTCTCTGCAGTGCATCCTCTCTGTGTCCTTCGTGGATGAGCAACAGATCCGGCTGGTGAAGAGATCACAGAAGAAAAGTTTACAAGATGTGGAGCCACTGTCCGTACAGCCCAGCAAGGTCAGCTGCTGACATTACAGAGGTTTCTTACATGTGCTACATCTCGACATGGTGACAATGTCTGGTGAAAATGTTAAGACTCACTATAGAGGCTTGTTTTGCTGTTTTTAACATATTTACCTAAAGAAAAAAGTAACAAGGATTGAAGCATTTACAGTTTTGAATGTGCAATGAATTTAGGCCTGAACACACAGGTTCACAGACAGACACAGACTTATAATGTATAAAATGTTTTACGTAAAACTTGGATTAATAACCCGGGCTTTTAGTTGCTTCAATCACTGAACTCAACCGGCCTATATTTGAGACAGGCTTTGAATTCCTTTGGCATAAATCTCTTGCTCAGAAAAGATGTGAAATACTATCAAATTGTTTCTTTAAACCAGTAGTAATATTATTATTCAAATTAAAGTTAATTGAAGTTTGACGGTATTTTTATTTTAGTTTGGGAAAACTAAACGTCACAGATGAGGACTGTGTATTCTTGCTGTCGGACACAGGACACCTGGGAGCCATGGTGTGTGTGCTACAGGAGGACATGGACCAGCAAGCCCAGAATGTCCCCGAACCTAAGACCAGCCCCAACCCCGACCCGGCCCCCAGCTCGGTCCCTCCAGCCTGCTGCACCTCCTCCGCTCTCCCCCAGGAGGCGCTGTGCTGCAGGTGGCGGGCCGTCCCCTGCATCACCTCCTCTCCTCTGTTTGAGCATCTGGTGCTGCGGCGCCCCCTGCTGGAGGCCGTGCTCCTGTACCGGGACCCTCTGTCTCCCCCGGCCGGGGAGCTCCGTGGCCGGGCAGCTGCCCTGCGTCACTGCGCCTACATCAAGTACACAGCCTGGAGGTTTGGGGTCCCGCCCGCCAACACCACGCCAGCCCTCCCCAGCTGCTGCATGCAGAGGATCAGGGAGGAGTACCCTGACCCAGACGGGCAATACAGCGGCTTCAGGCCGGAGAGGACCACCGGCCAGTTTCAAGCAATTGAACTGGAAAGCGTCCACTCAGCAGATTTACCCAGAGCCATTGAAGAGAGAGTCACGCCAACAGAAGTCCAAAATGCTTGATCCTCAAATCACTCACGTAGCTGAGCTCCATTCTAGCTAGTTCCAAGTATAGTTCCAGGAAGTATGCGGTGGGCCGTTTGAATGCATAAAATAATGCTGATAATATACAATTAGATTCTTTAAACATCTGACCCTTTCAAAGTACATCACAAATGGTTGATTCTGCTGCAACTCCACAGCTCTCCTTAATCCAGAAGCTTACTTCCGGGAACTGTTGCGAGGTGGTCTTCACATTAATTCAGTTTCACTCATTCAGTTAAACTTTCAGCTAAACTACATTGATCTACAAAGAACATTATTCTGATCATGAGATGGAGGAAAACAGAAAACAAAATATTGATCATTGTTTGTATTTTATAATATTGTTCATTTAATTTCACCAAAATATAGCCTTAATCCATAATCGCATATTTGAGAAACATAATGTTTAAATTATTTGGTTATGATGTGTTACTGTAGGTCCACTATCAAGCTAACAAATTAGCTCATATTTTGGGCTAATTCAGATAATAGAAATGTCTCTTTCCTCCATGCATTATTCCATTGGTCCAGGCCATTATAAACTCAGAGATGGCTCATATCATTTGGGAAATCTCAACACAGGCATAATAATTATTTCTTCTGTTTTCTACTCAAAGGAAAATTGGAGGTACGAACAAAAACGGCCCCAAGAATTTGAGAACCAGATGTTTTTTTTTCTCAGAATGTGATTGGTTTTGGCCCTGCAACCGTCATGGTCTTTTGCAAAATATTGCACTTTTTCAACTTTTTGTCAAAGCATCATGGGAATTGTTCGTGTCACCACCTATCCATCATGCTGTGCATGCAGCGTTCCTTGCTTCTCATAGACAGTGAATGGAGGCAAACAGTTTGCTTCGTTAAATCATAATCTGCTGTTAGAGATTCAGGGTCGGGGATATTAGGCTACAGACAAAGACAGCTTGAGAAAGCTGCGGCTGAGTGGAGAGAGCAGCTTCTGGTCCAAAATAAGTACATCCCATGATGCTTATAGAACTCAAGTTGGGTGGTCATCTCTGTCTGAGACAAACATGTTTTTATTTTCTTAGAAGGCCCTCATTGGCAAGCTACCGTCTTCTCTTAGATCCTTGCTAGATTGATCCTTTGGACCAGATCACACTCACTAAAGTTTGTCTTTGGCTAGAACTCCCTGAGTTAGTATTACTGAGCTTAACTGCTTTTTGTTTTTATGCCCCGCCCACCTGGAACTCTATAGAGGGAATGCACCGACGCCACGCCCCCTCCCGAACACGCCCCCTCAGCCGGACTGAGCAGCACTGAGTGTCAAATTTCCAAAACAAACGTGGCTTCAGACAGGGGTAGTAGCGAAACCACGGCTAATATAAACGATTATCTGCTTAAATTAAAGGCAGTTGGACTCGAATGTGACCCGTACAGCTTGCCAAAGAACCAGTGGTCCATGGACGTAGACATGTGGCCAGGAATAGGATCCTGACATTTATATGTACTTAATATCGACGCCGGGGAAATACACAAACCAAAGCATGAAAGCATGAAAGCATACAAGAGCCTGGACGCGTGGTCGTACTTCAAGGCTGGATTTGTTGGCGACATTAAAGTAACGAGGACAGCAATGGATATTCTGGTTGTATGTGGAGAGGTAAATATTTATTTTATTACAACTTTTATTAAGAAAAATATAGCATACGCTGTCACTAACACACCCTAGCTTTGTTCATAGTGAACACTGTCACTCATGTAACGTTATATCTGTGCAGGTAAAACACAGCCAGAGAATGAATGAGCCCTCATTGAAACCCTGGATAGCTGCAGAGAATACCGGGACCGTTTCATTAGCTTTCGGCAGCCTGTAAAAAGATACCTCCGACGCCTTGTTGAATCTATTTTTACAGTCAATGGCACAACAGCACTTTCCCATTTTCGTTGTTTTCTCGCGGAAGCTGAACGCTAAACACCGTGACCCGGCGGCGCCACCTGGCTTGTTTAGACGTTTTGACACTCACTGCAGCTGAGTGGGCGTACCCGCACTGACTGTCGCGTCCGTGACGTCACGTGCATTCCCTCTATACAGAGCACCCTGAAAATCAATACTTTGGTATCCCTTGGGCATTTAAAATAAATTATTTCTAAATATTTCTATTTGCACTAATTTAATTTGACTATTTTGTTAATGGATTTCCTAAAATTTTTATACTTTTAAGTGACTTTTATCTTTTATTAACTGTACTTATCTATTTGGTATTTGATTCTTTCTTTGATCTTGTATCTTTTACTATAATTTGTATCTTGTTTTAGTCGACATTGTAAATAAAAGGTAATGTGTTTCTTTGATTATGCACCTCATCCTATTGGTATTTTTGTAAAGATTCAAAGCCATGATGTTTGTACACGAATAATTTGCAATAATAATGATAATAATGATAATAATAATAAAGATGATGATGATGATGATGATGATGATGATAATAATAATAATTAAAGCTGCCAGGAACGTTGAACCCACCTACGCACGTCGTGGTCTGCCGCAGTCACGGCCTCGTGTTGCCATGGCCCTCTTCTTATTCACCTTATTCCTGGACTTACGTTTCCCATGATTCTCAGCGGTTGTCGGTTGTCGACTTCCTGTTTAATTTATTTTCACTAGCAAGGACGTGCGCGCTGCTGTCAAAGAGTGGGAACATTTGGCTCATTTTATCCGAAATGGCTAAAAATAGTAACGTTGTGTGGTTGCATAGCGGCAATATTTTACAAAAACGAGGTGAATGTCAATTCACTCGTACTGTATGGCCTTATTTTAGCCGAAATTGCTAAAAATAGTATGTGGTTGCATAGCGGCCGCTTTTGTTTTGAAGGCTAAACGTCCAAACCGGAACTCTTATTATTTGGTCATTGAACGTAGCTTTAGCGGTCTCTCTCCTTCAAGATTCAATATATTGTCACTTCGTTGTACAATTATGCACGTATGAAATGATTGTGCTGGGGGGCATCATTACAAGACATACTGTAGGTAGGTACAAAGTCACAACAATTATTATGATTATTTTCAGTCTCTTTCGCTATGAACGGTCCTGGGCGGAAACAGGCAACCGGCAGCTGGAAACAGGGAGGGAGGGTGTCATGGAAGTGCCCACGGTCTCATCAGGAAACTCGTGAATAAGTGAATATTGGCATGTAGATGTCTTCAAGCCATGGGTCTCATCAAACATGTGAAGTTTGGGGCAGATTTGACTATGTACAGCAGGCACGTGCAGAGAATGTTAGAAGGGCAGGGGCTGAGAGACCCCTAGGGCACGTCGAAAAATTGTTGATGTTTTCAGCCAGATTTAGAGGAATATCTAATTTTAAATTAACATTAGGATGATACTTGCCAAGGAAAAATAACTCCACAAACTGAATAATATTCATGCAAAAATTTAATTTGCTGTTACAATACTGTTGTGATATCATTATTCAGTCTTAAGCATCAATATTTGCTCCTTTTCTCACTGACTTTCATGCCACCATAGATCTCCCTTTAGGTTGTTTTACACTACAACAGACATAGCAACACAGGCAGAAACACTGAACTAATTATTATTATTATTATGACTGACATGGGAGTCATGGCTTCTGTCCAGATATTAAACACATGGCAGGTTTGTGCATTCTGATCATCATAAAAGTTAGTCAGACCTTTCTAGTAGAACAATATAATGCTGAAGTAGAACCATTAGTCCTACATCATTACATGTTAATCTGAACAAAACATAACATTACAATAAGAGCACATGATTTAACATTACAAAAGAGCACAGTTAACAACACTTGAGAGTTTTGTGCAAAGTTGCAGTGTTGCATTCATATGGGTAGTACAGTATTATCATAGTATGGCTAAGTAGGCTATTTGGCCATTGTTGGTTCATAGCTTATGCTGGAAGAGGGGGTGACTTTGGCCCTCATCAATCATTGCACGTTGTTCAAAGGGTGGACATGGTTTCATGCAGTGAAGGGCTGTATGGCTGTTAAAAGTTAATGTGCGTATAGTTGCACCGCTCATGGGCAGGCAATGCAAGCAGAAGACTGTTTTGATGCCCTTTAATGTAACGTTAGTGCGGGGAGAATGGCTGAATATAGGGGGATGTGTAGTGATCGGGGGCTGGCTGGTATTGTCGGTCTTTAAAGTGTAACTAACCCCCAAAACACTTTTTTTCAGCTTTTAACCAATATATCGTCGCTGTGCAATGAAAGCCACTTATCTCCAAATCGCCAACTTTTCAGGAAATGGAAAAAACCCCGTGCTCATAAAATACTGAACACCACGTTGTCATATTTGACACATGTCTTCATTGTAGACAGTTTATCGCTGAATGTGTCATTACATTATAAATATATTACCTGAATAAGCTCAAATGCTGTTACAGGATAATCACACGGAGTCTGAAACACTTTCTGCCGGCCAGACAGCAGCGTGTGGGAGCCTGCCTTTTAGAGCGCGAGCACGAGCCGCTGTGCTCCAGGCAGCGGGGACGCGCGGGCGGAGAGCTTCACTCTGCCAAGCCGAGGAGAGTGGCTCTGTCATGGGTTGAGCAGTCCCGGAGTAACGTGACATTATTCTTGTCAGAAACAACTGCGATTTGCATAGTTTAAATGAGTTTGCAGCCCAAGGACAACCTGAAAACACCTTATTGATCTATTTACGTCAGACGATGCCAGAATCACACATAACCAAGCCGAAACACAGCCGGCATTCGGGTCAGCAGCTGCCTGGTGACTTTTCTGGGGAAGTCCTCATGAGGTGGGGCGGAGCATGGAGGTCTGACTGTCACATACGTGATGTGATGGGCGGGTCTAGCATCCAATGGTGGTACGTGTTACATACTTACCCAGTAAAACGTGTTTTTATTGGTCATTTAGACGCCAAAACCTGCCAGTAGATGGAGGAGAATGGATATATTCCATTTATATTCAAAAGTAAAAATCATAAAAAATGGACTTAGGTGGTTTTCATTGCACAGCGACGATATATGACTTTGGGGGTGATGTGTGAAGAATTCTGGTGAAAATTTCCCCATTTGACACCAAACTGTTGCCATTTGACCATTTGTATCATTTTTCAGCAGCATACCTGGCATAAGCGCCCTCTAAGGGTCGAATACTGCTTTTTTTTCTTTTCTCAAATGAATGGGATATTAGGAACACACTGACGTCACAGTGTTCCCAAAGACTATGGGATTTCAAGATAATTACTCCCCTACCCCCACTGTACCCTTTCGGCTCCTCACAACTCCAAGCCTATTCCTATTGAAGTTTGCTCTTAAAATACTGAACCAAACGTCGTCAAAGTTTGCACCTGTCTTAATTATAGTTAGTTTCCCGCTGAATGTGTCACTACTTTATTAATATCTTACCTGGATAAGCTCGAATGATGATGTATATATTATCAGTCCGAGTTGGAAGCACTGTCTCCAGCCCAGGCAGGCGGGAGCGGGCGGGAGAGAGTCGTACTGTAACCCCATGCACTAGCCCCAAGCTCCGGGGAGGCACGCAGCAGCAGCTGGGCTCTCTCGGTGTGTCTGTGTGTGTGTGTGCTCCTCCACGTTGACTCGTGTGTGTTTTGCTGCGCGGATTGGGTTTGACCTTTTGATCAAGCAAGTAGCTCCTGTGCTCTTAAAATACTGAACACCACGTTGTCATATTTGACATATGTCTTCATTGTAGACAGTTTATCGCTGAATGTGTCATTACATTATAAATATCTTACCTGGATAAGCTCTAATTATGTTGTTTATATTATCAGTCCGACTTGGAAGCACTTTCTCTCGGCCAGTCAAACGGGAGAGTCTGCTCTCTCATGCACCCGCGGGGGCGCGCGCAGCAGACAGACTGTGAATGGGCGGAGGAGGAGGAGGAGAGATCTGCAGCTGTGCCCAGAGACACTCACCTCGCTCCGACTATAGCAGGCTACTCAGCTACTGTGCCTGTCTGTGAAAAGCGTCCTGTCCAGTCGCACCTTCGCAAAAAGATGCGGGATTCCCTCAATCCTGTACCCAATCTCAGACTGTATTGAGCAGAAAAATCGCACACCAGCTATTTCTGTCTGTGTTTGTTTGTTGCTCCGTGAGGTTACAGAGCGCCCCATGCCATGCTGTTTCGCCAGCCAGGGTCTGGGAGGAGGGAGGAGGCGCAGCCTGCAACTGCGCTGAGAGGAAAACTTTTGCACAACTTTTAACAAGAATCACGAAAAGCCCCAAAACGCAAATTAAAAACGGATTTCATTGCGCGGTTTATCGCTAGTTGTACGAGGGAATGACGTGGAGAAATCTCGCATTGTGTTACCACAGAGCGGGGGGTTTCTCCTATTGTGCGGTGTGCTGCTGTAACGAGCCCATGTCACTTTGCTCTCGTAACGTAGTTTGACACGCTGCCATAGAGATACATGCAGAAAAATAATTAAATTTCTAGTTCGCCACTGAATTACCAAATTGATATAACTATCAACCATTTTGAGCAACACTCTTTCCATACATGCCACCAGCGTTGGCTAGTTGTTGATATTTATAAAGATATTGCCCCTCTCAAAAAAAATATTTTTGAGGCGGTAGGCAAACTGTAATGGCGTCAATTTCCGAAAAAAAATCTTGACTTGAACACAGCCAAAGAGTTTAGTATAGACAAGAGCATATGTCATTTCTTGTTTTTTTCCATAGGTATTTTCAAATCACTGTTCTGATACATATCTGGGGGGTTAGTCCCCCTTTAACACACAGTCACACAAACAGCCCTACTCTCGAGTCCTCACTGACTCACAGTAGATGCGACTGTGCTTGTCCCATGCTTGCTTCTCAGTCACTCACAAAAGCTGCTTCGAAAAAGACGAGGGGCGTTTTCTCTCTCTCTCTCTCTCTCTCTCTCTCTCTCTCTCTCTCTCTCTCTCTCTCTCTCTCGTTGTCACTCTCCCTCCACTGCCGTGTATATGTGCTGTGGGGGTGGCTTGGGCACACGCACGACAATGCATCTTTGAAATGCTGCCTTCAGGTGCAGCGCGGAAGGAAGTAATTTCTGTACGGAGAGCTATTCTTTCACCTAGAAATGCTGCGTTTAAGTCCAGGGTCCTTTTCTCAGAGACGACAAAAGGGCCTGATGTACAGGTGAAATACAAACCACTTTCTGTTTTGCCAGTAGGTAAAACAAAGGTAATATATAAATTCAACTTCCTCATCTTCATGTGGTGTGTAGAGGCGGTCACATGCTGTCCCCTGCTGGCTGCTTACTGTCACTGCTCAGCTTATTGGCCCCTGATAGGAAACTGGGTAGCAGCAGAACAAACTGTAAAAAGGCTTTAAAACATGAATAGAAACACAATGAAGAATAGAAATTAACAGTAAAAACACAATACAGATGAGAGTTTAGCACCTTATAGCCACACTGCTGAGAAACTGCTGTCAAATCCAGATTCCAGCACAATCCAGGGAACCTGAAGGCCTCTTCAGTTGTTTCATGTATAGTGTGTGGTGATGAACAGTGATGCAAATGAACAGCAAATTATTTGGTACAGTGGCGTAGGCAGAAATCAGATTTTGGATGGGCCAGCACAAAAGAGGATGGGCCAAAGCGACTTACAATATCACATTTTCTCAACAGTAGAGAAATCAACTATGCAACACAATCTATGCCAGCTACAACTTGTTAACATGGAAGAAATGATCAGTAAACTAGTGAAAGAAAGAACATTGAAACACTCTTGCCATGATGTTCAGGAATGGATTACAAACCAATTCTGATCTGAATGGCAATGATTACATCAAGAAACATTGATTCATCTCTTGTACTACTGTACACAACATCTCACCACTAGAGGGTGCTGTAAGTATAAAAAAGGACAGACAAACTGACTAAACAGTAACAATTTCAGCTTTCAACATTCTGCATTCCAAAGGCAAAACAATAACAGCAAAACACTGCCAATACAACATAGACTAACCAACATAGTCTATAAAGGTTGTATCTGGCTAAAATATAGGCAGAATCTACAGTGCACTGCACTATGTAATGAACCATTTTACACAACATGGAAACTTAACATAAACCCAGACAGCAGAGGTGTTACCATACTGCATGAAACAGCATATATCATCAGACAGAAATCACATAATATCCATGGCATGAGTAACACATACACACACACACACACACACACACACACACAAACACACACACACACACACACACACACACACACACACAGACACACACACACACACACACACACACACACACACACACACACACACACATGCCTCTTGCTTCAGTGCCATGGTCAGCTCCTGAGTAGTCTCAACACCAGACCCATGAGAGTTCTTACGCTGATACACTACGTTACTGCATGCTGCAGAGCGCTCTCTGGGTCTGATACACTACGTTACTGCATGCTGAAGATCTCTCTCTGGGTCTGATACACTACGTTACTGCATGCTGCAGATCTCTCTCTGGGTCTGGGACACTTTCCCTCAGAGGGCTGGTTATGGGAGGGAACCGTTCACTTGGCCGGTCATATGCCAGTGATGGCTTCAGTCCTCTCCAATCAGTAACGACTTTGCGATCAGACAACACGGGAGGCGCAGCCCATTTTTTTAACCGCTCTCTCATCGGTGCTACGACCTGTCACTCATTCAATTTCACCCCGCCTACAAAACCAGCAGTGGCTGTGAACTGGCACAGACTCACTTAATATGTAGTATGCGGAGCGCAGCGATTCAACGTAATATTTGAGTGTGGGGAGAGACTATCTCCTGAGTAACAACAGCAGTGTATTCATGACTCTACACTGTGTGGGGAGAGACTATCTCCTGAGTAACAACAGCAGTGTATTCATGACACTACACTGTGTGGGGAGAGACTATCTCCTGAGTAACAACAGCAGTGTATTCATGACACTACACTGTGTGGGGAGAGACTATCTCCTGAGTAACAACAGCAGTGTATTCATGACACTACACTGTGTGGGGAGAGACTATCTCCTGAGTAACAACAGTAACCCTAATCAGATTTGTGATTTGAGATGAAAGGACTCACAACTTCTAAAACAACAGGACATTTTTGGTTTATTTTAGGGTAATTATTACATTACATGATGTCATTTAGCAGATGCTTCTCTCCAAAGCAACGTTCAATATGTACATTTTGTCAACAATAAGTATTGTTCATCATTTAGAGAAAACTTTCATTCTGAGAAACAAACAAAAGTAGATCAAATGCAAAATAAAACAAAGTTGCAAAATAAAGATATTTGAACCTCAACAAGACTTAAAGGAACACTCTGCCCATTTTCAACCAGCTTTGTATCATTAGAACATCAGTAGTATATCAGAAAACTGTAAACGGTTTTGAACTAGATGAATGATGAATAGTTTGACAGTTATTGAGAGTTGATTTGAGTTAATGAGTTATTAATTTGAGTTAGTGTGGACCAGTGATGTCACTGGTCCACACTTTAACACTCAATAACTGTCAAATTAAATGACAGACTTCAAAACCGTTTACAGTTTTCTGATATACTACTGATGTTCTAATGATACAAAGCTGGTTGAAAATGGGCGGAGTGTTCCTTTAAGACTAACAAGAAGACCTTGATTCTGTCTCATTAATTCATTTTCACAATAAAATGATCATGTTCTTACACCTGTGTTGTTAAAACTCTGTTCAGTTTCACAACACGAACACTGACTGATGGATCATGTTTGTTGTTTACAGTAAAATGAGTAAAAACACATGAAAATACAAACATTGTTATTGTTACATTAAGGTGTGTGTGTGTGTGTGTGTGTGTGTGTGTGTGTGAGTGTGTGTGTGTGTGTGTGTGTGTGTGTGTGTGTGTGTGTGTGTGTGATCCTGTACAGAGTGCAGCATCATCTCAGCAGCTGTGTTTAGTCAGCAGTGTGTTTCTCTCTCACTCCTCTATGTGACACAGAGACACTGAGGCACCAAACCCAATCCCTAACTTATGTACATTATCTGAGTACCTAAACTTGTTCAGAAACCCAAACCCACTTTTAAGCCCAGCACCAAGCCCAAACCCAGGGTACACTGGTTCAGTGAATGTGTTGTTGAAGGTGTAGAGGTGGGTCAGTGTGTCAGAGGAAACTGTATAGAAAGACAAAGAGCCAGCAGGCCAGTCCAAATACACTCCGACTCTGTTAGACACAGAGGAGGAGGGGAGATGTAGGGCTGTTTTTATGTAATTGTGCCAGACATAGTAACCTGTAACATCAGAGCAGAGCAGCACCCAGGACTTTTCATTACGTCCAAGCACACAGTCATGACCCTGTCCTCTCCTGCTGATTCCTCTGTAAGTCACTCCTATATGAACCTCTCCTTTCCTCTCCAGCTCCCAATAACAGCGACCAGTCAGACCATCTCTACACAGCAGCTGAGTCAGGGAGTTAAATCTCTCTGGGTGATCAGGATATGACTGATCCTCTCTCACATATGTCACCTTTCTGTTGTCTTCAGACAGGAGGAGGAAGCTGTATGCTGTGTTTGGATCCAGTGTGAGTTCACATCCATCTGATGAGACAACAAGACTCCATTTTAGCTCAAGTTTGACCTGTCAACTATTGTCACAGCTGTGTGTGTGTGTGTGTGTGTGTGTGTGTGTGTGTGTGTGCGTGCGTGCGTGCGTGTGTCGTGGGTGCCATGGCACGAGTCCGATACCTCACGAGTCCGACACCTCACGAGTCCGAAAAAGAGGCTAACTTCCCCCAGACCCTAACCCAAAACCTAACCTCTCCCACCCCCACGCCTAAACCTAACCTCCCCCAGACCCTAACCCAAAACCATGAGGTGTCGGACTCGTGAGGTATCGGACTCGTGAGGTATCGGACTAGGGGGCAGTCCCCGTGTCGTGTGTGTTTGTGTGCGTGTAGGTATGTGTGTATGTAGCTTTGTGTAGGTGTCTGTGTGTGCGTGTGTGTGTGTGTGTGTGTGTGTGTGTGTTTCTAGAGCTGCCAAGTCCCCCCCCCCTCTCTCTCGTTCCTGCAGGCACACACTGCATTGGCTTTCTCTCTCTCTCTCTCTCTCTCTCTCTCTCTCTCTCTCTCTCTCTCTCTCTCTCTCTCTTTCTCTCTCTCTCTCTCACGTTCCTGGAGGCGCGCGCTGCATTGCCTTTCTCTCTCTCTCTCTTTCTCTCTCTCTTTCTCTCTCCCTCTCACGTTCCTGCAGGCGCGCTGCATTGCCTCTCTCTCTCTCTCTCTCTCTCTCTCTCTCTCTCCCTCTCACGTTCCTGCAGGCGCGCGCTGCATTGCCTTTCTCTCTCTCTCTCTCTCTCTCTCCCTCTCACGTTCCTGCAGGCGCGCGCTGCATTGCCTTCTCTCTCTCTCTCTCTCTCTCTCTCTCTCTCTCTCTCTCTCTCTCACGTTCCTGCAGGCACGCGCTGCATTGCCTTTCTCTCTCTCTCTCTCTCTCTCTCTCTCTCTCTCTCTCTCTCCCTCTCACGTTCCTGCAGGCGCGCGCTGCATTGCCTTTCTCTCTCTCTCTCTCTCTCTCTCTCTCTCTCTCTCTCTCTCTCTCTCTCACGTTCCTGCAGGCACGCGCTGCATTGCCTTTCTCTCTCTCTCTCTCTCTCTCTCTCTCTCTCACGTTCCTGCAGCACGCGCTGCATTGCCTTTCTCTCTCTCTCTCTCTCTCTTCTCTCTCTCTCTCTCTCTCTCTCTCTCTCTCTCTCTCTCACACTGCATTGCACATCTCTCTCTCTCAGAATCAGAATCAGAATCACTTTTATTGCCACAGTATGCAAGTTACATACATAGGAATACACACTGCCAACATGAATTTGTCTTAGTGTCTGTATGCAGCGTAGCGGTCACATCAATATACAGGGATAAGAAGTAGGAAGATAACTAATGACAATCACAAAGTTGCAAGTGCAATCAAATCTAATCAAATCAAGTAAATATATACATTATGTACATGAGTGGTGAAGTGTTCTGTGGATGATAAATATGAATTTATGTTGGATTTACGTGAGATTTACAGACTGAGTTAAATAGACGTTAAATAGGCAGTGGATTTACATGAATTTACAGTCAGAGTTAGATAAGAGTTTACATTGAATGTACATGAAATTTACAGGCTAAATAGGCTCTCTCTCTCTCTCTCTCTCTCTCTCTCTCAATTCAATTCAAAGGGCTTTATTGGCATGATAAGGTGCATCTTACATTGCCAAAGCATACATTAGCAACACTTAGCAGTTACAAAGAATCAAAAACAGAAAACAAGACATTTTGTTACCCAGTAACATAAATCACCAAATCTGAAGATATTCAAAAAGGAAGATAAAAGAAAATTAAATGGAATGTGATAGTATAGAGTACAATAGAAGACCATTGTTGACCGGGATCTATACAGAATAATAACAGAACTGTAATAAATAGGCAGTTAAATGGTGATAGTGCAAAATAGTGAGCAATTACAGTATATTAACAAAAATTCACAGAATCTGTAAATAACCGTTGTTATTTTGAAATCTTCAGAAGAGAGTGAAAAACAAAACAAAGCAAAAAAGAATAAAATATAATAGAATAAGATAGAATAGAATAAAATATTAATATAATATAAGCAATAAGCAAAAATAAGACATTTTGTTACTCATTAATTATAGGTCACAAAACTGTGACCTAAGTAAAACACGATAAAATAAAGATTAAATCAAAGCAATAAAAAGCAGTAAAACCAATAAAATAAAAACAATCACTAAGCTAGCTAATTCAGCCAGATGTGGACGGCTCTCCTGTCCACTGGCTGTCCCTCAGCTGCTGGCAGCTCCACACATAATGGGCTGCTAAGACGGTGCATTCGGGTTTCTCTCCAAGGAGGTATTGGAGTGCAGATGTGTCTGTGACATTTTCGAATTCTTTGTATATCCGGTTAATTTGGGGGGTGAATGATGCTCTAATTTCTTTATATTTGTCACATTTTAACAGGAAGTGTAGTTCTGTCTCCACCTCTCCTTGGGAGCAGAGTGAACACAGCCTCTCCTCTCTGGGTAGCCAGGTCTGTCGGTGTCTGCCTGTTTCTATTGCCAGGCTATGATCACTGAGTCTGTACCTGGTCAATGTCTTCCTCATTTTTGGGTCAGTAATAGTGGTCAGGTAGTCTGCCACCGTGTAGTCTCGATTTAGGGCCAAATAGCAATCTAGTTTACTTTGGGTTTTTGTGGTATTCTTCCAATAGGTAATATAGTTTTCTTTTTGATTTGTGATAATTTGGTTGGGCTGGGTAGACTGAGGGCTGTCCTGATGCTGGGGGGGGTTGGGAGTCAGTCTCAGGACCAGCTGGCTGAGGGGGCTCCTCTCTATGCGCTCTTCTTGGCTTTGTAAGGCTTGGTGATGGTAGGAGGAGGGGTCACTAGTTTTGAGGTGTCTGTAGAATGTAATGGCTCTTTTTTGAATGTCAATTAGAAGAGGGAATTGGCCAAGTTCCGCTCTGCATGCATTATTTGGGGTTTTTCTTTGTACTTTTAGGATGAATCTACAAAATTCGGTGTGAAGGATCTCAATTTGGTGTTTGTCCCAGTTAGAGAAGTTGTCAAGAACTCTCTCTCTCTCTCTCTCTCTCTCTCTCTCTCTCTCTCTCTCTCTCTCTCTCTCTCTCTCTCAGATGCTGCTAAATGGGAAGGCAATGTATAAATACTGTGTAAGCTCTAAACAAAAACATGCTGAGTGGGAGAACAGACAGTGTGTGTGGAGAGAGAGACTGAATGTGCAGGATGACTGTAAACCTGTGTGGAGGGTGTTTTATAAAGCACCATTAAACCTCTTCTAAAGCCACCTATTTCTGAAGAAAATGTTGAAAACGACATACCCAAACTAAAATGCTTACTGTGGCTGAACCGCTAGGGTTACAGACAACTGCCTGACCTTTTCTGAAAGGTAAGACTTTGAAGTTTCTGTTCCACGTGTCAGAATGACTCTATGTGTTACTGACCCTGACTAGAAAAAGAAAAGGAAATCCGCACACTGTTTTTTAAGCTCCCACGGTGAGTTTTTTAATTACAAAAAAGCAACGTTTCGACCCTCACGGGTCTTCATCAGGCAGTACAGAGAACCAGCTCTCTGTGCATGGGCATATATATAACCTCACATGGGGTGGTGGTGCCCCAATCAGGTGATGACAGACACCTGTGATCATTACACAATACATAATTGTTGAAATAGTAGGTCTTTCAACAAGAATACAACCTTTTTAAAGATCATATAATAACAGAGGTAAACAAATTCTAAAATACCCGATACAAAAGAAATACAAGAAGTAAAACATGCTGGTGAATATTATTATCCCTATCTATACTGACCCTGAGTAACACCAGCTCAAACACTTTTAGAGTGTAAACAGTTAACTGTGGTTGTTGTATTTATGGCTAGAAACCCAATGGAGACATAGCCACAGGCCTTACCATCCGGTTTAGCTTCACATTACGTTTAGATAATCTCTTTTGATCTCGTGAGGTTATCCATCTTGCAACAAGGTTAATAACTTTCGCTGTGTTGATCTGATCTGAAAAAGGAAGACTTGGTTCGATGCGGAAGATTCAGACGATTAATTTGGTTTGTAGCATGAACAGCATTGTTCAGAATTAACCACATAATTCATCACGTTAATGACAGATGAACAGCAAAAAATCTGAAACGTAACGCCCGTGTTACGGTGCCAACAAGAGGCCAGGTGACCTGCAGTGGTGAATATTGAAGGGAGCAGTGGCAGTCAATAGTTTTGTCTCCAAGTTAAATCCAACATGTCTAACAACTGTCCTTTTTGTCAAGAACCAGAGTCTGTTTTTCACTGTTTTTTGGAGTGTAAAAGACTTGAAGTAGCCTAGGCTACCGTTTGGAATTGTAGAATATGTAAATGGTCTGCATTTATATAGCGCTTTTATCCAAAGCACTTTACAATGAGTAGATAGTCTACATTCACCCATTCATACACCAATGGCGGCAGGCTGCCGCGCAGGGTGCCTACACACCATCGGGAGCAAGGAGGGTTAAGTGTCTTGCCCAAGGACACAGCGACGGCAGCTGGGAGGGAGCGGGGATCGAACCGCCAACCCTTGCGTCATTGGCCGACCCGCTCTACCTCCTGAGCTAAAGCCGCCCCATATGTGTTTGTCAAATGTGGTGGAGTTGGAGTGAAACTGATTTTATTT
Source organism: Poromitra crassiceps (assembly GCF_964638095.1). Taxonomy (NCBI): domain Eukaryota; kingdom Metazoa; phylum Chordata; class Actinopteri; order Beryciformes; family Melamphaidae; genus Poromitra; species Poromitra crassiceps. The sequence continues at coordinate 5,925,651 of NC_139628.1, forward strand.
TTGGTGCTGGTTATAAAAGGGCAAATGCAATCAAGTGGGAGCTGTTGAACTTAGTAGTGGGACAGGCCAAATTGTTTACAAAAGCCGGAAAAATCAATTAGAAAAATGTTGGTGGGGAGTTGCTGCCATTGTTTAAAGCTTTGGTACGCGCTCGAATCACAGTGGATTTTAGGTTTTATTCACTCATGAATGATGTTGCTGTTTTTTTGTCTCGTTGGTGCTTCACTGATGCTTTGTGTTTGTTTGTTGACGGGCAGCTCTGTTTTAACCCTGTGTTTCTGTGAGCATTTACATGCTGTCTATGTGTCAATATGTTTCATTGATTAATGATCTAGTCAGGTATGTTATGCTAAAAATGTCCTTTATTTATGGAAAATAAAGGTGCTTAAAAATCAAAATCAATCTCTCTCTCTCTCTCTCTCCCCCCCCCCCCTCAATCTCTCTCTCTCTCCTCCCCCCCCCTCAATCTCTCTCTCTCTCCCCCCCCCCCCCCCATAATTTCAAGTAGAATGATACCACCCAAGCAAGAATATTTCAAGTGTTTCAAGTGATTTACTGAAATATTTGGACCACATAATGATAATACAATTATCTCAACCTTAAAAGGTTACATGTAGGTGCCAAAAAGCCATAAATTCACATCAAAGAACAAAGAAAAACAACAATTATAATTCAAGTTTAAACAGTAAGTGTGCAGCTGCCGCATTTATAAAAAAAGAAAAAAAAATTACCACTCTTTTCAACTGAGCATGCAGACAATTAAAATAAGGGTGCAATGCGTGCTTTTGCACCCCCGTAGAACCGGGCCTGTAATCAGTAGGAAACAGTCATGTGATCTCTGTTATATTTGAGTTCCTCACAGAAGGAAATATGACGTGCGAGAGCAGAACGGAGCTGTGCACGCGGCGCAGGGGAGCACGAGACGGCTTGCAGCTGCTTCATACTGAGAGGAAATGAATGAGTGTCATTAGAATAGGAACGTCGCTGTAGGACTGGAAGTCAGTCAGTGTAGAAAACCTCTTGTTTATTCATCATTATTTGGCAGTGAAGACTCAGTTTTGGCGCATTGAACCAGCTGACAGATAATAACCAACATGATAGATAACCTACTGTTTTATTTTGACATGATTTAAACAATAAACCTGCGTGTGACACTTGTAATAATACAAACTGCCACAGGTGGAAACCTCAAAGGAGGCAAACAGGCTATTAACTTATAGCTTCATTAAAAGACATCCAACATTGAAACCCTGACGTCATGGCTGTTAGATTGTGAATCATGATTCTATCTGAATAGATCTTAGTCACATATTCTTCTTGTTGGTTGTTTAAATAAATCATGTTATTGTGTAGATGGACCTCCGGGGGCGCTGGTGCATGTTTGTCCAGGGGGGCTAAACCAAAAGTAGGGCTGGTGATGTGTTTGAAATCAATGATAATCATAAGGAAGTCATAAGGAAATGAGCACATATTGATGGTTAAGATCAATAATGAATCACAACAGTGTTCTGTTCATTTAAAATGAGATTATTTGCTAAATCTACCTTCAAACCTCCACATTCTTTGTGGCTGGTGAAGGTCCCTTCCCCCAAGTCTCACTCCAAACTGTTGGTGAAACTTGGCAGCTCTGGTGTGTGTGTGTGTGTGTGTGTGTGTGTGTGTGTGTGTGAGTGAGAGAGAGAGAGTGTGTGTGTGTGTGTGTGTGTGCGTGTGTGTGAGAGAGAGAGAGAGAGAGTGTGTGTGTGTGTGTGCGTGCGTGCGCGCACGTGCGTGTGTGTGTGTGTGCGTGTGTGTGTGTGTGTGTGTGTGTGTGTGTGAATAAACGGACACATCTTTGGCAGCATAACGATTTAAAGTCATTTAAACCAGTGGTTCTCAACCTGGAGGTCTGGACCCCCCAGGGGGTCGCAAGATTATTTTCAAGCCAGGATTATTATTTGGGGGTTACGGGATGACTATCTAAAGAGAAATAAGAAAATAAAAGAAATTATTTTCTCCCATGCATGATGATTACACAATGGTTTAATGTATTATAAAGCTAGGCTATATAAACTATAAAAACAATGTCAGTGAGTGAGTGAAATCAGTGTGTGAATGTGTGCGCACTGTCATTGGGTTGGGTTGCAGTGGGAGGGAGGGGGGGGGGGGGTGTCACAAACCCCAGCCTAAAGTTTTTTGGGGGTTGCAGCTCAAAAAGGTTGAGAACCACTGACAACACTGAGGGCCCTATCTTATCAAAAAGTGGTGATTTAGCGTTTGCGCACGTTTAACGCTGGTGCAATGCAAATTGCGGGCGGGCACAAGCGCATGCCTGTTATAATTGTACTGGGCATAGGCGTGCTACATGCCAAAGCAGGCGTTTCAGCACGAAAATTTGGGGATAGATGGCATTATCCTATCATCAGCCGCACGCAATTACTTTAATATAGCTATTGAAATAGGCTAGAATTAAATTCTCACACATCCCTACCCTATAAAGAAACAAATATTTTTACATGTGTAGGTTATAGCCTATATCAGACCAGGGCAACTGGCATCAAATATTGGTGGTTAAGACTGAATAATGACATCACACTACTGTTAATTTAAAATGAGTTATTCCTCTAAACCTGGCTTTAAATTCCCCAAATTTTTCGTACCGGCGCCGTTCGGCCCCCAGCCCTCAGCAAAATCTGGCCCTCTGGTAGCGAGGATTTTTTTTGTGGCCCTCTTTATCATCAAAGTTGTCCATCCATGGGTTACGGCATGACAATATTTGTTCGACCCCCGGCAACAATCTGGGTTTTTTCATGGGGGGCCCCCCATGAAAAATAATTGCCCACCCCTGGCCTATATGAACGAAACTACTTTGGGAGATGTAGAAACTGCTTGAGGTGTTGGTTAAAGGTATAGCCTCAGCAAGTGGGGCATCGGTAAGAATGAGGAGGACCAGAGGAACATATGCCAAGGGTTTTATTTAGACAGATTCCTTGGTGTGTGATGGAATATCCGACAGGTGTAGATTGATGTAAACAGATGATACAGATGATTTTACCTAAACACAAAAAGGTATTAACAAAGGTTTCAAACAAACAAGGGAAAACATTCAACTGTAAAGTAATAATACATCTAATTCAAATATACAAAAGGAAATAACTAACTATAACAAGACTTACTGGCAATGATGCATCTGCACATTGGTGAACATCAAGGGAAGGACAAAGCAGCCTCCTCCACTGCTGTCTGGAGCCTACTGAGCCTCACCCAATCAGCCGTCCTTTATTGAGCCCAGGTGCGGCCCAATCAGGGCCCCAGGTGTGGCTGATTGGGTGAGGCTGAGCTGATGGGGGGATTTTGTACAGCCGCCCCTCAAATATACCATTATATTTGATAAATAAACTCAGTTCAGGGTTCAGAAAATCCAGGGTTAGCTGTAGGAGGAAAGGCTGCCATACATCACCCAAGGGAGAGGGGTGTCCCGCCGCCCCATGAACACAAATTTTGGGTTCACAGGCTCCAGGTCAGGCAGGATGGCTGAAGGGCACCACGGGTCCGGAGGGCGTCCAGGGGGAAGGTCAGAAGGGTGGAGCAACCCTGGACGATGGCCCAGACGCTGATGACACAGGTAGCAGCACCCTTCCGGAGGCCGACCTGGATGCTGGTAGTGGAATGGTGCCACAGTAGGTCGGCGCCGAGGGATGGGTGCCAAGGGAGCAGATGGAGGTGCGGGGGCCACCCGAGCAGGAGGTCTAGGTGGCACTGGGGCTAGAGCCGGGGGGGCCACCGGTGCAGGGGGCACCGGGACTGGTGCCAGGGGGGCCACCAGGGCTGGCGGTGCGGGGGGCACCAGGACTGGCGGTGCGGGGGGCACCGGAACTGACGGTGCGGGGGGCACCAGAACAGACGGTGCGGGGGGCACCGGTACTGGCAGTGCGGGGGGCACTGGGACTGGCGGTGCGGGGGGCACCGGAACTGGCAGTGCGGGGGGCACTGGGACTGGAGCCAGGGGGGCCACCGGGACTGGCGGTGCGGGGGGCACCGGGACTGGCAGTGCAGGGGGCACTGGGACTAGAGCCAGGGGGGCCACCGGGACTGGCGGTGCGGGGGGCACCGGTACTGGCAGTGCAGGGGGCACTGGGACTGGAGCCAGGGGGCCCACTGGGACTGGCGGTGCGGGGGGCACCGGAACTGGCAGTGCGGGGGGCACCGGAACTGGCAGTGCGGGGGGCACTGGGACTGGAGCCAGGGGGGCCACCGGATCTGGCAGTGCGGGGGGCACCGGAACTGGCAGTGCGGGGGGCACTGGGACTGGAGCCAGGGGGGCCACCGGATCTGGCAGTGCGGGGGGCACTGGGACTGGAGCCAGGGGGGCCACCGGGACTGGCGGTGCGGGGGGCACCGGAACTGGCAGTGCAGGGGGCACTGGGACTAGAGCCAGGGGGGCCACCGGGACTGGTGGTGCGGGGGGCACCGGAACTGGCAGTGCGGGGGGCACCGGGACTAGAGCCAGGGGGGCCACCGGGACTGGCGGTGCGGGGGGCACCAGGACTGGCGGTGCGGGGGGCACCAGAACTGACGGTGCGGGGGGCACCGGGACTGGCAGTGCAGGGGGCACTGGGACTGGAGCCAGGGGGGCCACCGGGACTGGCGGTGCGGGGGGCACCGGAACTGGCAGTGCGGGGGGCACTGGGACTGGAGCCAGGGGGGCCACCGGAACTGGCAGTGCGGGGGGCACTGGGACTGGAGCCAGGGGGGCCACCGGGACTGGCGGTGCGGGGGGCACCGGGACTGGCAGTGCAGGGGGCACTGGGACTAGAGCCAGGGGGGCCACCGGGACTGGCGGTGCGGGGGGCACCAGGACTGGCGGTGCGGGGGGCACCAGGAGCTGTGAAGGTGCGGGGAGCACCTGGTACTGATGAGGTGCGGGGAGCACCTGAGGCGGAGGCGCCTGGAACACCTGAGGCGGAGGAGGCGCAGGGAGCACCTGAGGCTGAGGAGGAGGTGCAGGGAGCACCTGAGGCTGAGGAGGCGCCTGGAACAGCTGAGGCGGAGGAGGTGGCGCCTGGAGCACCTGAGGCTGAGGAGGAGGTGCAGGGAGCACCTGAGGCTGAGGAGGCGCCTGAAACAGCTGAGGCGGAGGAGGTGGCGCAGGGAGCACCTGAGGCTGAGGAGGCGCCTGGAACAGCTGAGGCGGAGGAGGTGGCGCAGGGAGCACCTGAGGCTGAGGAGGTGCAGGGAGCACCTGAGGCTGAGGAGGCGCCTGGAACAGCTGAGGCGGAGGAGGTGGCGCAGGGAGCACCTGAGGCTGAGGAGGTGCAGGGAGCACCTGAGGCTGAGGAGGCGCCTGGAACAGCTGAGGCGGAGGAGGTGGCGCAGGGAGCACCTGAGGCTGAGGAGGAGGTGCCTGGAACAGCTGAGGCGGAGGAGGTGGCGCAGGGAGCACCTGAGGCTGAGGAGGTGCAGGGAGCACCTGAGGCTGAGGAGGTGCAGGGAGCACCTGAGGCTGAGGAGGCGCCTGGAACAGCTGAGGCAGAGGAGGTGCAGGGAGCACCTGAGGCTGAGGAGCTGCAGGGAACACATGAGGCAGAGGAGGTGCAGGGAGCACCTGAGGCTGAGGAGGTGCAGGGAACACATGAGGCAGAGGAGGTGCAGGGAACACCTGAGGCGGAGGAGGTGCAGGGAGCACCTGAGGCTGAGGAGGTGCCTGGAACAGCTGAGGCGGAGGAGGTGGCGCCTGGAGCACCTGAGGCTGAGGAGGAGGTGCAGGGAGCACCTGAGGCTGAGGAGGCGCCTGAAACAGCTGAGGCGGAGGAGGTGGCGCAGGGAGCACCTGAGGCTGAGGAGGTGCAGGGAGCACCTGAGGCTGAGGAGGCGCCTGGAACAGCTGAGGCGGAGGAGGTGGCGCAGGGAGCACCTGAGGCTGAGGAGGAGGTGCCTGGAACAGCTGAGGCGGAGGAGGTGGCGCAGGGAGCACCTGAGGCTGAGGAGGTGCAGGGAGCACCTGAGGCTGAGGAGGTGCAGGGAGCACCTGAGGCTGAGGAGGCGCCTGGAACAGCTGAGGCAGAGGAGGTGCAGGGAGCACCTGAGGCTGAGGAGCTGCAGGGAACACATGAGGCAGAGGAGGTGCAGGGAGCACCTGAGGCTGAGGAGGTGCAGGGAACACATGAGGCAGAGGAGGTGCAGGGAACACCTGAGGCGGAGGAGGTGCAGGGAGCACCTGAGGCTGAGGAGGTGCCTGGAACAGCTGAGGCGGAGGAGGTGGCGCCTGGAGCACCTGAGGCTGAGGAGGAGGTGCAGGGAGCACCTGAGGCTGAGGAGGCGCCTGAAACAGCTGAGGCGGAGGAGGTGGCGCAGGGAGCACCTGAGGCTGAGGAGGTGCAGGGAGCACCTGAGGCTGAGGAGGCGCCTGGAACAGCTGAGGCGGAGGAGGTGGCGCAGGGAGCACCTGAGGCTGAGGAGGAGGTGCCTGGAACAGCTGAGGCGGAGGAGGTGGCGCAGGGAGCACCTGAGGCTGAGGAGGTGCAGGGAGCACCTGAGGCTGAGGAGGTGCAGGGAGCACCTGAGGCTGAGGAGGCGCCTGGAACAGCTGAGGCAGAGGAGGTGCAGGGAGCACCTGAGGCTGAGGAGCTGCCTGGAACAGCTGAGGCGGAGGAGGTGGCACAGGGAGCACCTGAGGCTGAGGAGGAGGCGCCTGGAACACATGAGGCAGAGGAGGTGCAGGGGCCGCTCCTCTTCGGTACACACTCTGCTCTATCGTGTCAAGCCTCCTGCTAACCTGCATCAATAGGTGTCTATGGTGCTCACCAAGTTGATATGGTGCAGGTTGGCTAGGCTGTCTCCCAGGTGTATGCCCGACCACATGGCAACAACACTGTGTTGGGGGATGGGGTTGGAAGGTTTGTGCTACTGAAGTAGAGTAAAAGGCTGGATAATATCCATATTGTTGATGGTATCCAGGTGCCCACCTTGGTCCCTCTGCTGGTTGCTGGTTCCTCTGGTCCATTCCCACTTGCTGAGGCCAATCCGGCTCGAAGGACCATGTAGAAACTGCTTGAGGTGTTGGTTAAAGGTATAGCCTCAGCAAGTGGGGCATCGGTAAGAATGAGGAGGACCAGAGGAACATATGCCAAGGGTTTTATTTAGACAGATTCCTTGGTGTGTGATGGAATATCCGACAGGTGTAGATTGATGTAAACAGATGATACAGATGATTTTACCTAAACACAAAAAGGTATTAACAAAGGTTTCAAACAAACAAGGGAAAACATTCAACTGTAAAGTAATAATACATCTAATTCAAATATACAAAAGGAAATAACTAACTATAACAAGACTTACTGGCAATGATGCATCTGCACATTGGTGAACATCAAGGGAAGGACAAAGCAGCCTCCTCCACTGCTGTCTGGAGCCTACTGAGCCTCACCCAATCAGCCGTCCTTTATTGAGCCCAGGTGCGGCCCAATCAGGGCCCCAGGTGTGGCTGATTGGGTGAGGCTGAGCTGATGGGGGGATTTTGTACAGGAGATATTCACTGCGTAACTGTGCGGTAGCCCTTTGATGTGTTTCAAATGGAATATCGTTCCATCAGCACCAATTTTTGTTATCACCATTTTGTATTAGTTTCTAATGGTTTATAATGTATATTGAATCTGAACTTGTTCACCCTCCAATTCTCTCCCCCTCTCTCTCTTCCCATCTCTCGCTCTCCCCATCTCTCTTTTCTCTCTCGCCCTCTTTCTTTCTCTCACTCCCTCCCTCTGCTTGCTCAGCGAGAAGGAAGCTGCTGTCACAGACGTGACGCTGTGGCTTTTAACGGGGGTGGACATGATCACACTTGGGTTTAAACACGCCCAATCTGAACGTTTGTGCCGAGTTGATGCAGAGCGCAGCGGGGCAACACGCCCAAAAACAGTGCTGTACGCAGCGCTATTCTGGCGCAAAACGGGCCCTAACGCAAAATGACCGCCTTAGCGACGATAGAGCGCCATATGTCTTGTATTTTTTCATTGCTACTGAGAAACAGCTGATTGAAGTTGTGCAAATAGACCAATCACAGCTGATTATCATCTACTGTAAGTTGGAGACGTACCCAGATGTTGCAGTGTGCGTTGAGCTGTTTTTGATCTGTCTTTTTCTGTTTATAAAGTTTATTTTGATACAACTTAATGAGCAGCTATCGTGTAGATTGTTGTTGATCTCTTGCAGTAATTTCTTATTGAAAATACTGTACTATAAAACCTTTACTGCAGCAATTCTGTCACATACTATTACTTTTTGAAATACTATCACACTCATACTGTTCTCACACTTTTTCATGTCAAGGAACCCTAAACTGAAACAAATTAGACCATGAACCCATTTGATAAGATGTCATGCAGGTCCTCCATCTGATAAGATTTTATTTTTTTTTATTTTTATTTTTTTTATAATATTTATTTTTGAGCAGGGAGCATTGGCATTACAGTACAGTAACCAGTGTAATTTTCTTTTTCTTTTTTTTTCACATTGAAACATCGCAACCAACACATCCACCCTCCTTTGCCTCCCCACAACCCAATCCCATTCCAACAGAAAAAATAAATAAAATTAGATAATAAAATAAAATAAGAATAATAATATACATACGTACACATATTCATATGTACATGCATATATACACGTACATACAGTAGGGGGTAATATAACAGTGAAAACAGTAATAACTCAAGTTGTCAAAGTTTATACTTGCAAGCATCTGGGTCAAGTTGGCCTATTTCGCTCTCATGAGGCCAAAAAAACACTGCGCGGCTGTGAGTGTGGTGGGCAGGCAGCAAGGTATTCGTCCATCCCTGGGAGGGCCCAGGCCCTTGTTCTATGGAGCCACGTCGTCTGGGGGAAGACCATCTACGTATTCGATCAGCGGTCTCCAATGTGAATAAAATTTGTCAGAGGAGCCCCGAAGGGTGAATTTAATTTTTTCCAATTTAAGCAAAAATAAAATGTCTTCAAGCCAAGCTTTAAATGAAGGTGGCTGAGAGGTTTTCCAAAGAAAAAGAATCCTCCTACGAGCAATTAACGAGGCAAAAGCGATAACATTGGATTGGGTGACCGACATATCTAGCTCATCCGGTGGTCTACCAAAGATTGCAATATGAGGGGATGGACAGATTCTCACCTTCAGAATGTCCGAACACATATTAAAAAAGGAGTACCAGAAACCAGATAGTTTGGGACAAGTCCAGAACATATGAGTCAAGTTACAAGGTGCTTGTGAGCATCTCTCACATTCATCAACCACTTTATCTGGGTAGAATTTAGCCAGTTTGGCCTTACTATAGTGAAGTCTGTGTACTACTTTAAACTGTATCAGGCTAAGTCTGGCAGAACTAGAAGAAGAGTTGACGCCTCGCAAGGCTTCCTCCCAGAAGTTGTCTGAGAAGGACGTCTGCAGTTCACTTTCCCAGCTCTCTCTGCTTTTATTGATGGCCACCACATTCACTGGAGAGAGGAGATCATAGAAATAGGAGACATGGCCCCTGGATAGAATGTCTGCCTTAAGCAGTAGATCTATTCCACTGGGAGGCGGGATTTGAGGAAATAGAGGGGAGTGGGTTCTACCGAAGTTTCGTAGCTGAAAGTACCGAAGAAAATCTGAACAGGGTAGGTTAAAAACAGTATGAAGTTGATCGACGCTGGCAAACACACCGTCTATATACAAGTCTCCCAGGTGGCGGAGACCTCTTCCCTCTAAAAGTGAATAGTAAGGGTCTGACTTAGCAGGCAGAAATAGGTGGTTGTTGCAAACCGGAGTCGCCTGAGGTAAAGAAGACCAACCAAAATGACGCCTGACCTGTGCCCAGATCTTAAGAGAGCTTATCACGATAGGATTAGAAGTGAACTGTGAGAAAGATACGGGTAGGGTGCTACACGCGAGAGCCTGAAGTGATGTAGAACGGCATGACATGGCCTCAATCTGACACCAACTACTTTGGGGGGAGGTGAACCAGAGCATGATCTTATGCACGTTGGCCGCCCAGTAGTAGCCCATGAGGTTTGGTAAGCCCAGTCCGCCATGGGACCTGTTCCCCTGTAGTAACAACTTGCCAGCTCTTGCGTGTTTGCCCGCCCAAATGAAAGAAGAGAGAATACCATCGATGGTAATGAAAAATGATTTAGAAAGAAAAATGGGCAAACATTGAAAAATATATAAATATCTAGGAAGTATGTTCATTTTAACTGTTTGGACTCGACCCGCCAGGGAAAGAGGCAGGCGATCCCACCTTTGGAGGTCTGCTTTAACTGAGGCTGTAAGGTTAGTCAGGTTCTTATCCTGTAATGTACGGATGGATCGAGTGATTTGAATGCCGAGATATTTGAAACCAGAGTTGCATAATCTAAAAGGTATTGACGTAGATGGAATTATGTCGGCCGGTTTATTAATAGGGAGGCACTCACTTTTTTGAATGTTTAGTTTGTATCCCGAAATCGCACCGAAGGATTTCAAGACTGACATGATGCGTGGGATACTGGCTAAGGGATCACATACATATAAAAGGAGGTCATCAGCATACAACGAGACCCTGTGCTCCGTGCCCCACCTCTGGATCCCTTTCAAACCCTCTTCAGTCTTCAAAGCAATCGATAGGGGTTCAATGGCGATGGCGAACAATAGCGGTGAAAGCGGACACCCCTGGCGTGTCCCCCGGGCAAGCGAGAAAAAGTCTGAGCGTTCAGTATTGGTGCAGACTGCCGCCTGAGGGGAGGAGTAAAGTAGTTTTATCAAAGAAATTAAGTTAGTTCCAAAACCAAAATGCCGTAAAGAGGAAAATAAATAGGCCCACTCCACCCTGTCGAAGGCTTTTTCAGCATCCAGAGACACAACCATTTCTGGCTCAGTAAGAGATGACGAAGTGTGGATGATACTGAGAAGCCTCCGAATGTTTGTAAAAGAATGCCTCCCTTTTATAAATCCAGTCTGGTCTTCTGATATAATTGATGACATAACTGACTCCAATCGCAAAGCGATAATTTTTGCAAGTATCTTGACATCTACCGGTAGCAATGAAATGGGATGATATGACGCGATCTGATCTGATAAGATTTTAGCAGATGTTTTACTACCTACAGAAAACTGTATGAAACCAATGACCAAAATTAGTCATACATTCTGTCACTTACAGTAAGGATGGAATTATAGTGAAAATACAATATTTTTCATTTGCTGGGGATGCTCTGGAAGCTCCTCAAGGAGCTGCGAGCCCAGTCAAAAAAAAAATAATAATAATAATAAATAAATAAAATAAACATAGGCTATAACATTATAGGCTGTGTGTGGTAGTTGAAACATAGTTTCAAGTTGATGTTTATTTATGTTTGTAGTTTGAAACAAAAACACAGATACTGTAGGCTACATACAGTACAACACAAAAGGCTGTTATCTTCCCTTTGTCGCCAACTGGTGAGTAAATATATATGTAACTAAAACATTAAAATTGACAACCGGCCCGCAACTTTTTTTTCCATGTATCTACCTTGGCACAAAAAAAGGTTGGGAACCCCTGGTATAAAGGTAGAACTGACACATGTAAAGTAATACAGTTTCTGTAATACATGCACAGTCATGCACCTGTCTTCCACAAACCTAGGGAAAATGCACTATGGCAGTATTGTATTGGGGGGAGGGGGGGTTGAAAAAGTCGTAAGGGAGGCCTCTTTGAAAAAGTCGTAGCCCCATGCCATGCAGGGCCCATGGCTACTTTAATCCGGCCTTGGGTACTTTTTACACCTGTGTCTGCCAAGACTCCAGATGTTGTATTTGTCAAGAGAAAAGAAGAGTCCAGATAAGTTTTTGTTCTAGAGGTAGTCTGCACCTTTGACTCTAGCCTAGAGGAAGGCTTTATGACCAAGGACAGGTCATTAAATACCAACCACTCCTAAACACCATCTCAGAGCTGGTTATAATGAAATTAAATACTAACCAACAACCAGCAACTCAACACAATCTCAGAGTTAGTTACAGGTACAAAATATTTGCTTTCATATTTGGGAGCCTAGGACACATTCACATTTTGCTCCTAAGAGGGCTTCAACAACTTGGGATGCCCATAAAGGCTAAACGGCTTTCAATGTACTGTGCTGTCTCTGTTATCATTAGCAGCACCATATATGGACGAGACACTGCTACTTATACCCCTAAGGGACCGTTCGCCCCTTAGGGGCCTTTATGGAATCTGTCACTGGAAGAAAATAGGGGAGGGTGATGCTTTTAAAAATTGAGTCTCAGTACACTGTTATTATTTTGTGTCCAGAGAAGGGTCATACACATTTGAATGGATCAGATATATATTTATTTTATTGTATCTATTTATTTATTTTTGCTTTTTGGAATTCAGCAACTATACCCAACAAGACCCCTCCTGGCCAAACTTTTTAGGTATCGTTTCTCATGAAAAAATTAAATAAAAGACTAGTCCGTCCAGTAGCCTACAAGTGCAGCTGGGTGAGAGAGAGGGAGAGAAAGGGCCAGTGCGGGGGCAAGGCACCCCATATTCATTTATAATAAACACTGGCTATCAAAACACATTGTTGTTAATACCCACATATTGTCACTTTCAATGCATGAGGTAAGCATGTCAGTTTTGTCTAATTAATGCTCGTTACTCAATGTAGGGAAATAAGGCTTGATGACTGAACTTCTCTTAAATTTCCAAGAAAGAAAAACAAACACCTGCTAGTATGTCAGCGGAAAAGTGGAGGAGTGCAGAGACACCTGTTGGATGAGAGGTGCTTGGCGGCAGCATCAAATCAATTGGCAACTTTGACATTTCATCTGTGCATTGAAGCCGTCTCCTCCTGTGCGTAATTCATCCAGCGGCTTTGATCTCTGTTAGAGGCCCTGAATCGCACGCTACAAGCCGACAATATGAACTTGTATATTGCTGTACAGTATAACGCTTGTTTACAGTGTCAGAATACATTCGACTCGGCAACGTCACAATAAGAGAGTATTCTGTGTGTTATGGAACGCATCTGGCCAATAACGATGCAACAACGACAACTGGGCCAAGTTAGAGAAAGCGTGTTGTAAACCAGAATCCACGGGACTATCTAGTGGAGAAAACAAACAAAAAATGAAAAATCTGAGCTAGAAAAACTGGTTTTGTTGTGGAATGCGCAGTGCATGGAGAGCTGCACTGGCTGCTTTGAAGGAAATATAATTGAGCATTGCTTCTTTGTGAAGAAGCCTTTTAATTAGTCGTTTCGCTCATATAGGGCCCTATTCTCCCACAGGCCTTCGGCGCTAAAACGGGCCTTAACCGCAAAAAAACGTGCCTTGCGCCTGTTTTGGGACGATATCAACATGGCTTTACGCTGCCAAATGCGCTTTAGGCCGAATGGGCGTGGCGCAGTCCCAGAATGGGCCAAAGTGGGCGTGTCGGCGCTAAATACCGGCCTAGTGATATCTTCGCACCTGGCCTACATTTAGCGCTTTGCGCCTTTGAAAACCAGGCCTATTCAGTGCGCCAGTGTCAAGGAGTGCTCTTCTGCCTCTCCCCTGTCACCCTTCTCTGTCTCTCTCTGAAACCAGGCCTATTCAGTGCGCCAGTGCTCTTCTGCCTCTGAGTCACCCTTCTCTCTCTCTCTCTGACTCCCTCGCTCAGACAGACACAACACATAGCAGCACCCAGCTTCCCATAGGAAATAGCAGTTGTAAGTTTACTGCCTGTGAATGTCCACTCCCAGCATGCAATTGGGTCCTCCATTTCGCTACTAAATAGCAACCAAATGAGCCGAAATAGATATAAAAGGTAGATCTAAAATAATGTGTAATGATAAGACAACCTGCAATTGTAGAACATTTCAATATTGGACCAAATAAAACATCGAAATGAAACACCACCCTATGTGAAACATATATGTCCTCTTGAGCCTATATATACCCCTTGTGGGTTTAATGTGATTTAGATAAGTGACAGCGGAACGCGCTGCGGAACGCGCTTCTGTGATGTGCTATACTGTGATGTCCGCTCCATTAACTTGGCCCTACTTGACATTTAGTTTTACAATAAAAACACATTTATGCAATGACTTTACATAATGTAGGGTATATTTATGTGCATCATTCTACCTGCAGCAGGGGAGAGAAAACGATATCTTTCTGGACAAACTTTCACCAATATAAAATGAATCTCATCATATAGGGATAGGCTATATTTTTCTAGCTGATGCATTTAGAACATTCTTTTCACTTTGATCTTGCTATAGTGTAGCGTATTTACATGCTTGCAGTATTGAAACTGCAGTTAGATTGGTTTGAGAAGCATAATAATATGGAATAATAGCCTATAATGCAGACAGACAGACTGGATGAAGGGAGGGGGGGGGGGAGAGCGTTTGGCTTTCGTCTGGTTTTGCGGGATCACTGGAATTGGAGCTAAAAAGGCAAGCGTGCGATTCGTTTATTGCAGTTATCCAATGAGCATGACGGTGCATAATTTTACGCTTAAAAGGCGTGGTTGTAATGGTTGAGGCTGCGTCTAGCGCCAGCACGACGATATCACGTGCGCTGGTCCACGCCCACTGATTTGAGCTGCGCCAGCCGCTCGGCCTAGAAACAGCGCCGATGCAACGATAGGGACCATAGGCTATAACATACACATTTCAAAATATCTGTTTCTTTAATAGGGTAGGGATGTGTGAGATTTTATTTCAATAGCCTATACCAGAATTGTCCACTCGTGTTAAGCTATTGTTGCATGGTGCAATGGTGCAGGGAGAGAGGTTACTGTATTATACTATCAATGGTTACTGGGAGGCAACCTCCATTCCGACATACCCCTATCACGACATGCCTCTATTACGACATGCCCGACGTGCCCCTATTACGACACATTTTAGTACCGCCATTCCGACAGTTTAGTTTTTTCAGCCGCTCAGCAAAGCGCACCAAGCTGCTGGATGACATTTGCCAGCGTAGGCTTCCACGAGTAGCTCCTACTCGCTGGTGCTTCACTTCTCGTTTGGTGTGCACAGTGGCAGAGCAGACACGGGAACTGAAAGAGGTGGGAATACTACTGTAATAATAATTGTAGTATTATTATTAAAATTTTTGTTATGAATAATTATAATAATAATAATAATGACAATAATAATACAACTTCAATTAATAGCCCCAGATTTTATTTTCTTCGGCCTATAGGCTGTTTAGGATTTAGGAACTGCATCTATTGGGTGTTGTTTTATTCCTTGATTGAGCACAAAATAATTGATCAGGAAAGTTTCGAAATAATAATGATTGATAATAATAATAATAATAATAATAATAATAATAATAATAATAGTACAAATGCAATTAATAGCCACGGATTATATTTGCTTCATTCAATCACTGAATAAATTCGCATCCGCCTAGCCTATACAGCGGTAAGGCCGCCCGAAAGGCCTAACAGCCTATAGGCAGGCTTGCTTTAGGAACGGCATCTAGGCTATTTGGTGTTTAATTCCTTGCTTGAGCACAAAATTATTGTTCAGGAAAGTTTGGAAATAATAATGCTTATTATTGTTGTTGTTGTTGTGATAAATTAAATTGTATAAAAAGATCTAGGCTAAAGAACGAATAGTAGGCTAGCCGCGGCAGCCTATTAATATTAAAGAAAATAAAAAGGTAGCCTACTAAATAAATTCAGTTTTTATTGGAGGTCTTATTAAGTTGTTTGCATAACTCTTCTAGGTGTTCGAGCGCATCGTGGAAAACCATGCACAGTTTGATGATGACACTGTCAGCCGCGCTGATGGATACATCAACCTCCTTGACAGCTTCGAGTTCTGCTTTTGGTTGAAAAACATTCCAAGCCATCTTCTCTTACTCGGATGTTGTCTTTGATATTCTCCAAAACAAACATTTCGATATGCAGTTTTGCCTCGCCAGAGTGGATGAGCTTCACAGATCAATCGAAAAGGAAAAAGATAAGTTTGAGAGGGTCTATGGAGAGACCGAGGCTTTGGTTGGCCCTCCGCACATCCGTGGAGCTGGAGACGTTTGCGCACGGTACAGAGCGGTCCACTGCAGCGTAATCGACAGCCTTCTAAACCAGATCTCCAGCCGCTTCACTGATCACAAAAAGCTGGCGTTCCTGGCCCTTCTCGATCCACAACAGTTTGGGCGTTACAGTGAGCATTTCCCCAATGCTGCCTTTTCAAGTCTGATCGACAGCTATGGTGCATATTTCGACCAGCCCCGACTCTACACCGAGCTCACCGTCATGTACGGCATGTCTGACTTTGCAGGTAAGAGCCCGGCCGACATTCATCAGTTTCTCCTCAAAAAACAACTGAACGAAAAAAGCATGGCACAAATGGGAGTTTACGGAAGTTCTACCAAGAGACGGAACTAGTTACGTCATCACATTCAATTATCCAATAACAGCCTGCCATTCGTCCAAGCGGTCTGTTTAAAAGGAGTGCCCCTCCTACATGTCTATTGCTCTTGTCTCCTATGCATTGCAGCGTCAAAGCATGTCAGACTCACCAGGTCCAGGTTCGGATGTCCCACCGCCGTCGCTCCGCCGCAGCTCAAGGCTCTCCTCTCCCGTCGACTTCTCCGCTTGGTCTGACTTCCAAGTCAGATCAGCTCTGATCGGTCTGGGCATACGTGAGTCAGTCTTGAGCTTGATCCCCCTCAAGCATTCAGTTGCTGTTTTCCTCATTCACAAATGTAGCGAGCCCAAATCGTTGGTAGCTATTGCTAACGCTATTGGTTTCATCGCGCTGCAGAGAAGCGCTCATTCATGTTGGGTGTGTAATCCTAGAGCAATCTGTTCCTGCCAACAGTGGCCGCTTCCCTCCCAATCGGGGATTATCAAACATGCCCGTGTCCAATCGGGTCCAGTGTCCAATCGGGGATGATCAAATTTGCCCGTGTCCAATCGGGTCCCGTGTCCAATCGGGGATTATCAAATATGCCCGTGTTCAATCGGGTCCCGTGTCCAATCGGGGATGATCAGATTTGCCCGTGTCCAATCGGGTCCCGTGTCCAATCGGGGATTATCAAATATGCCCGTGTCCAATCGGGGATGATCAAATTTGCCCGTGTCCAATCGGGTCCCGTGTCCAATCGGGGATTATCAAATATGCCCGTGTCCAATCGGGTATTATCAAACATGCATGTAGTCTCTGGTTTCAGTCAACATTGCGGCTGCACTCATTGCAGGCCGGGTGCCAATCCCTGAGCAACTCTGTCCTGTTGCATACGGCCGCTTCCCTTTCCCGTGTCCAATCGGGCCCCGTGTCCAATCGGGTGTTATCAAACAAGCATTTAGTCCCTGGTTTCAGTCAACGTTGCGGCAATGCTGCTGCACTCATTTCAGGCCGGGTGTCAATAGCAACTCTGTCTATGTTGCCTGCGGCCGCATCCCTCTCCCGTGTCCAATCGGGTTTTTAACAACATGCCTCTCTAGTCCCAGTTTCCAGTCAACTTTTTCTTTTTCATAGCATGTTTCCTCTCTTATGCATCCAATCCATCGATCCAATCCCAGTCATTTAGATAAAGTATAACCCTTGTAAACTTTTTCCGGCCATGCTGAGTAGCGCGCTAGCTACCTGGCTAGCTACCTGGCTAGCTACCTGGCTAGCTACCGACTTTCATGCTATACTGCGCATGCGCGTGGCTGGTTTAGCGTTGCCAAAGATGGGCATTGCAAATGCAAGATGCGACACGATTCGGTCGGTCCGTCTCCCGTTGCATGCTTTCAGGCAAAATGGCGATAATCGTCAGTTCTGCTGTTGCCTGTCCTCCAGGCCAAAATGGCTTCTTGCTCAATTTAATTCAAGGCTCCTTCTATCTGTCACAGCGGCATGTGGTTCTGGCTTCAGCTTATGCTTGAACTAATTCATTGTTTTTGTTATAAATATTAGATCCAATAGGCTTAGTGCTAGAGATAATAATAAAATAGATAAATTAAAAATATATTTAATGTTATATATAAAATAAATAAATAAGTAAATTAAATAATCTTAGTAACATCCTTTGTTTACTTTATTTAGCATCCAGCATGTCATATGCTTAAATCCTAACTTCTTTCTTTTCTTATAGCACCACATCTCAGTCTAAATCGAGCAGACCTCGTGCATCTTCTATCTGCTTCCATGGATCAAGCTCCAGCGGTAACCCCTGAACCTGCCAGCAAAGCAAACGGCAAACGCAGGAAAACGAAAGCCGTTCCTGCCCAAAAAACCCCTGTGAGTTACTTCAACCAAGGCCAAGTTGGCGGCCCACCAGGAGTGGTCGGCGACCCGTCAGGGCAGTATCATGCCATTCCGGTCCAGCTACCCAGCCCATTTCCCTTCGGCCAAACCCCCTTCACCCTCTCCTCCTCCCTGCCCATTCCCCCGCCATTCCCAACCCCCCTACCTTTTCCCCTGGTCATTACTGCACCAGCCCCCTCAACATCTGCAGAGGGAAACACTGCCGTCGTCGTCCCCGACCCTGCTGCTATGGCAGTCCTCTTGTCCGCTGTCACCTCCCTAGCCAACTCAGTGGGGGCCATAAATACCCGCCTCAGTCTCATTGAAGGTGGAGGGTCTGCCGGGCCCAGCTCACAGCCCGCCCCTCCACTTCCAGCCCTTCCAGCCCAAGGCCAGCGGAACCAAGCCTTCTCGCTGGCTACAGCAATCCCTGTTGCCCCCTCCGGTAAACCGTTCATCTCTCCCATCGCGGCAATCTCCCCCAAAAACAAATCTGATATTCTCCTGGGCAGGGATATTAATTTAGCATCTCTCCTCCTCCCCTCTCCTGAGTCCGTCAGCCGCACAATCTGCGAGGGGGACGTGGTGGTTTCCATCAAAGCGTCTGATCCACGTCTGTACAGGCCCCTTAACATTTGCGAGTTTGTCACGGCGTTCAGTGTCTTTAGAGACACTATATGTGAAATGTATCCGGCCCGTAGGCAAGAGCTCGACTCCTACATTGCCCTGATCTGCGAGCTGAAGCGCCGGTATGCTGGGAACATTTTCTATGAATATCACCGTGAGTTCTCAGCAAAAGCCACCCTCTTCATCTCCCGCTACAACTCCCTGCTCGACTGGTCATGCATCGACACTGAGCTGCTCATACTTCACGTCGGTGGACATCGCGCAGTGTCCTGCTACTCCTGCCAGGCAGTCGGCCACACAGCTGACATGTGCCCCACAATGACATTCCCATCTAGCACACCTGCTGCCCCGCCCCGCTCCTTCTTCACATCTCAGGGGTTCCCTATGCCATCCTCGAGCTCGGGGGTTGGAGAGAAACCATTCTCTCATGATGTCAGAGGGGTCCTCTTTCACAACAACATTCCAATCTGTAACAATTATAATGAACATACGTGCAGTTTTGCTAAATGTACATTTGCACATGTTTGTAGCTTCTGCAAGGATCCCCACCCCAAATCTGTGTGCCCTCGCCTCATGCGCCCAGCTGGCAGAGGGGCCCAGCAGATGAAATTCCCGCGCCTTTCCAAGCCTTTTTGAGGAAACCTCGCTCCCCTATTCACTTGCCGTGGTGAAGCCCCTCTAATAAGCTTTTAGTAGCTTCCTTGGGGTACCCTTTCGTACACACTGCATCATTGTTGTATATGAAGCTATTGTATTGTGAAATTTATTGTGTGTGTATGAATAAACAAAATCAAATCAAATCAAAAAAAGCCCTCTCTGACCATCCCGACCCAGTTCGTAGTTTTTTTTTTTTTTTTTCCTAAACGGCTTGTCACAGGGTTCCGGGTGGGCGTCCTTCCCGAGCTCACTGGCTCTCAAGTAGCTTCTGAATTTCAATCCGCATTGAAAGAGCGGTCACTGTAACAGCATTATTGGAGGAGATCAATAAAAGAGGTTAGAGCCCGACACTGTCACTGCATTGCTTGAGAAGGTCAACAAATAATCACTTTGAGTTATTCACTGATGTGGCTCCATCAGTGGTTTTTGGGGGGTATTTTAGAGGTGAATGGTTGCAGAAAAGTGGCACCACAAGTTCCCCACTTCCTCCCAGTAGGGAATCGATCTTCCTCTACAAGATTCACTCTGGTATTGCAATGTATACGAAACTACAGTCTCGATCATAAACAAAAGGTGCTCCTTCCAGTCCACCGTGGCTTTAATGTGCAGCGCAGCATCACCCGGCTTTCTGTTATGCATAACTTGTCAGGTCAGCAGAGCTCATTCCCCGGTCACAGCGCAGTAGTTTCAGCAGAGCACATCCCTGGTCACAGCACAGTGGCTTCAGCAAAGCATATCCCCGGTCACAGCACAGTGGCTTCAGCAAAGCATATCCCTGGTCACAGCACAGTGGCTTCAGCAAAGCATATCCCCGGTCACAGCACAGTGGCTTCAGCAAAGCATATCCCCGGTCACAGCACAGTGGCTTCAGCAAAGCATATCCCCGGTCACAGCACAGTGGCTTCAGCAAAGCATATCCCCGGTCACAGCACAGTGGCTTCAGCAAAGCATATCCCCGGTCACAGCACAGTGGCTTCAGCAAAGCATATCCCCGGTCACAGCACAGTGGCTTCAGCAAAGTACATCCCCGGTCACAGCACAGTGGCTTCAGCAAAGCTTATCCCCGGTCACAGCACAGTGGCTCCAGCAGAGCTCCTCCCCGGTCACAGCACAGTGGCTTCAGCAGAGCATCACCTTGCCTCATCCAAACAGTACACGAGAGTCGCCATAGTTCCTGCCTCAATTCAGAGCTTTCCAGGGTGAATCCAGTTTTCCAGTTCCATATCACTCATCACATTTTCTGTTGCCAGTGCTCCCCTTGTTTGTCTCTGTCGTCATAGTGTTTGTTTGTTGAATCTAGCAAACTGCAACCCCCTTCATCCTATGCCTAGCTTCACCCGCTGTTTTGACCCTTCTTTCCCTAGTCAATGCTCTAACCCTTCGGTTTGCCTATTTCTCGAAGGTTCAAGGCTCACCTACTCTTCCATCACCTTAGAGATCCTGCTCCTCTCGGTCTCGTTTCCTCTAACCATGTACCCCCTTTTCCCAGGTCTTCCTCAAACACCTGGTTCTCTCCCTGCTGAAACACTGTGGCCTTCCTCCCCACTGTTACTCTTCTTCCTCCCTAAGAATAGGAGCAGCAACCATATCCATCATGCAGGGGTACCGGGATCCCCAAACTCCTGGGAAGGCGGTCCTCTGGCACTCATGCCTCTTACGTGAGGCCCGATCCTACCTCCGGCCTCAAGGCCCAGAAATCCATGACTCTTTAAAAGGTAAAATTCATAATCATATTTCGGCTTGCAATTATTGGCGATCTAATCCATGGCTTTTAAAAGGTAAAATCCATCGTTAAACTTAATTTGCAATTACTGGTGGTCTGGTGGTGGCCTGTTCACTGTCTACTAAAGTAGCCTGTGTCCACTTAACTATCAGGCTCACTTCAGCACTGCCCTGGTAAGTCCATAATTACATTTCTCTAAGTCTTGTCAAATTACATTTTTGGGGGAGGGTTCCGACGCCCCTGCCAATCCATGGCAGGTCCGCCGTCACGTGGCTGATCATCCGTCACGTGGCCGATTCCCGGTCACATGGCCGATTCCCGGTCACGTGGCTGATCCCCCTTTTGGCCAAGGAGCTCTCCGCCAAAGACAATCTTACATTCAATAAATATTGTTAAAGCTTGTTTGGTGTTGTGTGTAGTCTCTTAAGGTAGAAATGGGAGTTTACGGAAGTTCTACCAAGAGACGGAACTAGTTACGTCATCACATTCAATTATCCAATAACAGCCTGCCATTCGTCCAAGCGGTCTGTTTAAAAGGAGTGCCCCTCCTACCTGTCTATTGCTCTTGTCTCCTATGCATTGCAGCATCAACCCACCACCTCCCCGGCTTCCACCCCAGTACCACCAGGTGAAGGCTCCTTTCCTAAAGGGGGAGGGTTCCGACGCCCCTGCCAATCCATGGCAGGTCCGCCGTCACGTGGCTGATCATCCGTCACGTGGCCAATTCCCGGTCACGTGGCTGATCCCCCTTTTGGCCAAGGAGCTCTCCGCCAAAGACAATCTTACATTCAATAAATATTGTTAAAGCTTGTTTGGTGTTGTGTGTAGTCTCTTAAGGTAGAAGTGTACACTCTCACATGCCTCGTCATGACAATCCCTGTGTCCACTGCCTCTGTGGAGAGGTCATTCTCTGCTCTGAAGCGCATAAAATCCTACTCCAGGAACACGACTGGACAGAGCTGACTGTCGGACTTGGCCTTAACTCATTGAGTGCCAGCCACTTTTGGAAAACGGATGCTCCCAGTGCCAGCCCTTTCAGAGCGTTTTCAGTGATAACTCAAGACCCACAGAATATTGTGTGATATTACTATGTAAACACCGAACACGCCCAAAGAACGATGAGACTCTCTTGTATCATCAGCAAAAAAAAGTTTATTGATATCATTTTCCGTTCTTTAGTTATCAGCCGGAGAAGATAGGTTGATTTCACCAAAAACAGACGTTTCAAACTAGAAGCTGAGATAATGAGCCTTTTGTGAAATGAAGCATTTCAAGCAAATCACTGACTCTGAAGCTAATATTTTCTGACCTGAAACATCTGAACAGTAATTTCCTTCAATAAAACAGCAACCCCACCCCCTCAACTGCAAACTCCTCCTCCATGGGAGTGTCTCTGGTGGCTCTGCTCGCTCTGCTGCGTGTGTCAGGCGAGTCTCTGCTGCCTGCGTCGGGTGGCGAGTCTCTGCTGCCTGCGGATCCACGTTCGGATGGTGGCCGCTCGTCGGGGGAGTCTGGATCGGGCTCGCTGAGTTCGTCTGCGTTTCTGGGGTTTCGGTTGTGAGCTGGGATGAAGCTGCGTCCGATTCTGGGCTTTCTGCTGCGCGTTTCAAAGTGCGCTGCACCCAGAGTCTATTTTCGGAGCGCTCCGCCTTGTGCGCCGGCTCCCAGCGCGACACCGAAAAGCCAAACCATTCTCATGAGAATGGTTTGGCTTTGGTTTTCTTTTCTGGCGGCTAATCGTGTGGAGAAACTATCGCAGCAGGGACAGAAGGGGCTCAGTTGTGGGAGCGGATTAGCTGCTGTTCGCAGCTAACGTTAGCTCCAGCCAGAGCAATCTGTGCCGCTCTGGCTCCAGCATGCATCGGTTTCCGTTTCATCACAGCTTTTTCTGCTGTTTTTCCTCACCTTTCTCAAATCTGGAGAGCACTGTCGCCACCTAATGGGTCCGTAAAATAGCTTATACACCTTCAAAATCAACCATACTTTCACAGGAGATGCATCAGGCTTTGATCCACGTCCCACCGTCAAAAAACGCAATTGACGTCTTTAGACGTCATTGGCACTCTACGTTACTATTTGAATTGACGTCTTTAGACGTCATTGGCACTCAATGAGTTAATATCAATCGAGAAGGAATTGCTGATGCAATTAAAAGCAAAGGATCAGTTGCACGACCCCGCCATCAACCACTTCATCCAGAAGGACAGGAGGATGGACTTCGTTCGCTGAGCCTGTGCCAATTAACTGTAGGCTATACAGCGCGCTGCCACTGATTTGTGTGTGTGTGACTGTGTGCGCGCAGTTTATTTATTTATTTCAAATCAATCCCTGAGTCATTTGATTTCATCCTGGCACCCGGGCTTAGCTCATTATGTCTTATATGATGATTATTATTGTTATTTTGAGATGGTATTATTGTCATAGGACACAAGCGAATTAAGTGGTAGTCTAATTTGCTTTTTTTCCACGATGGGGGGGGGGGGGGGGGGTTGTCATGCGGGCGGGTCAGAGGGCCCAGGTGTGAGAGGCAGGGTTCGCTACTGACTGTATGTGGTTTTCAGAGGGCATTGTGAACTGCTGTGAGCTCATCCTCCCGTCTCAAATCAAAACGAGCCTCGATTGACTGGCTGCCCCTGTAAAATAAACAAATAGCCTATAGCCTATGGAAATCAGTGGTTATCAATTCAAGTCGCAGGCAAAAACTCGCAATGCAACTTGTGATGATAATAGCCTAGTAATGACATTTATATTAATTACCTCATGTCGGAATGTCGGAATGTTTGAAAAAAAAGTAAGGTGCCGCTACTGCGACAATGGAAAAAAAAATTGTCGTAGTAGTGGTACGTTTGAAAAAAAATGGAAATGCCGCCACTAGACCATTAGACGTCAATGTCTAAGTAGAGGCATGTCGGAATAGCAGCATGTAACCATGGTTACTGTATAGCCTACTGGCCGGTGTTGTGTCAGAAAGGGATTTGCTGCCAGAAAGTGATTTCGATCTGCGGGACCACGCAGTGCCTCTATGTGCACCGACCCCCCCGGCCTGCCTACCCGGCCCAGCTCAGCCCACCTTATCCGGGGAGACCCCCGTTCAGGACACCGGCACACTAGCCGAACACAAAGCACCCCTCCCCGTGCCAGAGTCCTGCGCGGGTCTGATTTTCAAGACCCGGTTCCGCCCGGGCCCGCGACGTGCAGTACCGACCCCGCTCCGCGAACCCGCTCATATGATCAATCAGTACCGCAACCCACCCCGCCCCGCAGACATGAGACCCGCGCCCCGCTCCGCTTCCGCATATATAATTTTCTTTTTAAGTGAACATAACCAAAGTAACTGCGATCGTTTCACAATTCACACAGGAAGCGAATAGCGGTCTTTTCTGGCCGAGTCACTGACGAGAGCCAACAACGGTGGTCGGTGCACTGTGCAGTCGGACTCGGCAGGCATTGCATAACGTTATTTACAATTAGGCACATTGACTGTGTTTTGTCACTGGTGCCAGTGCCAGCAGGCCAGCCAGGCCAGGCAGCAGCTAAAGGAAACATGCTAGCCTTGCTGGCGCTAGCTGTCATGCAATGCAACAAGCTAGCTAACATAGGTCTAGGTCATTTCTGTTTATACCTGACCGGAGCGAGGGAGAGCTGAAAGGACCAGCGGAAATGATTGAGGTCAAATACGTCAGGTCAGACTCAGACAAAACATGAAGTTACACACTGACTGAATTATTATCGTTATATAAAAAGTAAATAAAAATACATATATTATACAACACCCGCGACCCGGGCCGCATGTTGTTTATTCTACCCAGATCCGAACCCACAAATAAAATGAAGACAAAATAACACCCGCCCCCCCGCATTTTTTTGCGGGTACCCGGCGGGGCCCCGCGGAACCCCGACCCGGTGCAGGACTCTGCCCCGTGCTACACACAGACTCCCGCCCCACCAGACCCTCGCTCCCCTGGTAATCCAATTCAAAACGCAAATCACTTTTTCGCACAAAACCATGGCAAACAAATTCTCATTGTTAAATCAAGGTGTGTTTTGTTCTGGAGTGTAGGATAGTTGAAAATCATCGTGGCATTCCGAGGAGAGAAGAGTGTGTGCAGGCGCGAGTGGAGAGAGTGACATCCATGCCGTGCGTAAATGGATCCAAGCGAGGATTTCCTGCACTGCACGGAGATGTGGAGACTGTCTGCGCTCAGGCGTATGTCTGCATTTGAGCTAAGACCAGTTATTTCCGGAACATGCTCTTTTTGATGTTTTGCTGAGCCCTCCTCACTCCAGGCACCTCATCTCTAGATTTGTGTGTTTATTTGATGATTGTACCATGGCCTCTACTGAGAGGATCAGAGAGGCATGGCAGGAAGAACTTGGTACTGAATTATCTGACATTATATGGGAAAGGAGCCTGTCGGTTGTACAACTCTGCTCAGTTAATAGCAGACATCAGCTGATCCAGTTTAAAGTCACTCACCGTCTCCATTACTCCAAGCATAGGCTACATAAGATATATCCCTCTGTCTCACCGCTATGTGATAGGTGTCAGGGGTCGGAGGGCACATTGTCACATGCTTTTTGGTTCTGCGCTTCACTGTCCGGATTCTGGGCTAAGATATTTGACTGGTACTCGAAGGCTTATAAAATAACCCTTCAGCCCGAAGCAGAACTTGCCATCTTTGGCTGCTCGGAACTCTCTCTGGACTTCCCCACAACTGTGCAGCAATCTCTGACGCAAGGGACAATTGTTGCCAAAAAACTCATCTTGAAAGAATGGAAGTCTTCTACTTCGCCTCCTTTTAAACTGTGGCTGACGGAAATGACCTCTGTTATACGGATGGAGAGGATTAGGTTCCTGAGGACCGCCTCACTAAAGAAATTCTTTACCATTTGGGGCCCGTTTCTAGCCTACCTTGTTGAGGTTGCGGGAGACGGATGAGCACAATAACGTACCTCTTGTAAAAATATAAGCACCTTACATAACTGGTAGCACTGAATGTTGAAAATGTGAATTTATTTTTATTTTTGTGTTTGTTTTTGTTTTTTCCGTTCTGTGTCTAAGTCTGTTTGTCTTGTTCATATGTTGTTCTGAAAAGCTGAAAATAAAATATATTAAAAAAAAAAAAAAAAAAAAGACCAGCTATTTCCTGCGTTAAAATTGAGAGCACCGAAGGCAATTTTGCCGCAATGCCTATTTTGGAACGGGCAACTCCCAAACCTGTCTTTGCGTTCGGCACATACCGACAGTATCTTCCCCACAGCCCACCGACACGCCTGGGCCACGCCTACACCTGTGTCATCACAGCGCAAAACTGGACGGTGGAGGCAGATATCTGGGAAGATAGCAATAAGAGGCGCGCAAACGCACCGCAAAGGCAGCGCGAACGATAGCGCCGTACAACGATAGGGCCCTATGTCTCTTAGGGAGGAAAATGTCTCCTTGATTTAAAAAAAGGGTAAACAGCCGGAGGACTGCGCCTCCTACAGGCCCATCTCTTTACTAGATGTGGATCTGAAACTGCTCTCTCAAATATTGGCGACACATTTGAAAGGTTTAATTCCTCTGCTCATCAATGAGGACCAAACAGGTTTTTATTAAAGGTCGTAATTCACATAACAACATGCGCAGGTTGATGGTCTGGCTCTCTGCCTCGACGCAGAGAAGGTGCGACCGTGTTGAGTGGCCTTATTTGTTTCACACACATATACATTTGGTATCGGTGAAAAGTTTTCTGGGTGGATCAAGCTACTCTATGATAATTTATCTGCTGTGCTCAGCAATGGTTTACGCTCTCCTAACTTCCATATTCGGAGAGGGACACATCAAGGCGGTCCTCTCTCACCTTTGCTGTTTGCTCTAGCCATAGAGCCACTGGCGGAGGCAGTTAGGACAAACACTGATATACATGGCCTATCCATTGGTGACAGACAGCATAAGATTACTCTTTATGCTGATGACGTCCTAGTCTTCCTGACCAGGCCTGAGGTATCCATTCCCATTCTTACTGAGACCATGCAGAAGTTTAGTGTCTTCTCAGGCTATAGAATAAACTTCAGCAAATCAGAAGTAATGCCGTTAGGGTAGTTTAAAAGAAAAACCCCAAACCCCTTCTCCATTCCCTTTCAAATGGTCTCCAGCAGGATTCCTATATTTAGGAACACCTTTATTTGACAAAATGTATAAAACAAATGTTGCCCCTCTACTAGAACGTATTAGATTAGACTTGCTCTATCTTCCCACACAAAATTATCAGAAATCATAAATAAATCATAATAAAGCTCCTTTATTTGGGCTTAGAAGAAAGCACGCCTCAAAATAGCTACATTTTGGGCCCTATCTTCATACGGCGCTATCGTTTGTGCCGCGTTTGTGCGCCTCTTATTGCTATCTTCCCAGCGTCTTAAGCTATCGTCTGCCTCCACCGTCCAGTTTTGCACTGGGATGACGCAGGTGTAGGCGTGGCCTCGTGTCTCGCGCAAGTGTCATTTAGCGTTCTGGTGAAGATACTGTCGGTTTGTTCCGATCGCAAAGAGAGGTTTGGGCGTTGACATGCCAAAATAGGCGTGTTAGAAAAAAAGGCCTTGGGTGCACTCAATTGCCACCAAACAGCTGGTCTTAGCGCAAAAAAACCTCTACGCCAGGCGTACGCCTGAGCGCAGACCGCTATTATCCGGCGCAGTGGAGGAAATCCTCGCTTGGATAGGCCCATTACGCACGGCTCGCGCGCAGATGATTTTCAACTAACCTAAACTGCAGAAAAAAACACACCTTGATTTAACAATCAGAATTCGTTTTGTGCGAAAAAGTGATTTGCGTTTTGAATTGGATTACCAGGGGAATGAGGGTCTGGCGGCGCGGGAGTCTGTGTGTAGCGCGGGGAGGGGTGCTTTGTGTTCGGCTAGTGTGCCATGTCCTGGAGGGGGCTCTCACCGGAGAAGGTGTGAGCTGGGCCGGGTAGGCAGGCCGGGTGGCTCGGTGCACAGGATGGGTAGAGGCATCTTTCGTGACGGTTTCCTCGTGGCGAGTAGGCTATTGGAGTCGTAGCCTACTTCATGTGTTTTATGTAAAAACTGTGATCGACAACACTATGGTCATTTCCCCCCTTTTTATTTTTATTTAACCTTTATTTAACCAGGAAGTCCCTTGAGATTGAAATCTCTTTTCCGAGGGAGACCTGGCCAAGACAGGTCAGTTACAAGTCAGTTACAGTTACAAAATTTAAATTAAAATACAAATAAAACAGACAATTAATACAAACATCAAATACACAAGAGACTAAAATCCAACGCAGTTTAGGCAGTTGCATTTCTCGGTTACAAAGACTTTTAACATGGCTTTAAATTTCCCCAAAGAGACTAGGTTAGTTAGATGAAGAGAGCTCTGCAGATTATTCCAGGACCAGGGAGCAAAATAGGAAAACGCTTTTTCCCCAGCTCTGTGGAAACCCTTGGGACCTGGTATGAAAGAGATTACATAAATATAAAGGGAGTTTACCAATCATGGCCTTGTACACAAATATGTACATGTGAAGTTTTCTACGAATGAATACTCGATCTGAGCTCTTTTTTATGATGTATTAACTTTTGTTTTTTTTTCTACCTGCAGGTGACTCCTTGTATTCACCTTATCATTTGCACATATCAGGACGCTTCTGCATAACGTCATTTTGTAATCGTTATTCCGTTTTAGACCCGGAAGTAGATTACTACTATATCCTTTATCATTTTTAGACTTGCCAAAAAGCTGTTTTCAAGCGAAAACAAACAAACGGTTATAAAGTTTTAATATTTTTTCGGATGAGAAGGTAACATTCCAAATATGTGACCAGTTTAACAGAATAACGCCTATTTGGACATTTTTAATGAGCAGCGAGGACTGAGAGTGCTGGCTGTGCTGACCGGTCGGACTAGCTAGTATCTGTCAACCCCTACTGTTACTGGCAGTGAGAAAACACTGTCGACGTGCTTTTGTAACTAATGATAAATGCCAACTGCATACAGCCATAGGCTCCTCGCAGCAACGCTATGAGCATGTAACTGAAATTGGCCACAGTGTAGCTGCTGAATGTTGCCAAACTTCATTCTTAGTTTACAGTTTACTGATGTTTACCGGCCGGCTAACGCTGAACCGGAAGAACAAATACAATTGTGTCTTACACGGAAGAGAAAAAGTGGTCGTGGCAACATAAGGTGAATAGGGAGAGATGAGGCACTAGATCTCCCTGGTACGGACCCCTTCGCCTATATATAGGGGAGATGGGCAGAGATATACAGAGATGGGCAGTATTTTAAATACATGTATTTAAAATACGTATTCAAAATAAATTTACATTTGTGTATTTTGTAATTTGTATTTGGCTGGACCGAGAAAAATAAGATGTAATTTGTATCAAAATGCTTTCAGACTTTGTATTTTCTGTATTTTAAATACATAAAATACTTTTTTTTGTCATTTTATTCTCAAATTGACACATTTTTAACATTGACACAGGTTCAAACTGTCGAAAAACGCAATGTGACATGTCGCTTCTACTACGCCTCTGATTGGCTTACCCTCAGAACAAAGTCAACCACAAATCAGACGCAGAGTAGGGTGGGTCTTGAGTCAGGCTTCACATCAATTCTTCGTCTAAACTAGTAATGAAGCCTCGTATTGGTGGAAATTCCCGCAGAGATAAATTACTAATATAAATTGATGATTAGATATTGCATGCACTGGCCTATCTACAACTGCATATTCAAACCATGATTAAGTGGGTGGCGGCGGTGTGGCAGCAGTGTGGCTCACGATTGGGATGTCACTTGACAATTGTGATGTCATCAGTGATGTCACTCGAGCAACTGATTCCCTCCACTGTGATGTCACTCAGGGCAGTTGTGATGTCATAACTTATGTCACTCGAGCAACTCTGATGTAGTTTCGGCCAATGGCACACAGTTGAATGATGGCCCCTAGTTGGGTGGGCGGTGTCTGTCTGTCTCTGCTTGCAAACATGATAGATCGCTGGCTAAAAAGGAAAACGACGTCCTCAGAAGGGGGACCCGCTCAGAAAAAACAAACAGGACAGTCGAACAACAAGGCACTTCTAGCTGAAACGTCAACACCGAGTAACGTCAGTATCAGTGATGTTTAGCGTTACGTAATTGACGATGAAGAATCTGATATCGATAATAATGTTAATCCTCCTTATTTTTATTTTTTACACAGTTAGTAGAGGACAAGCCCGTCTTTTTATTGTCATACGAACACACCCAACACATGCATGCGGCCACAAACACACACTCATGCTGACGGTGGCCGGTGAAATTTTTCCTCTGCATTTAACCCATCCAGGCTTGTCCTTTCCTCCGGGGGGCAGGCCAGGAGCAGTGGTCGCTTTTTCTTTCCACCGCCCGGGGACCAACTCCGGATGTTGTCGTCACTGGTCGGATGACGATGACGATCTTCTGCATGTTTTTAGTGGGGGGGTTATGTACGGAGGAACCCCAATGGGGAGCACGGGGAGAACATGCAAACTCCACACAGAAAGGCCCTTTCGACGAGATAACCCACCTGGGCAGTAGGCACTGAAGATATGGGGGGGGGGACACAACCCCAGCGCCCACAGCGTCCCAGGCGAGAATCGAACTCAGGACCTTCTAGCTGTGAGCCGACAGCTCTACCGACTGCGCCACCGTACCCCCTCAACATTATGCCAAGTGCCAGTGATGTCAACGATGTTGTCGCCACTCAAATTACATTTGAAATTAGCCCAGAAAGAACTCTCCCATTGTGATTACATTAGAGCATGTTTAGAGCAGTGGGTTTGTCCTGCCTACAAATGGCGTTTCTCATAAAGCAGCCTTGAAAATCTGGTGGAAGCATTTTCAATAAAAAGTGAAATGACACACAGATGGTTTATGGTCACTTCAATAGAACTCTACCCAATGCAAAATTCAAACAGGTTTAGTTGCCAGTAATGACAGTAAGAAAGGCAGATGTAGTGAGCAAAGATGGATGATTTAATATTCCATAGCTCTGACCTAACCAAATCTTACTGACATCACTATTGTGAACACAAAACAAAGAACACTTCTGATATAATATGATATGAGTGTTTTAGTAGTGTATCACTCAATACAAAAAAATAAAGGCTTTCATAGAACCAAAAGCCCATGGCTTAGTCTGCATAAAAAACACGACAAAAGCCATAGTAATTTAGACTCAGGTGTGCATACTGTAAACGACTTCCTTTTTTAAATACAAAAATGTGTAATTACAGTATTATCGCTTATTGGACAGGAGAAGCAGGTATTTGTCGTTATAGTATCGCCTGAAAAAAAAAACCCCAAAGTCTATAAATCCCTCCTATCTGAAGAACATAAGGGGGGAATTCCCCCCTAGTTTGCAAAGTGCATTTTAAGCCCTGCATACATGATGTCAGATATCTATGGCTAAACATGGTCAAAGTTCCAAAACTTGAGGTTAACATGTAGAAATGCTTTCTATAAGTCAAAATCCCTCACATAAGGTGATTAACAGCTAAAGTGAGGGAGAAATTAGCTGTGCTGAAAAACAGCTAAAACTGAAATGGAAGAACTGTATGCAATGTGTTAGAGGGTACACAGAGGAGAATACTGTCACAGAGGACTAAAGAGATGATTTACCATCTAAAGAAACCAGAAAATGCCACATTTGAGAAGCTGGAATCAGAGAATTAGGAAATGTTTCCGAAATAGCTCAAAATGATGAGTAGATCATCAAAATAGGCAATTAATGTCATATTTGGCAATTAATCGATGAATTGACTTATAGTTGCAGCTCTTTATCAGTTTTTATGAAATGTAATTTGATGTATTTTTCAAAATACATTTCTTCATTTATATAAGGGCCTTTCTGTGTGGAGCTTGCATGTTCTCCCCGTGCTCCCCTGGGGTTCCTACTGGGGTTCCTCCTGGGGAAAAAACACATGCAGAAGATCATCAGCTGACCAGTGACGACAACATTTGAAGTTGGTCCCCAGGCGCTGTACACAAGAAAGCTGCCCACAAGCCTGGATGGGATAAATGCAGAGACTGTTTCACCGGCCACCGTCAGCATGGGTGTGTGTGTGGCTGGCCGCATGCGTGTTCGTGTGACAAATAAGGACAGGTTTGTCCGTCCAGTTCTTCTTCTTCTTCCACATAATTTTTGATTATTTTTCTATTTTCTAATATCTATATTTACATTTGATACTTGATATTACTATATTCACAACTCAGTGTGCTTGTCCTTTCAAACATGTATAACTGATATGGATATGTATGGATCTGTATTCCGCTGTCACTCATGTTGTCACATGACCTGTAATGATCATCCCCTGGTGACACCTGTTGGTACAGCCTTTTTAAACCCACCCCTGTGCCAATCAGTTGTAAAGTGAACCTGGTGAAGCTACTGCGAAACACGTTGTTTGCTATGTTTTATGTAATTTAATAAAATAACAAGTCAATCTAACAACCTGGTGTGCGCTGGATCTCTTCACTGTTCCTGTTACACTAACTGTATACACTGCAAACACTGTTCCTGTTACACTAACTCTATACACTGCAAACACTGTTCCTGTTACTACACTAACTCTATACACTGCAAACACTGTTCCTGTTACTACACTAAGTCTATACACTGCAAACACTGTTCATGTTACTACACTAACTCTACACTGCAAACACTGTTCCTGTTACAGTGCACTCCTCTTATAGTGATCACCTTGGGACGGGTCAAATTGATCACTATAAGCGGATGATCATTATAACTGATTTTTTCTTTTCTTGATTGCTCATGCAGATTACAATCTAAACGACATTATATATTACATGAATACAGTACAGTACATATAAAGTAAAGGAATGTTATTGACTTTAAATATCCATACAGTAAGTTAGGCCTCCAGATGATTCAAACACAGCAGTCTCGCTTGGACAGAGATGCCGCAATCTCTCCATATATACAGACAGACATGCAGAGTGTATCGCTGCTGTATCTCGTTGGCTCATTATTGGCAGTTTGTAAGTAAAAAATTAGAAAATTACTGTAGTTTTAAATATTTTCTCATTGTTCTCAAGTGGGACAAGGCCCAAAATGATCACTGTAAGCGCAGTATTGATCACTATAAGCGAATTATTTAAACAGCATGTGTATAGGAATGATTCGGGACCAAGCTTTTTGATCAATATAAGCGGTTGATCACTATAAGCGGATTCCACTGTATTACACTAACTCTATACACGGCAAACACTGTTCCTGTTACTACACTAACTCTATACACTGCAAACATGTCTACTAGAACATTGGTTCTACAATGTAATCTTGTCTGGGTTTACATTTAGGTTGGACTTATTGTCTCCATTCACTGGTCTATTGTCTATTGTCTCCACTCATGCATCTGGGTGTGAGTTGTACAGTGGTGGCTGGTGAGCTTGGAAACAGGGGAGGAAGCTAGTGCGGCGACCAAAGGTTTGGGCGTTTTTTTTCTTCTCGTGTGCGCGCCATACGTGTATACAGTGTGGCATAATTGTGCTTTAAGTAAAACAGTTGTCTAATGGTAAAGTAAAGGCGAAATGAATTATGCAAAGGACAAATAATATGAAAACGAATAAGCAAGAATATGAAAATGGATTAAAAAATGCACATTTTAAATTGCATTTTGCAAATCAGCATCAGTCTTTCATTTGTCAATTTAATTAATTTAATTTAAATGGCTCATTTATAAGCATTTTTATTAATAAGGTTTATAAATAGTTTTATCAAACAGCTCATTTAAAAGCATTTTTTTCTTCTAGAAGCCGTCTGGAAGGTGATGTAGCCTACAGTAACCTAAGTAAATTACTGAGAATTAGCCTACTGCTTGGATTTATAAAGCTTTTCATAATGCAGGAGACAGAGGGAAAAAAGCACATTAGATTGTGCACAAAAGAAATCCATGCAGTCAGCAGAGAAATCCTTATCCAAAGCAAAAGATTCCCACCAGGAATAAAAGAACAGACACCGAATTGGGCACTGGGTGGGCAGACAAGACAATCAAATGCCATCTTGAAAACATTCCTGAATGAACGATGAAGGACTTTTACGCATCGGAGGCCCCATGAAACCACGCGTAAAAGCTCTCTCTCTCTCTCTCTCTCTCTCTCTCTCTCTCTCCTTCTGCTGTCATCTTCCCCCTTACGTCTAGCTTGACACAACACAGACCGTCCAATGTACCCGTCTGTAAACGGTGCAGCTGAGCTGATAAATGCCGACTTGTTCAACGAGCAACAGGTTAGCGGATGTGATAGATAACATCATTATCAGTACAGGGGAAGACACACTCTCGACAGTGCTGCTGCATCAACATGTTAGTTACATTCCAATTCATCAACTTTGGAGCGTTATTTACCCCCCCTTCCCGACATCTTAGTATAAAAAGTATTTAGTATAAAAAAATTACAGGATGAAACTTCAATACGACAAAAATAGCGCTGCTCGGTGAACCATTTCCACGCCGAATTTAATAGAAGGCTCGAATAACTTGAAATCAATTGACTTACTTGAATATCCGTGCTGTCTGTCGTGGAAACGCTGCAGTCGAGACGTTGCAAATATTGCAGTTTTCTGACATTGCAAAAAGCCAGTATCGCGCAGCTCCCGCAAATCGAAACTCGTTTTGGTGGTAATCCAATACAACGACTGTCTAGCTTGTGAACACTTACTGATTGATAAAAAAGTAAATAAAAATAAGAGGGAAATATGATATGCTGCTACTATCTCAGTAAAAGTCGTAAATCCTTCCTGTCAGTGAAATCCACAGCCTGTGATGACAGTTGATTTCACTTCCTACTTCTTCAGCGTGAGCGACCAGGCAGTGGACAACAGCAATGTCAATCAATGTCAACAATCTATCCAACCAACAACCAATTAGATTTCACCTGGTTTCACCGGCCGGGCTAAGGGCGTAATCACTTCCAGCTCAATATGATTGGTTGGAAAACACATCACTCTCACGTGTTCTCCGTGAATTGCAAGTGTTTTTCAACTAATCATATTTTTCATTAGACAAATTACCAAATAAATAAACGCCCACAGGGCGAATGTTTTTTTATCTGCCTCCCGCAAGCTGGGAGCAGGGCCAGAGTGACTCTCTGCATGGAGCTCAGTTCAGTTCAGTTCAGTTCAGGTCACTGTTATTGAAGCATTTTAACACGTTCACTGCCATTGACGAGTTGATACGTCAAAAAAAATCCAACGGTTGACTGCCAATGACGAGTTGATACGTAAAACAAAAAAAAAAAAAAATTTGACGGTGGGACGTTGATCTAACCCTTTTACATCTCTTATATAAATATTGGAGCCGCCGAACGTGTACAACCCATTCCACCGACCCACTAAGTGGGGACAGTGCTCTCCAGACTAGAAAAAGCAGAGCCAAAACTGCAGGGGAACGCGCGATGAAACCATTCTCATACTGTAAAATGGATTGGCGAAAACGCTTTCGCTTTCGCGCTGATTGCTGGCGGTGGGGGATTGCAAATTTGCATAATAGATTATGGGTGCAACACACTTTGAAACACGCAGCATAAATAAGACCAGAATCGCAAAAGAAACCCCGTTTCTTGGGGTTTCTCAACCGAAACCCCAAGAAACGAGCGAGCCCATCCTCGCCCAGCGGCCGCCAGCAGTAGCAGCAGCAGCAGCAGAAACGAGCTTGTGACACGCCCGCTGCAGCCAAGAAGAACACACACGGAGGGAGGAGTTTGAAGTAGAGGGGGGTTTCCTGCTGTTATGGAGGAAATTACTGTTCAAAACTATTGTTTAGATGTCTGACGTCTTACTGATGCCAAAAATGAATGGTTAAAGTGACTGTTCTATCGAATGTCACAAAAAGCTATTTATCTCAGCTTAAATTTTCAGACGCTGAAACCATGCTGTATTCAAGTGCTAATGCCTACATAACTACTAACTCTACAAACTAACTCTTTTTGACAGAGAAAGCACACATTCTATTAGTTCTTTTGAGATATTTTGTGTTCACAAAATCTTAGCAGAAAAGAATCCTCGGGTCTTGAAAGATGAGCCAGAATCCTCAAAAAAACCCTCTGGCAGAAGCTACCTACAGTAAAAAAAAAAACGGCTGGCAGTGAATGTGTTAAGCATATAAGAATATAATGAATAAAAAAATGAGCCTCTGCACATAAGAGAAAACAAATTTGATTGATATTTTATTATAAAAAAAATGAAAAATGAAAAATGAAAAATATAAAAATAAAAATAAAACATTTTAATTTTTTTTTAATATAAAATCCCCAATCTAATAGAGGAGGACCATCCTCCTATGCCTCACTGGAAAAACCTCCTATGGAGTTGTAGGGTTGTTTAATTACTAACGTTATGCGCAAACCATTATTTGCCGTGAACGTTAGGCAGTTATCGCCCATTATGTATTTTTAGCAGCTTGTTTTTTAGACTGCATGTTGTGATAGTTTGTTGAATGTCAATGCGATTCACTTAAGGCTATGCTCAGACAGTGAAGTAGCCTACAGCTGTGTGGTTAGTTTTCCCAACTCCCCATTGTGTGGTCATGTCCAAATTCCCCCCACCCCTGCCCCCTCTTTACTTTACACCCGGAAGTGCTCCACGTACAGTACATGTATGAAAGCAACATGCCTCATGTCTGAAAGGGTACAGTACACTTCACGTATCCCCCGGGTCAGGCTCAGGGCAAGCAATCCTGACCTGACCCGGAGTTCATGTCTGAAATTGGCTCAACATTCATATTCAACAGAAAGTGCTGAGTGAAATGAATGACAAAACACTGAGCACTGAGCTTAGTGAGAAAGCTGGACTCAACACACACAGCACCTGTGACATTTTCATCCCCAGCAGGGCCGGTTCCAGAACAAGATGACTAGGGGTGCATCCTAGATAGGAAGGGGTGCAGATGCCCGGCCAAAGGCCGGGCCCACTCGGGTGGCCGGCCAAAGGCCGGCCGCCCGAAAAATTTGACATGTTATTTTACTAAAAATAATGCGTTTGACCATCATTTCAAGTAGAATGATACCACCCAAGCAAGAATATTTCAAGTGTTTCAAGTGCTTTACTGAAATATTTGGACCATATAATGATAATACAATTATCTCAACCTTAAAAGGTTACATATAGGTGCCAAAAAGCCATAAAATCACATCAAAGAACAAAGAAAAACAACAACTATAATTCAAGTTTAAACAGTAAGTGTGCAGCTGTAGCATTTATAATTTTTTTTTTTTTTTTTTTTTCAACTTTTCAACTGAGCATGCAGACAATTAAAATAAGGGTGCAATGCATGCTTTTGCACCCCCGTAGAACCGGGCCTGATCCCCAGTGGGAGGGAGGGCTGGGTGTACCAAATGAGACATGGATTTCTACCAGCATTCTACCAGATTTACCACCTTCTGAATAATGCTGAATAATGATGACAGAGATGTTAGGGAGCTGGCTCCATCTTCCCTGTTCCTGGACCTAAGGAGACACAGGGTCCGACTGGCCAGAGACTCAGAGCCCCACCTTCTTGGATTCAGAAGGACACCCAGCTTGGAAATCTGACCCTCACTCTGCTTGAGTTAGGGTCTGGTCCAATTGGCCGGATCTGAATGATCTTTGGGTCCGAGCTGGAGTGTCCCTGGAGTGGACGCAGTGTGACTCTGGAACTGTGATCAAGGCAACAGCCACATATATGGTGGACCTGTTAACACTTAACTCATTCAGTGCCAGCCACTTTTGGAGAACGGATGCTCCCAGTGCCAGAGTTTTCAGAGCGTTTTCAGTGATTTCTCGAGGCCCACAGAATATTGTGTGATATTACTATGTAAACACCGAACACGCACAAGAACGAGCTGGCTCTATTGTATCATCAGCAAAAAAAAGTTTATTGATACCATTTTCCGTTCTTTAGTTATGAGCCGGAGAAGATAGGTTGTTTTCAGCGTTTTCAGGCTTTTCAAATTATTAGCTGAGATAATCCGCCTTTTGTGAAATGCAGCATTTCAAGCACATTCACTGAGTCTGAAGATAATATTTTCTGATGTAGTGACGTAGTTGTTGTGTGATGCCCTGCGTGCACCACCCCCCTCCCCCCCTCCCCCCGTAAACTCCTCCCCACACTGCACACAGCCTCACGCAACCATTATATTTTCGGAGTGCTGCGTTTGTGTGCTGCTGTCGGCTCTCAGCGCCACAGCAGGGAAGAGCCAACCCGGATTGCTGAATGGTTTGGCGTCAGGGCCTGCTTTCCTGGCTGCTAATCGGTTGGAGAAACTATACAGACAGACAGACAGACAGACAGACAGGGACAGAGGGGCTCAGTTGTGAGCGCGGATTGACTCCTGTTCGGAGCCAATGTCAGCTCCCGCGACAGAGCAAATGGCTCTGGGAGCATGCATCGGGTTGTCTTTGATCCACGGCTTTTAGGCTGTTTCTCGGACCTGTCTCTAATCTGGACTGCACCGAGCAAGCACTGTCGCCACCTAATGAGTCCGTAAAATAGGTTATACACCTCCAATAGCTACTATAGTTGTACAGGAGCTGCGGAAGGCTTTGATCGACGTCCCACCGTCAAAAAACGCATTGGACGTCGAAGGACGTCCGTGGCATTCTACGTCACTATTTAATTGGACGTCGAAGGACGTCCATGGCATTCAATGAGTTAATAGGTGGCAGGCCAACTTTTATGGAGTTACACCAACAGCAACAACAACACTCCACTGGACTAAAACTGCAGGGACAATGTGCATGTCTTCTCTCTGCTGATCATCCTGTCTCAGAACACTGCACTCAATGAGGACATCGTCACATTCACAGTACAAGCCAGGTCCTTCCCACCAGACTCAACCTTTCTATCTGCTCTCCACTCAGGTCCCCCATTGTTTGCATCACACCACAGAACGGTCAGTGAAATAATGTCACACATCTTGAATGGCTGTTATGCTCACAAAGGAATGGACACAGCATGTCACCACAGAATAGTGGACCTCATAGCACAGGACATCAAATAATGTCCCACCCTCAGTGAGAAGGTACAAGCATCCTGTCAAATCCTTCCATGTTCCACCTCTGTAATAATAGCCCAGGTCCTTTTTCCACGTGTGGCTGTCAAGACTCCAGATGTTGTATTTGTTAATGAAGATTCCAGAGAAGTGTTTGTTCTAGATGTAGTCTGCACCTTTGACTAGCCTAGAGGAAGGCTTTATGACCAAGCTCATTAAATACTAACCACTCCTAAACACCATCTGTACTGTGTGCGCACAGGACTCTGTGCGCCCAGGGACTATAGATGCAAATTAGCTTTTAGCTATCTCTGGTGCAATATATTTATTGTGTAATGTCCCTCCTCAAATAAACAATAAAGATAAAGATAAAAGATCTCACAGCTGGTTGCAGGTGCAAACTATTTGCTTTCATATTTGGCAGCCTAGGACATACTCACAG
This sequence comes from Poromitra crassiceps, assembly GCF_964638095.1. Lineage (NCBI taxonomy): Eukaryota > Metazoa > Chordata > Actinopteri > Beryciformes > Melamphaidae > Poromitra > Poromitra crassiceps. Next base: position 5,965,319 of record NC_139628.1, read on the forward strand.
GTTGTTCGTAAGAGGGCTTCAATAAATTGGGATGCCCAAAAAGGCTAAACGGCTTGCAAAGTACTGTGCTGTCTCTGCTAGCAGCACCATATATGGAGGAGGCACTGCTACTTGTACCCCTGAGAACTGAATATTATGGTCTGTATTGTGAGATGATGCCACTGGTCCATTTTGTGAATGTACTGCACTTCTATGTGGATATAAATAAATTGTTAAAATGTGTGTGTGTGTGTGTGTGTGTGTGTGTGTGTGTGTGTGTGTGTGTGTGTATGTGTGTGTGTGTGTGTTTGCGTGCGTGCGTGCGTGCGGGTGTCTGTGGGTGTGTGGCTGTCAGACTGTGACAATACATAGGTTGTGTTTAGTGGTTGTTAATTTATTAACAGATTAATTGTTCATTATTTTCTTCAGTTTCATGAAGAAGCATTTTGTCAGCCATTTTTTTTCAGAGTAAGATTTGAGTAAATATATGTCAAAAGCGGATGTTCGATATTGGCTTTTTTACCGATATCCGATATCCGATAATGTCCAACTCTTAATTTCCGATACCGATATCAACCGATATCAACCGATACCGATATAAGCGGGCTTTTTTCCCACCAAAATTTCACGTAACAAGTTACATAATGTAGCTTAATGTAGCTGAAGAGTTTAATATATAATATGCATGTTGTGTTAAAGTTGTAAGTGTTAGAGAAGCGAGCTTGTGACCAGAAGGTCGTCGGTTCAATCCCTGGGACCGGCAGGATAAATCTGGGTGGAGAAAGTGAAAAGGCAGCGCTTGCCCCTCCCTCATTACCACCACTGAGGTGCCCTTGAGCAAGGCCCTTAACCCCAACCGCTCCAGTGGAGCTGCTCAGTGGCCAACAGATCAGACTGTGTTTGTACTGGTCAGCTTCCAGGTATGAATGTGTGTGTGAATGTGAACAGGGCACTCCTGAAAAAGAGAGCATTGCTCTCAGTGAGACTCCCCCTGTATTTAAAAAAAAATAAAAAAAATAAAAAAAATATCGGCATGAAAACCGATACCGATATTTTCCGATATCGATTTTTTATGCTAATATCGGCCGATAATATCGGTAGGCCGATAATATCGGACACCCCTAGTTGTAACCAACTATGCTTTTTCATGTCCTGAATGTCTTGTATTCACTGTCGTATACGTATGTATGTTTATTTGTATCTTGCCGAGTGTGCTGATTCACCAGAATTAATTCCTGTGTGTCCTTGTGATGCATTTGGCAATAAAGTGTTTCTGATTCTGATTCTGATTCTGATGATGTTTGTATTTAAATAGGAATATTATGTTTTCAATAATCAAATTAAATACACACTTACACTTCCTCAGACCTGGTTTCAACATCTGCACTCCACCATGGTCCACACTGTGGGAAGGGGGTTAAACATTTACATAAAGTCAGATCAATATAATCTATTTGATAAACAAACAGTAAACCTCATTCCTGAACTTCCCAGTGACTACGTATACATGCACACTAATATTCCACTATTATTCAGAAAATGACAATGTTCTGAATTTGATAAGAGTCATGTAAACACTTCCGGTTGGATTTTCTGAATTAGGCCTTTTTCTGAATTTAGACTTTTCCGATTAAGATGTGGAATATGCCAATATTATTCGGGTTTAGGCGCCTTCTTTGGACATGTATACAGCGCATTGGGAATATGCATCGCAATCAGGGTTGTTACCGCAGTTTGTGAGACACGGCCATCTTGCCTGTTTGTTTGTCAGCTGATGTGTGCTTTTTAAACCAACCAACTAGCCAAAGATGCAAAGGAAAACCCCACATTTCTGATGAGAAGGAGAAACAGGCCTAATCTAGTGTTAACCATTATGAAAGACTTGATATCAACAGGAAGGAGAAACAGGCCTAATCTAGGCTACTGTTAACAATTATGAAAGACATGATATCAACAGGAAGGAGAAACAGGCCTAATCTAGGCTACTGTTAACCATTATGAAAGATATGATATCAACAGGAAGGAGAAACAGGCCTAATCTAGCGTTAACCATTATGAAAGACTTGATATCAACAGGAAGGAGAAACAGGCCTAATCTAGCCTACTGTTAAAGGAACACTCCGCCCATTTTCAACCAGCTTTGTATCATTAGAACATCAGTAGTATATCAGAAAACTGTGAACTGTTTTGAAGTCTGTCATTTAATTTGACAGTTATTGAGTGTTAAAGTGTGGACCAGTGACATCACTGGTCCACACTAACTCAAATGAATAACTCATTAACTCAAATCAACTCTCAATAACTGTCAAACAGTCTGTCATTCATCTAGTTTGACAGTTATTGAGAGTTGATTTGAGTTCATGAGTTATTAATTTGAGTTAGTGTGGACTAGTGATGTCACTGGTCCACACTTTAACACTCAATACCTGTCAAATTAAATGACAGACTTCAAAAAAGTTTACAGTTTTCTGATATACTACTGATATTCTAATGATACAAAGCTGGTTGAAAATGGGCAGAGTGTTCCTTTAACCATTATGAAATACTTGATATCAACAGGAAGGAGAAACAGGCCTAATCTAGCCTACTGTTAACCATTATGAAAGACTTGATATCAACAGGAAGGAGTAACAGGCCTAATCTAGCCTACTGTTAACCATTATGAAATACTTGATATCAACAGGAAGGAGAGGCAGGCCTAATCTAGCCTACTGTTAACCATTATGAAAGACTTGATATCAACAGGAAGGAGAAACATGCCTAATCTAGCCTACTGTTAACCATGATGAAATACTTGATATCAACAGGAAGCAGAGACTGGCCTAATCTAGCCTATTAACACATTCACTGCCAGCCGTTTTTTTTTTTTTACTGTAGGTAGGTTCTGCCAGAGGGTTTTTTTGAGGATTCTGGCTCATCTTTCAAGACCCGAGGATTCTTTTCTGCTAAGATTTTGTGAACACACAATATCTCAAAAGAACTAATAGAATGTGTGCTTTCTCTGTCTAAAAGAGTTAGTTTGTAGAGTTAGTAGTTATGTAAGCATTAGCAGTTGAATACAGCATGGTTTCAGCGTCAGAAAAATTATTCTGAGATAAACGGCTTTTTGTGAAATTCGATAGAACAGTCACTTTAACCATTCATTTTTGGCATCAGTAAGACGTCAGACATCTAAACAATAGTTTTGAACAGTAATTTCCTCCATAACAGCAGGAAACCCCCCTCTGCTTCCAACTCCTCCCTCCGTGTGTGTCTTCTTGGCTGCAGCGGCCGTGTCACAAGCTCGTTTCTGCTGCTGTAACCTCGCGTCACCAGTCTCACTGCTTTGCTGCTGCTGTGCCTGTCTGCGCGGCCGCTCTTTGAGGAAGTCTGGATGGACTCGCTCGTTTCTTGGAGTTTTGGTTGAGAGCTTTGATGAAGCTTTTGCGATTCTGGTCATATTTATGCTGCGTGTTTCAAAGTGTGTTCCACCCGTAATCTATTATGCAAATTTGCAATCCCGCACCGCCAGCAATCAGCGCGAAAACGAAAGCGTTTTCCCCAATCCATTTTACAGAGAGAATGGTTTCCTCACGCGTTCCCGTGCAGTTTTGGCTCCCTCTTTTTCTAGTTTGGAGAGCACTGTCGCCACTTAGTGGGTCGGTGGAATGGGTTGTACACGTTCGGTGGCTGTAATATTTTTATAGGAGACGTGGGGGGCGTTGATCCACCCCCACCGTCAAAAGGAGAAACAGGCCTAATCTAGCCTACTGTTAACCATTATGAAATACTTGATATCAACAGGAAGGAGAAACAGGCCTAATCTAGCCTACTGTTAACCATTATGAAAGACTTGATATCAACAGGAAGGAGAAACAGGCCTAATCTAGCCTACTGTCAACCATTATGAAGGACTTGATATCAACAGGAAGGAGAAACAGGCCTAATCTAGCCTACTGTCAACCATTATGAAGGACTTGATATCAACAGGAAGGAGAAACAGGTCTAATCTAGCCTACTGTTAACCATTATGAAAGACTTGATATCAACAGGAAGGAGAAACAGGCCTAATCTAGCCTACTGTTAACCATTATGAAAGACTTGATATCAACAGGAAGGAGAAACAGGCCTAATCTAGCCTACTGTTAACCATTATGAAAGATTTGATATCAACAGGAATGAGAAACATGCCTAATCTAGCCTATTTTCTATAGCCTATATAGCACAATTACAAAGTGCTTTACAAATTGTAAATAAAAGCCAAAGATGTAAGAATAGAAGAACAGGCTGAAAATTGGGTTGCAGGAACAAACACAAGAAAAAAATACACAAGGAACTGATAAAAACTTGACTATAGCCTATAGTAGCCGACATAAATATCTACTGTAAACAATATAATATACTTGTTTTAACAAATGAATACAAACGTTAAAAAGCATTCATGATTTGTGTAAATTTTATATAGTGCAGTGTCCGTTCCCCCATGCACCACCCCGTGGGCGCTTCCCCCTGCACACACTGCACTCTGTCAGGTCCCCCTAAGCGCAAGTTTGAAGTCGATCCGACAAACGGTTCTCGAGAGACGCGAAGGACAGACATACAGACAGTCCTGGAATAAGTCCAAATTGCATGAAATGCGGCACCGCACTCCATCGGGGTCCGAGCAGCGCACTCCCCAAGTTTGAAGTCACAATCGGACAAATGTTTCTCGAGATAAACTGCTTTTTGTGTTGCCAGCAGGTGGCCCTATGTCAAATTGCAAGAAACTCAGCGCCACACTACTTTGAGTTCCCAGGAGCACAGTCCCCAAGTTTGAAGTCAATCGGATGAACAGTTCTCAAGATAAAGCACTTTTTGTGTTGCCAGTAGGTGGCGCTGTGCCGAATTGCACAAAATTCGGCACTGCTCTATGTCAGGTTCCCAGCAGCACACTTACAAAATTTGAAGTGGATCAGATGAATGGCTATGGAGATAAAGCGCTTTTTGTCTTGCCAATAGGTGGCGCTATGCCAAATTACACAGAATTCAGCTTCCTGCACCTCTTTGACTCCCCCTAAGCACACCCCTCGAGTTTGAAGTCGATCGGACGAACGGTTCTCAAGATAAACCACTTTTTGTGTGGCCAATCCCACCAGCGTTGGCTAGTTGTTGATATTTATAAAGATATTGCCCCTCTCAAATAAATTATTTTTTAGGCAGTAGGCAAACTGTAATGGCGTCGATTTCCGAAAAAAAATCTTGACTTGAACACAGCCAAAGAGTCTAGTATAGACAAGAGTATATGTCATTTCTTGGTTTTTTCCATAGGTATTTTCAAATCACTGATACATACCTGGGGGGTTAGTCCCCCTTTAAGGAGTGGCTTGACTCTAGCATTCTTTAGAGGAGCTGGCACAAGACCAGAGGATAGAGAGGAGTTGATAAGGGTAGTGAGGAAGGGAGATATATCAGTGGAGATGGATTGGAGAAGAGTTCTCTGAGTTAGCTGAGTAGCTAGCCACTAGCTAACCGCCCTCCAGACAGCGAGCGGCTAGCGCGCTAACACCAGTGGCTAACACTCGTCGCCTCGACTCAGTCCGCCTGCTCCGCCTCATCATCGCATTGTCTCACCACCATCCTTGTACTGTTCAACGGTACACCCAGTGCAATTTCACTCACCTTGGATCATCTGTCATGCTGTCGATTATCATCTGCCTGTCACTCCTCCACCTCTGGTCAACACGTCTGTGGCTAATCAGCTCCGTGCACCACGATATTCCTCCGACAACCATGACGCTGAAATATTCCATTGCTCAACTTCTGCAACTCAACAACCTCTCCATCCCGCCCTGCATCTCCCTCATCAAAACCCATGGTCTTCTCCGTCGACCCCGTTACATCCACCGAGCCTCTCGTATAAAGTTAATTCACTCCCGTCCTGACCACTCCAACTCCATACCGTCCATCTGGTCCGCTGTCCGCACCGTCGCAACGTCATTACGTCATCATCACAACACACAGCACGTGCACCCTGCCTGCCTACGCCCACTGACCAAAACAAACCTACCCATCCACTCAATAGCCCATCTCAAATTTGCACTCTTCAACACCAGATCCCTCAACACCAAGGGCCCCATCCTCAATGAATTCATAACGGACAATAAACTGGACTTCCTCTGCTTAACCGAAACATGGCAACAACCACTGGACTATTTTTCCATCAACCAAACCACACCCTCTGGATACTGCTATCTGGACAAACCCCGCCTGGACAGCCGCGGCGGCGGAATAGCTGTATTTCACCACCATTCAATCACCACATCTGCACTATCCCTCCCCACCCCCCCCTCATTTGAACACCTCTCTTTCAAACTATCTGGTCCCAAACCCCTGGTCACTGCTGTCATCTACCGCCCCCCCTCCAAGCCAATCCCTGAATTTCTCTCCGACCTGTCAGAATTCCTCACCCAGCTCTTTGCCATCTCTCCATCCGTGCTGTTGCTTGGCGACTTTAACATCCATGTCGACTCCACATCCTGCAATAAAACCACTGAATTCCTGGACATTCTACACTATTTCAACATCACCCAACACATTGACTTCCCCACCCACAACAAAGGACACACCCTCGACCTGGTCTGCACCTCCGGCATCTCCATCAGCAACCTCTCCACCACCGACCTCACCATCTCTGACCACCTAGCTATCACCCTGGACATCAACATCCCCCCTCCCCCCACCAAACAGCAACGCATTATATCCTTCCGGAACCTCAAATCCATCAGCCATTCCTCCTTTTCTACCACCCTAACAAACGTCATCTCCAACACCATCCCCACCCCAAACGTCTCCCCCACTGACCTGGTCAACTTCTATAATAACACACTCTCCTCCTGTCTTGATGCCATCGCCCCTGTCAGAACCAAGCCCGTCTCCTTCACCCACTCCGCCCCCTGGTACACCAAAGAACTCCGTCACCTCAAAGCCAAAGGCCGGCAACTTGAACGCCTATCCAAAAAAACCGGACTCACTACTCACCTGGAAGCCTACAAACTTCACCAACAACAATATAAAGAAACTCTCAACCATGCACGATCCTCCCACTATTCCTCTATCATCCGCACCGGCTCTAATAACCCAAAACACTTTTCTCCACCATAAACAAACTGCTCAAACCCATGGACACCACTAGCAACTCCTTCACCACCAGCACCTGCAACTCCTTCCTGTCATTTTTCAAGAAAAAAATTGACGACATCCACTCACTTCTAGCCGCCTCCGCCCCCTCCGCCCCCCCCGGATTCCAACCCACCGACCCCCCCCCTCCAAACCACCCACTGTCTTCATTCAACCCCATCTCCGAATCCGATCTATCCTCCCTTGTCTCCAAGATGAAACCCACAACCTGTGCCCTTGACCCCATCCCCTCCTCCCTCGTCAAGGACTGCCTCCCCTCACTTTCCCCACTCATCACCACCATCATCAACTCCTCCCTCTCCACAGGCTTCGTTCCCCCCTCACTCAAGCTTGCTTCCATCACCCCCCTTCTGAAAAAACCTGGCCTCGACCCCAGCATCCCAAATAACTTCCGCCCTATCTCCAACCTCCCCTTTCTATCAAAAATCCTCGAACGAGTCATCGCATCACAGATCAAATCCCACCTTGACACCAACAACCTGTATGAAATATTCCAGTCCGGCTTCCGCACACAGCACAGCACCGAAACCGCCCTCCTCAAAATCACCAACGACATTCTCCTCTCCGCAGACTCCGGCTCCCTCACCATCCTCATCCTCCTTGACCTCACCGCTGCCTTCGACACCATCAATCACTCCATCCTCCTCTCCCGCCTCCAGCACTCCATTGGCATCACCGGCACCGTCCTCTCCTGGCTCACCTCATACCTCTCTGACCGTCACCAATTCATCTCCACCAACAACTGCAAATCCTCCACTGCCCCAGTCACTCACGGTGTCCCCCAAGGTTCAGTACTCGGTCCCCTACTCTTCATCCTCTACATCCTCCCCCTCGGTCAGATCCTCCGCCATCACGGCCTCCGTTTCCACTGTTATGCCGATGATACTCAACTCTACCTGTCCTCCAAAACCATCACCCCAGCCACCCACTCCACCCTCTCTGCCTGCCTCAGCGACATAAAAACCTGGATGCAAAAGAACTTTCTCAAACTAAACTGCAATAAATCCGAAATACTCATCATTGGCCCCAAGTCCCTCACCCGCTCTGCTCAGAACTTCTCCCTCACCATCGACGGCTCCATCATCACCCCCTCCACCCATGTCCGCAACCTCGGTCTCATCCTCGATCCCACCCTCTCCCTCCTCCCCCATGCAAATCATATCACCAAAACTGCTTTCTTTCACCTCCGGAACATTGCCCGCCTCCGCCCCTCCCTATCCCTCCCCGCTGCTGAAACTCTCATCCATGCCCTCATCACATCCAGACTTGATTACTGCAATAGCATCCTCTACGGTTCCCCCCACAAAATCATCAACAAACTCCAATACGTCCAGAACTCCGCTGCCCGCCTCCTCACCTCCACCCGCCGCCGAGACCACATCACTCCCGTCCTCCATAACCTCCACTGGCTCCCAGTCAAATACAGGATTAACTACAAAATTCTACTCATCACGTACAAAGCCCTCAACAACCTGGCCCCCCCCTACCTCTCTGATCTCCTCCCCCGCCACGTCCCTACCCGTAGCCTCAGGTCCGGAGACACCAACTGCTTGACGATCCCCAGGACCAAGCTCCGGACCTGGGGCGACAGGGCCTTCTCAGTTGCCGCACCCACCCTCTGGAACACTCTCCCCAGCCTCATCCGTCAATCTCAGTCCATAACATCCTTCAAACAGGCCCTCAAGACCCACCTCTTCAACCTCGCCTTCTCCTCCTAACCTCACTCCACTCTACCTACTGTCTCCACCTTTCATGAATGTTTCTAAATTAAAGTATTTATTTCTGTGTTTCCTGTAAAGCGACTTTGAGTATCTAGAAAAGCGCTATATAAGATAAATGTATTATTATTATTATAGGATCAAGGCTGCAGGAGGTGGCACGTTTAGACATGACAAGCTTAAGGACCTCTTCGGGGGAGAGGGGAGAGAAGGAGGTAAGTCCTGTAGCAGGGGTCAGAGAGTTGGAGTCGGGAGTGTTGCAGCTATTGACTGGAGGGGGTAAGGAAGAGCTGATGTCATCTACCTTCTTAGTAAAGAAGGTTCCAAAATCATCAGCAGAGAGGGAGGATGGTGGGGGAGGTGAGGGAGGGTTGAGGAGAGAGGAGAAGGTTGAAAATAGTTTGCTGGGGTTTGAGACAGAGGACTGGATTTCAGAAATAAAGGAGGTTTTTGCTGTTGAGACAGCACATGTAAAGTTAGAGTGGATAAGGTGGTAAGCAGAGAGATCCCTAGGGTTCTGTGTTTTTCTCCATTTCCTCTCAGCTGCCCGAAGCTCTGTTCGATGAGTTCGCAGAGATTCAGACAACCAAGGAGCAGGGGGAGAGAATCGAGGAGGTTTCGAGGTGAGAGGGCAGAGAGAGTCAAGAGCAGAGGAGAGAGAGGATAAAAGAGTAGTGGAAACCTCTTGAGTGGATAGGAGAGAGAATTGAATAAAGTAACGTTAACGCTACATTATGTCAGACTGTTCTCACCCCATGCCAAAGCCCCCGCCTCGGCCATGAGAGGCTCAGAGCACTGCTGCTGCTCATGCGCGCGCCCCGGCGGCCCGGAGCTTGGGTCTCGTGCATGAGCATACCAGAGGCGAGGCGGCCATCAGCGCCTGACTGGCCGGGAGAGAGTGCTTCCAAGTCGGACTGATAATATAAAGAACATCATTTGAGCTTATCCAGGTAAGATATTAATAAAGTAATGACACATTCAGCGGGAAACTAACTATAATTAAGACATGTGCCAACTTTGACGACGTTTGGTTCAGTATTTTAAGAGCAAACAGGTTTTTTTAACTTCCTGAAAAGTTGCTGTTTTGGAGATTCGAGGTCCTGGCGCGACAGCGACGATATGTTAAGGTGGAAATAAGGTCTGGTCTTGTAATATGCAGTTGTGTGCTGGTAGCATGGAGGGGGGTGTTTCCAGGATGCTGGAATACACCGTTAAGCCTTCTTGAGGTGTCGTGGGCCTAACTTAACGAAACATCGGTGAACGAAGGTGCCCACTTGAAAACCCCAATGACATGCTTCATACTGCTGTTGGCTAGGGTAGGTAACTGGTGATTTGTGTCTTGTTTATTCGTTTGTTAGCCTGTTAGCTTGTTTTATTCTGGATTGGGCTTAATGTGTTTTTCCTCGGATTTTGGCACAAGGGATAGTAACATCTTGTCCTGTGTATTAATTAATAATGGGGTGTAAAAAACAGGAATTTTCTTTAATGCCTTTTCTCCAGTGAGCATCTTCCCAGGACCCAAAGCTTCCAGACGGGGAACGTGGGGAAAGGGAGACAGATGAGGCCAGGGAAAAGACATCATCATCATTATCGTCCTCTGCTGCTGTCGTAAGGGGAGCTGGTGGAGCAAGGTCGACTTGCGGGACTGCCGCGGGGGCGATGCTCGCAGTTTCAGCTTCGTCAAGCTCGGATTTTGGCACGAGGAATAGTAACATCTTGTCCTGTGTATTAATTAATACTAAAGCTTAGGCTAGTGAGTGTTGTGAATAGTGCAGCTGACAACTAGGGAAAGACCTAGTGACAGCATGGAAAGACAGCTGACAGGAGGGATTAGACCCCACCGGGGCTGCAATGGGTTAGCTGCTCATTGTGGCAGTAGCCAAGGCCAATAGGCCATTGGTTACACCCAAACTTGCTATGAAACGGAATTATGTAAAAACACCCCTAGAGTCTGCGAGAGCGGGGGCGGAAGATGACTCACCTATGGTTGACAGGGTTATTGACTCTGGAACGGACTTGACTATGAGTAGGGAAAACATGTCAGTGGAAGCCACTAGTTCAGATCTAGATGGGAAGAAGCGTCAGGTTTGCTTGTGTGGCTGGCAGAAGGTAACAACTTTAAAGGGCCTTAGAATCCATCAAGGCAGGAAGAGGTGCTTGGTAGAGGGAACACAGGGACCCCGCATTGATAATTATTTCTTAAGAAGTTTATCAAGTCAGTCGGGTGAAGTCCAGCGACAGGACGTAACCCACAGCTCGCAGGACATCAGCACCCCTGATGTTGAGGCAGGTCCTAGCACTGAGGAAGGCAGAGAGGCCAGCCAGCCAAAGAGGGAGAAGATTAGTGGTCAGAGGCCTAGAGTTAAGTGGCCAGGTGCAGCGGAAAGTAAGAAGTGAGAAGATATCAATAGTGATTTGGTTAGGGTGTTAGAGAAGCTTAAAGGAACTGCTGAGAGTAAGTTGGAGAAAATGGGAGATCTTATTTATGATTATGGTAAAGAAAGGTTTGGCGTCTTTGAGAAAATGAAGAAACTAGAGGGTGAGGTAGTTAAATATAGGCGCCAACAAGAGATAGATACTTATCCAGGAGAGAAGACAGCTTAAGAGGCAGTGGAGGAAAGCTACAGAGGTTGAGAAGGAAGGCATTGATTGCTTGCAGTCAGATGTGAGGGAGCGGTTGGCAGTTTTAAGAAGAGCAGAGAGCATTAGGAAAAATAGGAAAAAGAAAGAGAGAGCTAGAATAGCATTCTATAAGGATCCATTTAGATTTGTGAAGTCATTGTTTAGTAAGGAGAAGAATGGTAGCCTTATGGTACCTAAGCAGAAGCTTGAGGAGTATTTGGAGGAGGTTCACAAAGATAGGGAAAGGTTTAGAGAGATGACAGTCCCCGCTGATATTCCACCTATTGGTGAAATAGAGAGCCAGTGTGATGATAGCCCACCAAGGTGGAAAGAAGTTCAAGAAGTAGTGAGACGTGCAAGGGCCTCTTCAGCCCCGGGTCCTAATGGAGTCCCCTACCAGCTGTATAAGAGTGCTCCAGATGTGTTGCAGTTTCTATGGAAGCTGATGAAGGGAGTCTGGAAGAAGCAGGTTATTCCTAAGGCGTGGCGCAGAGCAAGGGGAATCTTCATTCCTAAAGAAAGGGACTCGTTAGAGATAAGTCAGTTTAGACCTTAATGTTGAAGGGAAGGTTTTCTTCAGTGTTGTGGCACAGAGGCTGTCTAGTTACCTAGAGAATAATAGGCTAATAGATACTTCGGTGCAAAAGGCTGGAATTCCCGGCTTCTCAGGGTGCTTAGAGCACACCAGCATGATCTGGCACCAAATCCAGTCAGCTAGGCATGAGAAGAGAGACCTGCATGTAGTATTCTTGGACCTGGCTAATGCTTTCGGGTCAGTGCCGCATAGTCTGTTATCGGAGGCTTTTGATTTATTTCGAGTGCCAGCCAGGTAGTATAAAGAGCTTAGTTAAAGCCTACTTCTTAGATATTCAACTCTGCTTTACCACAGCAGAGTACACTACAGCTTGACAGCAGCTGGAGATAGGCATTATGGCAGGGTGTACAATTTCCCCATTAGCTTTTACCATGGCAATGAGGATCATTATTAGGGCTTCAAAATGGGTAGTGGGTGGAGAAAGGCTGCAGGGAGGGCTGTGGCTCCCTCCAATTAGGGCATACTGTGGAGTCTCGTCAGCCTACCCCGCAGCAGGTGAGGGCGGGAGGACGGCCAGCCACCACATGTCAGAGCCGGGGTTTCCCAACAGAAACGCTGTCTAGGCCGCGTCATCGATGATAGGTATTTCCGTAATTATCTCTTGAATCAGTGGGACCGCTAACAGCCGTGCGCTGTCAGGCACGGCTCACCCGGCTGAGATAGATCCCTAATCAACGCACCTATTACTTGGTCACCGGTGTGACTGGGGGTGCCTGGCTGTTCGTGCCATGCACGAGTGCACCCCTTACCCCCCCACCTATCCCAAGCTACAGCACCTCGTGCTGTAGCTCATTTTTTAGCTCCTTTTTTCATTCATTATATTCTTAAAATGCTTCAACAACAGTGACACCTGTAGGGCACTGATGGAAAGGAGAGCTCCATGCAGACAGTAGTCTGGCCCGGCCCTCAGGGGTTTGGTACAAAAACATTACCCCTGAGGGTAATTATTTCTTTGGTAATTTATCTAATGCAAATATATGATTGGTTGAAAAACACTCGCAATTCACAGGGAACAGTGAAATTATGTGTTTTTCAACCAATCATTTTTATCTGAAGCCTAAACCGCCCTTACCAATCAATATCGGGGGAGTGGTGGCCCAATGGTTAGAGAAGTGAGCTTGTGACCGGCAGGTCGTCGGTTCAATCCCCGGGACCGGCAGGATAAATCTGGGTGGGGAAAGTGAGAAGGCAGCGCTTGCCCCTCCCTCATTACCACCACTGAGGTGCCCTTGAGCAAGGCCCTTAACCCAAACTGCTCCAGTGGAGCTGATCAGTGGCCAGCAGATCAGACTGTGGTTGTACTGGTCAGCTTCCAGGTATGAATGTGTGTGTGAATGTGAACAGGGCACTCCTGAAAAAGAGAGCATTGCTCTCAGTGAGACTCCCCCTGTATAAATAAAGGTAAAAAAAAAACCAAAAAAACCCAACAACAATCAATTAATTTATTCAACCAAATTTGTTGTTGATTGGATAGATTGCTAAGATTAACATTGTATTGTCCAATGATGAATGCGTCTGAAAATCTTGTGGAATCCAGCTCCATTGCCTACTAGGAGGTGATGACCTCCACTTTGCTCTGACCACCTGGCAGTAGGCTAATAGATAGATTTACAGACAGTAGCACCATATTATACTTTCCCCTTTCTCTTTTCCTATTTTTTTTTATCAAGCAGTAAGTTAGCTCACAAGCCAGACAGTCGTTGCATTGTATTGTGCGAGCGGCCCAACATGACTTTCTACAACGCGAGTTTAGAGAGGGCGGCGTGGTACACATGGAGGCTGAAATCTCAACAAAGCAAACACTGGGATACTGCAACGTCATCGGCTGTACGCGCACCGGTTACAGACGGCATGGATGTGCAAGTAAGTCAATTAAGTTCAAGTTAAATTCTGTGTGCAAATGGTCCACCAAGCAGCGCTATTTCTTTTGTATTAATGTTTCATGCTGCATAGCCTGTCAAAATGCAAATAAAAACGGCAACCTTAAACTCCCACATTTTTAAACTGAATTTGGCCAGTACAACAATGGCTGACAGGGAGCTCCCTTTTAAAGCTAGAGTGATGATCTTTATACCATATGAAAGTAGAAGAAACAAGGAATCGATTTGGACCAAGCATGTCAACCTAGCATGTTGGGAAGAGGGGGGGGGGGGGGGGTAAATAATGCTTCAAAGCTGATGGTAACTTTCCCCTCCATGCAATTGAATGGAACTAAATGAGTATGTTGGTAAATGTGCAAAAAATCACCAGCTTCTCACAGCAGTTGTAGCCTATAAGCCAGTGGTTTTCAAAGGGGGTCCCCAGCAAAAAGGGGGGATAATCTATTTTCACTATAATTCCTTCCATAATTAACACAATCTAAGCTAGTGTAGAAGTGAGTAAATAAGCTAATAATAACCATAAGAGCACAAATAATTGACAACAATCTCGAAATAAATATTCAGTATTTACTCTGAGAAATTAAATGAGAAAAGGACCAATTATTGATGGTTAAAACTGAATAATGACATCACAACAGTCTAATCCTAATGCGAAATTAAACTGAGATATTTCTCTAAATCTGTCTTAAAACTGCAAAAGAAAAGAAAAAAAAGAAAAAAAATTAGTAACTAACCTCCCTTGCTTTCAAGCTCACCTGCCGCCACTGATGTACAGTAAACATAGTCAGGGTGACAGAGAATGTGTGTGACTCTCAGCCTTCTAGCAGATATTGCCTCTCCATACCTGAGAGAGTCCAGTTTCCAGTGTGGATCCTCCAGTCCAGCAGAAAGCAGTGTCACTCCTGACGCTCCTGGATGATTGTAGCTCAGGTCCAGCTTTCTCAGATGGGAGGGGTTGGAGCTCAGAGCTGAGGCCAGAGAAGCACAGCCTTCCTCTGAGACCATACAGGCTGACAGCCTACACACACACACACACAGACACACACACACACACACACACACACACACACACACACACACACACACACACACACACACACACACACCAAAGCAAGCTATATGTTCGATATCTTTATGTATACAGCTGTAAAATAGTTGCACAATACAGTCAAATTCATCCTTGCAATCCTTGCATCAACTGATGATGCAAGGAGAGGAAATGGTGAAATATCATCATGGAAAGTAATTGACAGGAGTTACAAAAGAGTGCTACATGTTGACATCAAAACTTTTCAAAATTAAGCAGAAAAAAATCCAACACAGTTCAGGTCAGCACAGACCTTAGTTCGGAGAAATGTGTCAATTCAATTGAAAAAAGGGGAAAAGGAAAAAGTGAATGGATATTACCTGAGAGTCTCCAGTCTGCAGTGTGGACTCTCCAGTCCAGCACAGAGGAGCTTCACTCCTGAGTCATGCAAGTCATTGTTACTCAGGTCCAGCTCTCTCAGACTAGAGGACTGGCTGCTGAGAACTGAGGCCAGAGCTTCACAGCTTCTCTCTGACAGATTGCAGTCACTCAGCCTGAAGGAGAACAAGACCAGGCAAGCCTAGTTAAGCCGGACCCAGACTGCTGTCCACTGTTGTGCAAGTTCACATAAAAGCTAGCCCAAAGTTCAGTTCACACAGCTTTAAATGAAGTAGTTCACGCTCATAGTTCACAATTTTGAAAATTGTACTAATGGCAGGGTAAATCTGGGTGGGGAAAGTGGAAAGCATTACCACCACTGAGGTGCCCTTGAGCAAGGCCCTTCACCCCAAATGCTCCTGTGGCGAGCAGATCAGACTTGTACTGGTCAGCTTGCAGGTATGAATGTATGTGTGAGTGTGAGCTCCTGAACGATCACAAACCTTTTAGACCACAGCACTCTCTCGATCCCCCGCCCCCCCAAGCAACACACATAATATGTCACTGTTATATGTCACCTAATTCATATCCCTATGACCCCTCCCCCCAAACACCCCACATAGGTCCCTAGTCAATAACCCTACACACCCCTCAAATCCCGGCTCTCTAGCACGTACCTATCCCTATGGCCAAGACCCACACATGTCTGTTTCAACAATGGGGAATCAGTGAGTGAGTGTCTGGCAATTAGTGATAGAGACAAACAAGAGCATTGATTTTCTCCTTGTTTCAATCTATCCAGTTTTCTAAGCACTTACACAGATTTATTGGAGGCCTTGATCACTGGCAGCAGCCTCAGAAGAGCCTCCTCTGAAGCAGAGTATTTCTTCAGGTCAAACACGTCTAACTCTTCTTCTGATGACAGTAAGATGAAGACCAAAGCCGACCAATGAGCAGGGGAGAGTTTGCCTGTGGAGAGAGTTCCTGATGTCAGGGACTGTTGGATCTCCTCCACTAGAGAATGGTCATTCAGCTCATTCAGACAATGGAACAGATTGATGCTTCTCTCTGGAGACATATTCTTCTTTATCTTCTCCTTGATGTACTGGACTGTTTTCTGATTGGTCTGTGAGCTACTTGCTCTCTGTGTCAGCAGGCCTCGTAGGAGTTTCTGATTGGTCTGCAGTGAAAGGCCCATGAGGAAGCGCAGGAACAAGTCCAGGTGTCCATTTTGGCTCTCTAAGGCCTTGTCCACAGCACTCTGGTAGACATTTGGTTTAGATTTGACTCCTAACTTCAGAGACCACAGGGATTTTGATTGTGGTTCTGACAGCAGATTGACACCAGAATCGATGAATGAGACCATGACATGAACAGCAGCCAGAAATTCCTGAAGGCTCAGATGGACAAAGCAGAACACCTTGTCCCCCCACCCACCACGCTCCTCTTTAAATATCTGTGTGAACACTCCTGAGTACTTTGAGGCTGATGTGATATCAAAGCCACACTCTTTCAGGTCTTCTTCATAGAAGATCAGATTGCCTTTCTCCAGCTGCTCAAAAGCCAGTTTTCCCAGAGAGAGAATCATCTTCTTATTCTCTGGTGTCCAGTGTGAATCTTTCTCAGTTTTCCCATGAAACTTGACGTTCTGCCGTTTTGTCTGAATCACCAGGAAGTGGATGTACATCTCAGTCAGGGTCTTGGGAAGGTCTTCTCTCTTATTGCTATTCACCACAGACTCCAGAACATTAGCAATCATGTGGCAGAAGACTGGGATGTGGCACATGATGTGGAGGGTTCGTGAGGTCCTGATGTGGGAGATGATTCTGTTGGCCTGCTCCTCATCTGTGAATCTCTTCCTGAAGTACTCCTCCTTTTGTAGGTCATTGAAGCCTCTCACCTCTGTCACCACGTCAACATACTCATCAGGGATCTGATTGGCTGCTGCAGGTCGGGTGGTTATCCATATGCGAGCTTTGGGAAGCAAATTCCCCCTGATTAGGCTTGTCAGCAGCACGTCCAGTGACGCTGACTCTGTAACATCAGTCAGGATCTCGTTCTTCTGGAAGTTTAGAGGAAGTCGACACTCATCCAGACCGTCAAAAATTAACGCAACGTTAAACTTGTCAAACCTGTAGATTCCGGCTTCTTTGGTCTTAGGAAAGAAGTGATGAATAAGCTCCACCAAGCTGCACACTCTATCTTTCTGCAGGTTCAGCTCTCTGAAAGTGAATGGAAATGTGAACTCTATATCCTCGTTGGCTATGTCTTCAGCCCAGTCCAGAGTAAACTTCTTTGTTAAGACTGTTTTCCCAATGCCAGCCACTCCCTGTGTCATCACTGTTTTGGTTGGTTTATCTCTTCCAGATAACTGTTTAAAGATGTCTTGACATTTGATTGGTGTTTCTGGTCTCTGGCTTCTGGATGCTGCTTCAATCTGTGTGATCTCATGTTCATCATTGACACCTCCACTCTCTCCCACTGTCATGGCAAGCTCCGTGTAGATCTGATTCCCAAGTGTCGGGTTTCCTGCTTTAGCAATCCCCTCAAACAAACACTGAAATTTCTCCTTCATATTACA
The DNA here is from genome assembly GCF_964638095.1 of Poromitra crassiceps. Classification (NCBI taxonomy): domain Eukaryota; kingdom Metazoa; phylum Chordata; class Actinopteri; order Beryciformes; family Melamphaidae; genus Poromitra; species Poromitra crassiceps. Next base: position 5,983,254 of record NC_139628.1, read on the forward strand.
TTTGTGTTGACGTTGACACTCTGCAGACGTTTCTAAATGAATAAACAACAGAGTAAATCAATGAGAGGCAAGTAAAGAGTAATGCAATCATTTACTGATAATTTACACATTCCCAACTCAACGGACTCTATTCAGCTCATTACTGCTGGGTGGACAACAGGTCCTGACTGGTGTAAGGTATAAGGTAGCTGTTGTTGAGTCGGTTATTATTACACAACCAGGAGTTTCATGCAACCAATCGGATTCCACACTGTGCTGATTCCAATAAAGCTCTGGTTGTGTTTAATCAAACAGCTAGCTCTGCCCTGCAAAGCTAAAAGGGGGTAACTCGCCAGAGTGTAGAACTGAGATAAATGACTTTAAAGTTTTGTTGTTGTCCAGCCAAATGTATTGTAGGAAGAAAACTGGAAATGTGTTAATTATTTGTTTATTTAATGTAGTTATTTATCTACATAATTTTTTTTAGCTCAAACTTGACCTTTGACCCTTATTTGGAAGTTACCTTACTCTGGCTTTGCATTGTCTGCAAAATAATAAGGGGTGATGCCAAGCAAAAAGACAGTAACTTCAATTTGATCCTTCACTTGGTTGCTTATCACTATATAAAACCAGTATATATGATAATAATGATAACATAGACATAAAGTCTCATGTTCATGACACAATTACGCTTAATATAATATACGTATAAATATAATATAACTAGATTATCAGGCCGCTACACATCCTTCAAGCCTAGTTTGGTGGGAGTCTTGTTGGCCCGTTGTGTTTCTGTGTGTTGGCGCCTCGGGGGTTAATGTCATATGAGCTGGCTCCTCGGGGGTTGATGTCGTATGAGCTGGCACATCTGGGGTTAATTTCATATGAGTGGCACCTCGGGGGTTAATGTTGTATGAGCTGGCATACGGAAGAGGCATATATACACATATATGGACATACATCCGACACAAGGTCCACATATATGTCACATACATGTACATGTATGCACTTTGCATACAAACCCACCTGAGATATATGCATATATATGTGAGGATCATATATGTGATCCAAATATAAATTGACATATATGATCATATAGGCAATTAACATATATGAGTACTCCCATACATGTGATCATATATGCTCATGTAAGTAATGGACATATAGGATTATTCTAGCATATGTTTAGATACATGTACATATAAGCAATTAACATATAAGAATATTTCTACATATTTCCGCATATATGCAAATACAAGCAACACACATATATGTTATTCTCTTGCATATCAATATATGTGTGCATATGAGCATTAAACATATATGATTATTATTACGTATGTCAACATATATGCTCATATAATCAATTAACATATGCGGATGTTCGCATACATGTAATCATATATGTTTGTGTAAGCATTGAACATATAGGGTTAAACTTACATATGTCTACACATATGTGCATATCAGCAATTAACATATAAGAATGTACTTACATATGTAAGCATGTATGCTCATATAAGCAATTAACATATATGAGTATTCTCATACATGTGATCATATATGTTAATGCAAGTAATGGACATACAGGGTTATTCTTGCATATGTTTAGATATATGTACATATAAGCAATTAACATATAAGAATATTTCTACATATTTCCGCATATATGCAAATGCAAGCAACACACATATATGTTATTCTCTTGCATATCAAAATATGTGTGCATATGAGCATTAAACATATATGATTATTATTACGTATGTCAACATATATGCTCATATAATCAATTCACATATGCGGATGTTCGCATACATGTAATCATATATGTTTGTGTAAGCATTGAACATATAGGGTTAAACTTACATATGCCTACATATATGTGCATATCAGCAATTACCATATAAGAATTTACTTACATATGTAAGCATGTATGCTCATATAAGCAATTAACATATATGAGTACTCCCATACATGTGATCATATATGCTCATGTAAGTAATGGACATATAGGGTTATTCTTGCATATGTTTAGATATATGTACATATAAGCAATTAACATATAAGAATATTTCTACATATTTCCGCATATATGCAAATACGAGCAACACACATGTATGTTATTCTCTTGCATATCAAAATATGTGTGCATATAAGCATTACACATATATGATTATTATTACGTATGTCAACATATATGCTTATATAATCAATTAACATATGCGGATGTTCGCATACATGTAATCATATATGTTTGTGTAAGCATTGAACATATAGGGTTAAACTTACATATGTCTACACATATGTGCATATCAGCAATTAACATATAAGAATGTACTTACATATGTAAGCATGTATGCTCATATAAGCAATTAACATAGATGAGTATTCTCATACATGTGATCATATATGTGCATGCAAGTAATGGGCATACAGGGTTATTCTTGCATATGTTTAGATATATGTACATATAAGCAATTAACATATATGAATATTTCTACATATTTCCACATATATGCAAATACAAGCAACACACATATGTTATTCTCTTGCATATCAACATATGTGTGCATATAAGCATTAAACATATATGATTATTATTAGGTATGTCAACATATATGCTCATATAATCAATTAACATATGCGGATGTTCGCATACATGTAATCATATATGTTTGTGTAAGCATTGAACATATAGGGTTAAACTTACATATGTCTACACATATGTGCATATCAGCAATTAACATATAAGAATTTACTTACATATGTAAGCATGTATGCTCATATAAGCAATTAACATATATGAGTATTGTCATACATGTGATCATATATGTTCATGCAAGTAATGGACATACAGGGTTATTCTATTATGTTTAGATATATGTACATATAAGCAATTAACATATTAAGAATGTTTCTACATATTTCTGCGTATATGCAAATACAAGCAACACACATATATGTTATTCTCTTGCATATCAAAATATGTGTGCATTTAAGCATTAAACATATATGATTATTATTACGTATGTCAACATATATGCTCATATAATCAATTAACATATGCGGATGTTCGCATACATGTAATCATATATGTTTGTGTAAGCATTGAACATATAGGGTTAAACTTACATATGTCTACACATATGTGCATATCAGCAATTAACATATAAGAATTTACTTACATATGTAAGCATGTATGCTCATATAAGCAATTAACATATATGAGTATTCTCATACATGTGATCATATATGTGCATGCAAGTAATGGACATACAGGGTTATTATTGCATATGTTTAGATATATGTACATATAAGCAATTAACATATAAGAATATTTCTACATATTTCTGCATATATGCAAATGCAAGCAACACACATATATGTTATTCTCTTGCATATCAAAATATGTGTGCATATAAGCATTAAACATATATGATTATTATTACGTATGTCAACATATATGCTCATATAATCAATTAACATATGCGGATGTTCGCATACATGTAATCATATATGTTTGTGTAAGCATTGAACATATAGGGTTAAACTTACATATGTCTACATATATGTGCATATCAGCAATTACCATATAAGAATTTACTTATGTAAGCATGTATGCTCATATAAGCAATTAACATATATGAGTATTGTCATACTTGTGATCATATATGTTCATGCAAGTAATGGACATACAAGGTTATTCTATTATGTTTAGATATATGTACATATAAGCAATTAACATATAAGAATGTTTCTACATATTTCTGCGTATATGCAAATACAAGCAACACACATATATGTTATTCTCTTGCATATCAAAATATGTGTGCATTTAAGCATTAAACATATATGATTATTATTACGTATGTCAACATATATGCTCATATAATCAATTAACATATGCGGATGTTCGCATACATGTAATCATATATGTTTGTGTAAGCATTGAACATATAGGGTTAAACTTACATATGTCTACATATATGTGCATATCAGCAATTAACATATAAGAATTTACTTACATATGCAAGCATGTTTGCTCATATAAGCAATTAACATATGAGTATTCTCATACATGTGATCATATATGTTCATACAAGTAATGGACATACAGGGTTATTCTCGCATATGTTTAGATATATGTACATATAAGCAATTAACATATAATAATATTTCTACATATTTCCGCATGCAAATACAAGCAACACACATATATGTTATTCTCTTCCATATCAAAATATGTGTTCGTATAAGCATTAAACATATATGATTACTATTATGTATGTCAACATATATGCTCATATAATCAGTTAACATATGCGGATATTCTCATACATGTAATCATATATGTTTGTGTACGCATTGAACATATAGGGTTAAACTTACATATGTCTACATATATGTGTATATCAGCAATTAACATAGAAGACTTTACTTACATATGTCTACATATATGTGTATATCAGCAATTAACATGACTTTACTGACATATGTCAGCAGGTATGCTCATATAAGCAATTAACATATATGAGTATTCTCATACATGTGATCATCTATGTGCATGTAAGTAATCCAGGGTGCAGCAGAGAGACTGGTTGGAGGGGGCGTGAACATTTCTCCAGAATTTGCATGGAAGTCCCATGATGCATTTGGGGCAGAGATTAGGGATCTAATATGGTTAATAACTCCACAGGATTTAATTTATGAAGCTTTTAAATTATATATTTGGAATCAGCTTTACGATGAGCTTCTAAATCATATATAATATATAATGTTTACACTAAAACCATAATATAGACTGTGGGGCATTTTAATGACTCCACTGTCAAAAAACCCTTATTTTTAAATCTCATGCACACTGGACAAACCTTGAAAATATCCAGTAGTGCTGGAAGTCTTGCACAAAACTAACCATTTTCATGGTGGGTTTCACTTCTGAGATGTTGTTCAATCAAAAATAATTTGGAAAATTACATCTCTTTTAATTAAGAGATATGTGTTTTGATTCCATACATGTTCATATATTGTGATATATATGCACATATATCCTGGATATATAGGTGGATATATGTCGAATAGAGATAAATACATACAGTTATACACAGGTAATAGTCATATATGTTCATATAAAATAAAACATATATGTATGTATAGTTATTATTCATATATAGTTTTATATGTATTAACCATATATGCCCGTATAGTGTCAATACATACAAATGTACATATAATTAATTGCCATATGTGTCCATATACAATCTATACATGTATGCACATATATAATTATATAGGACAAACATATATGGACCATATATGAAACGTTCCAATTCCATACATGTTCATATATTGTGATATATATGCACATATATGCACATCTATCCTGGATATATAGGTGGATATATGTCGAATACAGATAAATACATACAGTTATACACAGGTAATAGTATTATATGTTCATATAAAATAAAACATATGTATGTATAGTTATTATTCATATATAGTTATATATGTATTAACCATATATGCCCGTATACTGTCAATGCATACAAATGTACATATAATTAATTGCCATATGTGTCCATATACAATCTATACATGTATGCACATATATAATTATAAAGGACAAACATATATGGACCATATATGAAACGTTCCAATTCCATACATGTTCATCTATTGTGATATATATGCACATATATGCACGCATATCCTGGATATATAGGTGGATATATGTCGAATACAGGTAAATACATACAGTTATACACAGGTAATAGTCATATATGTTCATATAAAATAAAACATATATGTATGTATAGTTATTATTCATATATAGTTTTATATGTATTAAGCATATATGTCCGTATAGTGTCAATGCATACAAATGTACATATAATTAATTACCATATGTGTCCATATACAATCTATACATGTATGCACATATATAATTATATAGGACTAACATATATGGACCATATATGAAACGTTCCAATTCCATACATGTTCATATATTGTGATACATATGCACATATATGCACATATATCCTGGATATATATGTGGATATATGTCGAATACTTATATGAACATATACTACATGTATGTTTACTACATATATGTGTATATATGCCTCTACCTCAGGGGTTAATGTCATATGAGCTGGCGCCTCGGGGGTTAATGTTGTATGACCTGGTAGCTCAGTGGCTAATGTCATATGAGCTGGTGCCTCGGGGGTTAATGTCATATGAGCTGGCACCTCTGGGGTTAATTTCATATGTGCGGCGCCTCGGGGGTTAATGTTGTATGAGCTGGTACCTGGAGGGTTAATGTTGTATGAGCTGGCACCTCTGGGGATAATGCCGTATGAGCTGGCACCTCTGGGGTTAATTTTATATGAGCGGCACCTCGGGGGTTAATGTTGTATGAGCTGGTACCTCAGGGGTTAATGTCATATGAGCTGGCGCCTCGGTGGTTAATGTTGTATCAGCTGGTACCTCTGGGGTTAATTTCATATGAGCGACGCCTCGGGGGTTAATGTTGTATAAGCTGGCCCCTCCGGGGGTTAATTTCATATGAGCAGTGCCTCTGGGGTTAATGTGGTATGAGCTGGCGCCTCGGGGGTTAATGTTGTACGAGCTGGCACCACAGGGGTTAAATTTGTATGAGCTGGCGCATCAGGGTTAATGTGGTATGAGCTGGCACCTCGGGGGTTAATGTCGTATGAGCTGGCGCCTCGGGGGTTAATGTCATATAAGTTGCCGTCTCTGGGGATAATGTTGTACGAGCTGGAGCCTCGGGGGTAAATGTGGTATGAGCTGGTGCCTCGGGGGTTAATGTCATATGAGGTGCCTCGCGGGTTATTGTATAAGGGTTAGGGGGTTAATGCCATATGAGCTGGCAACCTTGGGAGTTAATGTGGGTGGTGTGGGTGTCTGTGTGGGTGGGGGTGGTAATTGGTCCGATGTCACAATCATGGCATTAGGCCTGCCCAGTAATGTAACTCATACCTCAACTCAACCTGTGCATACTGGTGAGTTACCCCCTTTTTGCGTTGCAGGGCAGAGCATTCAGAGTGCAGTCAAACCAAACCAAACAACCGTAACTGATGTTACCTTAGTCTTGCTTGGCTTTTCTAGGGCTTTTGGAAGTTACTGTAAATATGACCGCCTATTTTCTCCAAAAAACAACACAATTGACTCAAGATATTTTTCCACATGATAAAGCAGATCTTCAATGTTCCAAAAATGACAAAAACTCATTTTTGACAAAAATTGAGTTACCCCCTTTTAGCTTTGCAGGGCAGAGCTGCACTTCTCATGCTGTTTGTTATGTTCATGTATGTAAACTACTTGGGGGGAAACCTTTCAGACAATACACATAACATTGGTAATGACTGTATAAAAGGCCTGATACCCCTGAGGAACTACATTACTGGGATTATGGAGAAAGTGATGATGCAACATGTACAACGTGACTAAAGTGAGAATCAAGTTTTTAATGCATCTATTCAAATTGAGCAATTAAAATTAAAATATAAACAATAAAATTTCATATCTATTTTCTGTAGTAGCAGAGCAAGTTTGCGCTCTTTAAAACTCAGGCTTACAACCGTTTGCTCAAGGTGCGTGAGGCCAGGTAAATAGTCCAATCAAAGAGTGAAGAGGCCTCGCACACTTAAAAAAAAATGAGGCATACAGATGCAAAAAATCCGGCTTTAATTCACCATAATGCAAAAAAAGTAACAAGTGATACAAACATAAAAAATAAAAAATAACGTTTTGGTCTCCAAACCATCGTCAGCCATAGTTTTTTTTTTTTTTGCCATAGTCTCAGCTGCTTGTAACAGGCTTAAGTAGGCTGGTAGAGGAGTCTATCATGGCTGGGGCAGCACATCAATTACTCAATCACTAATAATAATAATCAAGCACTAACCCGAAACAAGCAAGGTGTCTACAAAGCAGACTTGGGGATACATGCAGCGAACCCATGTACATGTTCACAAATAGTACACATATACATAACAATATATATAATATGCAATAAACTGAAGAGTATTCTAGTCCATAACATCTATTTCTGCCCATATCTTCCACCCAATTAAGTGCCCCTTGCTCTTAGATGTTCTTCTGTTAATCACTGTCCAACTTACCATTTTCTTGATTGTCCCGTTTCTCAAGGTCCTCTGCAAGAAATGTCTGCTCTTTCTTAAGGATATCACAGAATATATCTTTGCCTCTATTCCCACTAGCATTCAGTGACTTAAACAGTTCCCTCATCTGCTCCTGGGTGGTAGGTTTAGATATCACATTGTTGTAGCATTCTTGCGTGACAACATTCTCCTTCAGGAGTTTATCCAAGATCGGTGCGACCATCGCCACTCTCTGGATCAGCTCATCCCGATGTTCATCCACAAAGTGTTGCTCTGAAGAGAAAGGGAATGAAAAATGAGCTGGTTGGAGTGAGGATCAGGCTAAAATCAGCTTATATCAGGTTACTTTGCTTCTGAAGGATTACAACATGAAGGCTTTCATTTGAAAAATATATGTTTATGTCTGCTTATTTTCTATCTCCAAAATGTTACTGTCTGAAATCCATCAATTAATATTTCAAAATCACAAATAATCAAATTGTCAGATTTATCGCTGGTGAAATAGTAGGCTGTTTGTGTTTTTCCTGATAATTGCCTTTAATCATTCTGTTCTATGGCTGCTTGATCTAATTAGATTTTCTGATACCCCAGAGGACCGTCTTTACTGGCGTTATGGATAAAGTGACGATGCAACATGTACAAGGTGACTAAAGTGAGAATTCACCCACTGTCTATTATAAATCCATAGAAATTACATAAACACAAATACAATACAATGAACACATACTCTCCTGTCTCTCTGCACATCTATTGTCTGGATGTAGGTCAACAAAAGTAGATACAATGACAGCCTGCACTTTATATAAATTGTTGGCATGTTTAGATAACTTCTATCTTTTTTCAAATGTCCCATTTTTAATCTTCCCATGACTTAACTCTGCATTAGATCCTTCATGTTGAACTCTGCCTCTTTCAAATCCTTCAGCGCTTGCAAGCCCTTCTCTTTATCTGTCGCCATTGTTGCTCCCTGATAAAATCACAGGAAATATCCAACTCCAAGAACCAACTTCATCTATTGTAAAGTGTCAGAAATGGGCTGAAAAAAAATTAAAATATAAACAATTAATTAAAAAATAAAAAGGCAGAATCTTCAGCAAATGAAATCATGAACACTTTGAAAGGCTGATTGATGATACTTCACGCTGTGTATAAGCAACCAGATCCACATTTACCCTATTAAATTGTCTTATCTCTATTCAACTCTGCTTTCAACATTTGTTTTCCACTTGTGAAACCAGGCAAGATTGTATCCAGTAACACAGATAAACAGGGTTGTAGTGCTGTGGGAGCACAGGGGAGCGGAGCTCCCACACCTTTTCTCCAAGGGTTTGTTTTTACAATTGTAAAATAGGGGTGGGGTTCCTCATATAGGTGTGCTCCTCCACTTCTCCAGATAGCATGCACCTGTCGATAAACCATGGTTTACTCAGGGTCTCAGAAAATCGTCAATAATCCTGCTAAGGGAATGGAATCTATTGGAACTACATGACGATGTATTATACCGGAAAAGGCAGGATGGAGACCAGGTTACATACCAACTAGTTTTACAGGAAATTTTGTAAATGTTTTGCAGAAAAGGTCTTCCTGAAAAAGCAGTGCCCCTGGTAAACATAAAGGGCCCTATTCTCCCACAGGCCTTCGGCGCAAAAACTGGCCTTACACGCAAACAAATGTGCCTTGCGCCTGCCTCGGGAAGATATCAACATGGCTTTAGGCCCCGAAATGCGCTTTAGGCGAAATGGGCGTGGCGCAGTCCCAGAATGGGCGAAATGGGCGTTTCGGCCTTAAATACCGGCCTAATGATAGCTTCCCACCTGGCGTTAATTTAGCGCTTTGCGCTTTTGAAAACCAGGCCTATTCAGTGCGCTGGTTGCGTGGAGCGCTCCTCTGCCCTTTCCTCTGTCCCTTCTCTCTGTGTCACTCCCTCTCTCTTGCTCATCAGTCTGACACAATATGACTGCTTGAAAAAAAGTTTGCCGGTTCTCTCTCTCTCTCTCTCAGAAATAATAAGTTGTTCTACCGTACATAGTATAACAACATGACAGTTTTTTCTAATATGACAGTTTTGAGCCCGTGACATTCAGAGGCTATTGCATCATCCTACCTGTGTCGTGAAGGCGAGAGAAAACGAGATAATTCTGGGCAAACATTCACTGCCTGGCTTACCTGCAACAGCCAGACATGTGAAATCTCCCAGCATGCATTGGGCTAATACATTTTGATAATAAATCGCATCAAAATTAGCCTAAATAGATAGAAAGGTACATCGAAATAGATCTAAATAATGTGTAATGTTCCCACAACATGCTATTGTAGAACATTTCAATATTGGACAAAATAAAATTGCGAAATCCAAACCCAACCCTATGTGAAACATATATGTCATCCTGGGCCTATATATCCCTCGTATCCCTCGTCGATTTAACGTGATTTAGATAAGTGACAGCGTAACGCGCTTCTACTGTCATGTGCTATACTGTGATGTCTGCTTCAATAAATTGGCCCTACTTCACATTTAGTTTTACAATAAAAACACATTTCTGCAATGACTTAACTCATTCACCGCCAAAGACGTCTTTGACGTCTTATCAGAAATAGCCATCCACGCCAAAGACGTGTTTGACGTGTTTTTGTTTTTATGAGTGCAGCGCGTAGTTGAAACACTTACCCAGCCTGTGACACAGACACATGTCCCTAACCTCAAAGTCAAGCCGACAGCACGTTATCAAACACATACCGCAGCTGTTGTTTGAAACGAGAAAGAAGGAGGAAAGGAGGAAAAACAGAGAAACGCGCTTCCTTGTACAGAGGAAAAAACGCCATTGAAACGCCTCTCGGCGCGCTGCACTGCTGCCTTGCTGCAGGGCGAACCTGGATTGCCTAGTCAAACCCGTGACGAACATGATCGATCCGGTTCCAGCAGCGCCTGGTCCCAAAGCCAAGCCGCGGACCCGTTCCTGTGTCGTGTGACTCGTGTCGCAGCATTCGTCCCACTCCCAGCCCGAACGAGAGGAGGAAAACGAGCAGCAGAGGAGGCAAAACGCTGATGGGGAAGGAGGGGGAAGGAGGTGCGATCTAGCTGCAGCTGTGGACAGAACTCTCTCTGTGTGTGTGTGTGTGTGTGAGTGTGTGTGTGTGTGTGTGTGTGTGTGTGTGTGTGTCTGTGTCTGTGTGTGTCTGTCTGTCTGTCTGTCTGTGTGTCTGTCTGTACACTCACTCACACTGAGCAAACTGTATTGTTGAATGTAAAAAAAGCACTTCATATATATATATATATATATATATTTTTTTTTTTTTTTTGTCATTTGTGTCATAATGAATAATATTTACATGTCTGATGTCAATACAGTTCAAAATAAAAGAATTGAGAGCGAGTTCTGCATGATATTGTGTGCTGTACATAAATGCCATTTTCTGCAATTTCTTTTCTCAGAGAGACATTTTGGGTGAAAACAGGGTGTATATAAATGGCTATAAGTAGAGTACAGAACATGCTAAAAGCTCACTTTTTTTTTCCTGGTGAACCCAGAGACGTACATCTTCATTTTGAGGTATTGCAAATCACTCTGGTGCTAATAGATAATTTACTGTGGGTCTTGAAAGATGACCAACAATTATGAAAATCTTTGGCCTGTGCTAAATATTGGCAGTCCTAAACTGGCGGTGAATGAGTTAATGTAGGCTATATTTATGTGCATCATCCTACGTGTGCAGCAGGGGAGAGAAAACGATATCATTCTGGACAAACTTTCACCAATCTAATTAATCACATCATATAGGGATAGGCTATATTTTTCTAGCTGATGCGTTTAGAACATTCTTTTCACTTTGATCTTGCTATAGTGTAGCGTATTTACATGCTTGCAGTATTTAAACTGCATTTAGATTGGTTTGAGAATAATATGGAATAATAGCCTATATATGGAGACACAGAGGGGATAAAAGGGAGGGGGGGATCAGAGCCCTCTGCTTTTCTGAAGGCGGACTGGATCGCTCCGTGGAATTGGAGCTGAAAAGTGAAGCATGTGATTCGTTTACTGCACTTACCCAATGAGCAGATAGTGCATAATTTTACGCTTAAAAGGCGTGGTTGTAATGCTTAATGCTGCGTGTAGCGCCGATACCAAAATATCAAGTGCGCTGGTCCACGCCCACTACTCTGGGCTGCGTCTGGCGTTGAGCGCAGTTCATAGGCCGATGCAACGATAGAGCCCAAAGACTACGAGACCCCTAGAGTATGGATTTCCTGTCGATTGAGGACGATAGTAGCAACACAAAGGATATCCATAAGTAAGTAACTTTATTGTCACTGTACAAGTACAATGAAAATACGTTTGGAGCAGTCCTCCAGATGCCAGTGAGAAAAACAAAAACCTGTGCGTCCTGGTAGTTCACCTGGTAGCACGCATACTACGAAGGCTCGGCCCCAGGTTGGAAAGCCTGGAATTGCCTATGCATACATACAATTGTACACGTAATGAGGTAACAGGGTTCAATCCCTATGAGTTAATGTCCGGGCGTAAACCCCGACTGCCTGTTGACCTATCTTATGGATTGCCCTTGAAAGCAGATCAGTAGAAATCTCATTCACAGTACGTACAAGACCTCACAGCTTGTTTAGAAGACAGCTACCAGGCTTCTCGAAATGCCCAGAAAGTAACAGAGAGAAACAAGACTAGGTTTGATAGGAATTTGACTGCCTCAGGCCTTGAAATTGGAGACAAGACGTGTACTCCTCCAGAGTCAAGAAAAGGGCAGGAAAGATCCTCACTAACTAATCTCACCCTGGCCATGATCTGTTTGAACTCCTCCCCTCTGGCAGGTGCTACAGAGCACTGTACGCCAAAACCACCAGACACAAAGACAGTTTCTACCCACAGACCATCACTCTGATCAACACTTAAATCAGCCACTTGAACAGTGAGCTGAAACACTAGAAAACACTGGAACCAGTTTACTTTTGACACTTTACTAGCTTAAACAGCATTTACGTGTGACCACGTACACTACGCAGACACACGTCACAGCATGCCGTATCGATACAGTAGCATTCTGCATACACGCTTCAGCAAGACTATAGTGTTTAGGGCTTATTATACTCGAGCAAGCTCCGTGGGGTGGAGCTCCGCGAGTCACCGTGCGGACCTCGCACTGGGGCAGATGCTTTTATACTCAGAAGTGATCAGCCAAGTGATCAGCATGTATTGTACAATGGTAATAGTGAGAACAGGTAAAAAGATAGATTATACGCACATCACGGAAAAGGTGCAATAAGGCTGGAGCAAAAAACGCTGCATAAATGAAAGAAGGTAGAGCCTGCACACTTGCTCACAATGCCAAAAAGTTTAATTAAAAAAACAAACGTTTTCGATCCACACTGGATCTTCGTCAGGTCAGCAATGTTTGGTGGATGAAGAATGCCCATATATATAGTACACCACAGGCTCAGTCATAAGCTATTTTCACACATGGGGCCCTATTCTCCCACAGGCCTTCGGCGCTAAAACGGGCCTTAAACGCAAAAAAACGTGCCTTGCGCCTGTTTTGGGACGATATCAATATGGCTTTACGCTGCCAAATGCGCTTTAGGCCGAATGGGCGTGGCGCAGTCCCAGAATGGGCCAAAGTGGGCGTGTCGGCGCTAAATACCTATCTTCCGAGCTGGCGTTAATTTAGCGCCTTGCGCCTTTGAAAAGCAGGCCTATTCCTCCCCTCTCTCCTCTGTCACCCTTACCTGTGTCACTCTCTCCCTCTCTCCTACTGACAGGAGCAGGCATTGGTGTGCGTTTACCAGTTTATTGTGAAATAAATCCTTCCGCGTTGAGTTACTGTCACAAGCCTGTGTGACAACGCGTCCAGCCTGGGTAAAACAACTCCGTGTACCGCTTTGAGGCTGCAGGCAGTCTGACAGGCACAATACGACTGTCTCTCTCTGACTGCCTGTGAATGCCCCAGCATGCAATTGGGTACTCAATTTCGCTACTAAATAGCAACTAAATGAGGCGAAATAGATATAAAAGGTCGATCTAAAATAATGTGCAATGGTAACACAGCCTGCAATTGTAGAACATTTCAATATTGGACCAAATAAATAATCGAAATTAAAACACCACCCTAAGTGAAACATATATGTCCTCCTGGGCCTATATATATCCTTTGTCGATTTAACGTCATTTAGATAAGTGTCAGAGGAACGCGCTTCAGAACGCGCTTCTACTGTCATGTGCTATACTGTGATGTCCGCTCCAATAACTTTGCCCAACTTCACATTTAGTTTTACAATAAAAACACATTTATGCAATGACTTTACATAATGTAGGGTATATTTATGTGCATCATTCTACCTGCAGCAGGGGAGAGAAAACGATATCATTCTGAACAAACTTTCACCAATATAAAATTAATCTCATCATATAGGGATAGGCTATATTTTTGTAGCTGATGCCTTTAGAACATTATTTTCACTTTGATCTTGCTATAGTGTAGCGTATTTACATGCTTGCAGTATTGAAACTGCAGTTAGATTGGTTTGAGAAGCATAATAATATGGAATAATAGCCTATAATGCAGACAGACAGACTGGATGAAGGGAGGGGGGGGGGGGGCAGAGCGTTTGGCTTTCGTCTGGTTTTGCGGGATCACTGGAATTGGAGCTAAAAAGGCAAGCGTGCGATTCGTTTATTGCACTTATCCAATGAGCATGACAGTGCATAATTTTACGCCTAAAAGGCGTGGTTGTAATGCTTTGGGCTGCATCTAGCGCCAGCACGACGATATCAAGTGCGCCTTTCCACGCCCACTGCTTTGCGCTGCGGCTGGCGCTCGGCCTAGAAACTGCGCCGCTGCAACGATAGAGCCCACGAACTCCGGATCAGGTGAGGGTTGCCGCCCACTGAGCCTGCCCCGGATGATACGTGAAGTGTACCCTTTCACACATGAGGCATGTTGCTTTCACACATGAGTAGCACCTCCGCAGAGTTTGTAAAGTAGAGAGGGGGAGGGGGCGGGGGAGGGGGCGGGGGTGGGGGAATTTGGGCATGCCCACACGAGTTGTGAAAACGAAAAATACATAATGGGCGATAACTGCCTAACGTTCACGGCATATAATCGTTTGCGCATAACGTTAGTAAGTAATTAATTAAACAACCCTACAACTCACGCCCAGATGCATCGATTTCCTCGAGTCGCAAGCACTACAAACAAAACAGGTCTTTGCTATGTTCAGTCCTAAAATGCATCCAACCTACTAGAATTATACAGAATACAGGAAGCTAGACGTTTTTACCTTCAAAATAAAATAAATGTTGTATTACTTAGTAACAAAAAATCAGAATGTCGACTCACTACGGGTTAAAATTGACTTTTCGAAGGGAGCAGATATTCTTCCAGTTTATCTCCGTTCTGTATCTTTCGAAACACACACAAAAAACATTACACGTGCATTTACTTTATTTAATTGCCATTATTGCGAAGGTTATACCCGGAAGTTTTCGTTTTATACTGCCTGACTTGACGCTACTTGGAATTTGCGGTTCTGCCATTGAATCTTCACAAACGCTGTGTACACGTTAAATCAAAGACATGAACGCAACCAGCTCCAGATACCCTAACTAGCGATGTCCAATACTGGGAAGCGGGACGACCCTCGCGTCCAAAAATGCTTATTAAATGTGTGTGCTGTGCGAAGCAGACATTAAATCAGATCAGAGCCATGAGCCTTTCAATCCAGCAATCCAGCAAACATGTTGGCTGTCGCACACAGAGCAGGTTTGAGCTGGCATGTGTTTTTTGCTCGCTCATTCACATCGACTATTTATATAATAGTCGATGACATCTGTCACGATGTCTCTGTCCTCATGCACTCACGAGCTGACTACTTCACGGAGCTCTGGAGGGGGGGGGGGGGGGGGGGGACAATCCGCCCCTGTGTGTACCCTGAGCCCAAGACTTCCCTCCGGCTAGGAAGAGGCTCTGCGGGAGCGCGCATGAGCCACATGCACACATTCACACATGACAGCCATCCGCATGGCCTCTAGATAACTCCTGAATTCCAAACATGTGTGAAAGCAGCTATAGGCTGATGGGCTCTATGCTGATAGGTGGGGGTGGCACAATCACCACCTCACAGGGTGGAGCACATCCACACATAATTGATACCATTAACCATGTAAAAAAGCCCAGGGAAATAGATAATAAAGTGGAACAAAGTGGGCTTAAAAGGGAGAACAATATACAAACAACAATATAAGAATATAATGCAAAATACACCAATTAAAATCTACATTACGCCATGATACATAATATAAAGGTAGCAATAGAAGTTTTGAATAGAAAAATAGAATAATTTGGAAAAGGTTTAATTTTTAACGTTTTAAAAGGGGGGGTAGATATATTATACGTATCTAGATGGTTCAAGGCACAATAAATAAATAAATAAACTGAACACTAGAGAAGACATTAGGATACAATCATGGGGGCAGTAATAAAACCTCCTATACATAGGCACATTTACAACTGTTTCAAGTTCTATTAAAGGAAGTGTTTTAAATCGTACTCTTGGTTCAGGCCTCTGGGTGTGAGAGTCTGAAGGTTAAATATATGAAAACTCTCTCTTCTAAGTAGGAGAGTGTTTTGGTCACCCCCTCTTCTTGGAGTTAGTACATGCTCAATGCCTATATATTTCAGGGAGGACACTGGGTGCTTCGCCTCCCTAAAATGGACTGACACCGGGTTCCGTGGCTCCTGGGTTTGGATGCAGCTCCTGTGCTCTGCAATCCTAGTTTTAATAGCTCTTTGTGTTTTACCCACATATGCCAGGCCACATGGACATTTAATTAAATACACAACATTTTTTGTTGAACAGGTTATCATGCCCTTTATTTTCATCGTTTTACCTGTTGTCGGGTGAGTGCATGTGGTGCATTTATATGTGAAATTGCACTGTGTGCAAGAACCACATCGGTAGTTGCTGTGATGTGACGGTGCCTACAACAAACATCCCTGCTGCACCCAGACAGACAGCGACAGAGCAGAGCAGCTCACTGCTCCTCCGTTTACTCGCTCATTTAGTTTATTAATATTGAACGTCCGGGGACCGCCTTCCATTCCGAAACACCACCGTTCCGACACCCCCCCCACTCAGAACCCCCCCATTCCGAAACCCCCCCACTCCGAAATTTGATTTAACCCCCCCACTCCGAAATTGATTTTCAAGTCCATATTTCTCAGAGTTTCCTGCATTCCTGCAGCTTGAAATAAACGTTTCAACTCGTTTTTTTTATTATATGTTACTGTCTTCATATCATTTCGCTATAGACGGTTTTCACCAGAGTGCAACCCCACAGCACTACCTTTTTCTCAGCATTCGGCAAACTGCAGAAATATTCACTCGACATCGTTACTTTTGTTTTCGCTGCTCAGCTGTATAGACGGTTTTCACGGAATGGTCAGTCCTGCACTTGAATGTTTTTTTTTCTTTTATGTCCATAGCAAACACTGCAACAGGAAGTGAGCGGAGGTTCAATTTAGAATGTTTTTGTTGTCAAGTTAAAACCATCAATAGCAGTAAACACAAGCCTGCTGCATTCAGATAGATACAGGAATGTGAACGTTGGATACATCCTAAAATCAGCTGTGGATCACAGACATGTTTGCACTCTGTGTTGTTCAGAATCGCGCGAGCCGCTGCTCAGGGACTGGGCACAGCTGTCCCGCTTGCTTTCTCCCCCACTCCGCAAAGAAATAGGCTACACCTTGACAACGCACACTCTAGTCTAAAGCGTGTATCGGGCCGGGGCAGTGTTTTTTTTTTTTTTTTTTTGGCACACAGACTTTCCACTCTGCTGGTCTAATCGTGCATTCCTTTATAACTGGGGACTGGTAATCTTACGACTTCAAAGGTCATGAGCTGGGCGGTGACGTCATCAGAGCTGGTATTTCCCATTCCAAACTCGTAGGAGTCTCAGCAGCCCCAACCCCAAAAATCCAAGATGGCTGCGCCGCGCAACAACAGTAGTAGTAATCGTAGTAATATTGTTTAGCACTTTTGTTTGTGTCTCATTAAATCAGCTGTACACACACAGCACTGCCTAACTTCTATCTGTGTGGACATGAGGCTGCAGTGTTTGTATGCGCAAAATGCCGCAAAATGCCATGTTGTCAATTGTTATTGCTAACAATGGCTAACAATGGCTAGCCTGGCTAGCGACTGGATCTGACCAATGAACAGTGAACTTCCCAGCTCAGGTTTTCTGCAAATGGAACGCTAACAAAACGGATGTGATGTCATTTAGCCTCCACATCCCAGTTATTTTGCGATAAAGGAACGCACGACAAATACCAGGTGTGGTCTTGCGCATTCCTGGCTCGCAGTTTTCTGCAGGTGCACAGAGATATCTCTACAATCACTAAACATTGTTAATTTATGTTGTCTTGCCATACAGTTTGTTAAGTTTGTCAAATGCGTAATCCGAGAGCGCAAGGATCTGCTCCACAGCAGCATATTCAACTGATTATTTATATCTCCTGACACGCCAACAGGATCTAATCATAAATGATGTTTTCTACACATCTAAAGGTGAGCTGTTACACACGCCCACATTCATACCGTGAAAAGTGTTTGAAAAAAAATAATTTTAACTTTGAGTCAAATGCTCACAGTTGAATAAGGTTTATTGCGTCATATATTAGCAAGATGAGGACGTTCTTATTTGTGAATGCCAGTCGGGTTGAACTGATTTTGTTTTATGAAAATCTGATGAAATTTAGCTTCCCCATTCCCGATGGTCTAGCGCCGCCTATGCATATTTTCAATAAAAAACAATGAGTTGCAGTGTTTGATGCAGGAAACTCGGAGAAATATGGACTTAAAAATCAACTTTGGCGTGTGGGGGTTTCGAAATGGAGGGGATGTCCCCATTCGGAATAGCGGTGCCTTTAAAAAAAATGGGAAAACCCCTCCATTACGAAGAATGGAGGTCGATCTTCGGAGTGGGGGGGTTTCGAAAAGGCAGGGTGTAACCTGAACGTCCCTGTCCAAATTGCACCAAATCCGACACTGCAAATTGCAGTAACGCTAGAATACAGAAAGTGAACTCTTTATTTTATGGGGGCATTAAAAGCCCCCGTCATCCCAAATCGAAGGGCAATTTTATTTTATTTTTTGCTGGCATTTTTGCTGGCATTCCTGCTAATTTCCAACCCATGATACACAGACACACAACTTCAACTTTATTATTAGGGGTGTCTGTCAGGATTTTATGTCGGATGAAGAGGATGGCAGTGTAGACGGCGTCGATTGATGGATTGTGCGGTGTCCATCTTTTCGCAGCCAGGAGCTCAGTGAGTTGTGTGCTATGCTTCAGGATAGACTGGACGCCATTCCTGAGCACCCAGCCTCCCACATGACACTCCGCCCACCGCATCTACAGGGACCATTTTCGAATAGACTTCAACCCCAAAAAATTTAACCAGATGCTAAAAGACATTTAAAGTAGACCTGGTCAATTAAAAAAACAAGGCTAGGTCGGAACCTAGCATATGTCCAGCGCGATAAAGCGTTCACGAACATCGGCACTGGACATTAGACTGGACAAAGCCCGCTTGCGCTGGCCAAAAAGCTGTGTGTGGAGTGACATTGGGCCCTATCTTCCCAAAAGCGCTAATTTAGCGTTTGCGCTCGTTTAACACTGTGTGCAATGCAAATGGAGGGCGGACACAAGCGCATGCCTGTGATAATTGTACTGGGCATTGGCTGCCCCATGCCAAAGCAGGCGTTTTAGTGCTAAAATGTGGGATAGATGGCATTATGCTATCGTTAGCAGCGTGCAATTACTTTGCGCAAAGAGCTTTGAAAAGGACCTCTTAGGCGCAAATACCTCACTGTGCTGGGTTGCGCACCATAATCTCCGTGCAGCGCAGCGCAGTGGAAAGTGAAATTCCTTTTGAATATGTCATTATGCACAGCCTTGCCACGCCAATACATCAAATTATGCTGCTAAAATTGGGTATTAGCAGATAATTCAGTGAGGCAATCAACTATAACTCACTGAGAAACTTTTATCACATCGCAAAGAGGGAAATTAATTGAGAAAACTTGTTGGACAATGGACATAGGCTATTTACCTTCATAAGCCGGAGGGTCGTTGGCACCACAGACGATCTGTCAATAAGCTCTCTCTGTCCTCGCTCGAGTGAGTACACTCTATTACGCATGGAGAGAATTACAGCATATTGCATGCCTCGCGCAGCCATTGCGAGACGGGAATCTGATTGGTTTTGATTGACGTAATGCCCAGCATTGCCTGGCCACACCCGTGAATAATTCTGGTAGTTAAGACCGCCCAAATCCCATTTGCGCAGGCATTTTGGGGCACAGATGATTTTGGCACGGCTCTAATTTGCGTCTGCGACTCGTGCCGTGAACGTTTCCGCATCTCGGCCGAGAATTGCATTCCCAACATATTTCGGGCTGTTTTAACTTAGAAATCAGGGAGGTCACATCTACCAGACAATTATATAACTTTTAAACAGTTACATTTCTGTATAAATCATTACAATATGCTCCTGTGAGGTGGGGATGCTGCCGGCGCTGGGGTGCAAAACTCGGCATAACACCTGACGGACGGTGCAAGGCGGACTGCTATCTTCCCTGCCTTAAGGCACGCGCAAACAGGTGCGCAAGCGCTATTAGGGGATAGCGCCTGTCGGAAGATAGGGGCCATTGTTTTCAAGTGTTGTCATTTATTGAACGTACATGTTATGTCATGACATGTCATTTACTGAATTTGGGGAAGGACCCCTGTGTTTTTTTTTTCTTTCTTCATATTTTCTGTTTGCAGTGCAGTGTGGTTTATATTAAAGCTTAAGCTTTTCAACATATTTCTCGAATTATATATTTTTCCTCTCTCCCAATACCTTGATCTCAATATTGCAGTGTGGAAAATACCAATAATACTTGAATACATGAAAATAGAAGACATATTGAATGGTCTATGAAATAAATTAATTTAATGTAATTTCACATAACATGATTCATTTTGGTCCTTCATAGGAAATAATTTGGTCCTTCATAGGAAATAATTTGAGCACCTCTGCCATATAGGGTAACAACAATAACATGAAAGTATTTCCAGTAAGTGCAGTTTTTTTATGTAGGCTTATGTACACACAATTTATTATTATGAAATTAATTTAATTAATAATGGGGGGGGGGGGGGGTTCACTGTCCTATATAGCCATTGGCTCATGGCTGATCTATAGGACCAATCGGTTGATTGTATTTGTAGCTGTTTGTAGTTTTCATCCAATGAATGCCTTCCCATGGCCAGGGGCTGTCCCAATGGATGTCGCCCCTGGCCATGGGAAGGTATTAATTGGATGAAAACTATAAACAGCTACAAATACAATCAACCGATTGGTTCTATAGATCAGCCCTGAGCCAATGGCTATGAGCCTGGCTGTCTCCAAACTGATAATTGGAGTGATCACATGGAATGCTCTCTGAATGCCCCCCTCAGAGGTGTTAAGTGCCCCCTGCCACGGTGCCATTCATATGAATGGCCCATGGGTGTGAAAAGCTGGTATGTTTACTGTTTTTTGCGGGACAGGAAAAGTGGGGGGAAAGTACCACATAGTGTTCACATATTGAGCACTATGCGGTCATTTACTTGCCCGGAAAGCAGCTTTTTCATGCAGTGTGAAACACAGACACACAACTTCAACTTTATTATACTAGCGACGATTCCTCACCCACTCTGCAGCTCGCCCACTGCACGTCACATACGCAGCTCCGCCGCTATGCGGCCTCGCCTGCTCTCTCGCCTGTTCTATGACATCACGGATCGGATGACATCATCATGGATGACTTCATCACTGATGACGTTATCACTGATGATGTCATCATTGATGACATCACATCATTAGGTAATTAGCGCAATAACCTAATTAAATCCAACTCTGTCAGGTCACCCGCACGGTAGAGAGCTGCGCGGGCCTGAAATCTCTGCCCGATCCCTCCCCGGCCCGTGACATGCAGACCCGTGCCCGATCCGGCCCGGATGAGTTATGAAATTACTTGGCGCGAGCCTGTTGCGAGGCCCGAAGCCAATATTACGATATAATGACACATCTCTCTCCCTCTCTGTCCCTCAGCTTCTGCGGGCCGTCGTGCTCCTGCATTTGACTCTCTCTCTCTCTCTCTCTCTCTGTTCGGGAGCTGTACACCGACGGACACGGCACACACGGCTTGTTTTGTTGTTTTTTTACATACTGACACAGCACGCTGTCTGTCGCTGACTGAGCGGAAAGCTACATGTCATGACATGAGTATGACTGGCAGACTAACGTGACGTCACGTGAGGGTCTGTGTGTGACTGTGGCTGGGGGAGTGTCTGTGCACTCCTTTTTGTCTGACTGTGCTCTGCTGTGTAAAATCAAGCGAGTAATACAACGTTATTTAATTTAATTATTGAAACAGGCCCGGCCCGGACCTATTAATAAAAAAGAAAAGAAAAAACAAGCCTGGCCTAGGCCCGTATCGGCAGGCCCGAGGGCCCTGCGAGGGAACCTTCGGGTTTGCAGCTCTCTACCGCACGGGGGCTCTTTGCACCCCCTGGCATAGCTGTTGCTGGCCAAAATTCTGCTCACACACACACAGACACATCTCTTATTATATATAGATGAACGCCATCTGCAAATAGCTGGTTCATGATTTGAAATACTACAGCAGTTTATCTTGCAAAAGTCAACATACAGCCATAACATACAACATGATAGTGTATTCATCTAACAATATTGTTTTCCTTTAAGCAGGAAGATCCTTCTTCAAGAGAGACCTCCTAAAGGTCTCATTATGCTTTCCGCATCAGCGAGGAACGCGAGTGTCCGCGCGGAAAAGTGACGTCAAATCAGCAGACACGCCCCTCCGCAAGGCTCCTTGCGGACGGTTTTCGAGCGGCCGTGCGCACGCCGAAATTTGTAACTACGCGGACGCGGACAAAGTGGAGTTTTCAAGACTCGCGCTCAATTCCGCCTGCAGAAACCCACACAGAGTATAAAAGCTCCACACGTTTCCTCGTCGGATTCCGTGTCTCTCATTTCCGTGCGGCCGGCCAAAGCGTCAAGCATAATCCAGGCTTAACAGTACACATATAAAAAGACAGAAGTTTGTTCACATGTTGCCAGACAACAAAACAATCAGTAAACAAAGACAAAATGTAGTCAGCATTACCTTGGAAGATGTTCTCCTGGTGAATCCACAGCATCAAGTCACAGAGACAGAGAATGTCTGCCTTAATCTGTAGAGAAAGAGAGAGAGAGACAGACTCTGCTTAATACTCTCCTTTGTCAGTCCTGTATCTGTGTTCATTTGATGTGAGGGTGTGGCCTCATAACTTCAGGGTAAACAAGTCTCGTCTATAGTGTAACGACAGAGGCCAGAACCCGCAGGGCAGACGCAGTCACCACAGATCAGGTGAAGTAGTTCTACTATGTCCACTAGATGGAGACATTAACCACATAATCTACAGTCAACTAAACAGCAGACCAGAGGGGATCTAAAATATGTCTGATGTCACAGACAGCTGCAATATCAAAACTCTTACTGATGCGAAGCATGTGACAGGAAGTCCATTCCTTCTATTTTATTCCAAGAGATTTTACTATCTTGTGATTACATTGTTTTACTTTGTACTTTGTTTGATCATTTGTTGTATTTTAATGTATTGCCTCATCATGTTGCTGATTGTAACTAGCTTCCCCAGGTTTTAGGCCTAGTCGAGAACAGGAAGTGAAACCTGCTTAAATAAGCACATAATACATTAAATAGCTTATATACATTATATTACATTAAAATGTAATATGGTATAATACAATATAATATTGTTAATAAAGCATAGTTGAACTTGTGTGATAAAGAATTACCTATTAACTTCGTCAATTGTCAAAAGCATCTCATAACAGCCCTATCTGGCAGTGCTGCATGCATGAGAGAAACCAAAGTTTTCCCCCAGAGAGAGAGAGAGAGAGAGAGAGAGAGAGAGACGGGGGAGTGGGCAGACTGGTTTGAATCAGGAAACATCTGTCCACACTTTATTGCAGCAAGTAGCCCTAACACTACTTGACAAGAGCACGGTGAAGAAAAAATATGAAATAGAAAACGTCAGGCAGAGCAGCACTCTAAAGTTTTATCTGTCTTTTTGCAACAGTGACATTTTGTTTAGCCACAGACGCTCATGCTCCCCCCTTCCCCCCCCCCCCCGCCGCCCCTTCCCCCCATGGGTTTACAATGTGACCTCAAAGTAAGCAGCTTTGGTGCATCTGACTCTCACCATGTCAACACTTGATGGTGCTGTGCAGTCTGCAGACCAGCAAAGCCACACGTTTTTTTTTGTGTCTTTTCACCAAAAAGATTATTCAGCATCCTTCACCATAACCTTTACAAGTTAATGTATTACTTCTCCCGTCTTCTGAGCCTAACTCCACCTCCTGTTAAATGTGGAAAAATTCTAAAATTCAAGAGGCTGTGTGACGATCAAACGACCTGTGGAATCCATATCCCTGACATTACAGGAAAAAAATAGCTCAGTTCAATATGTCAAATAGAGCACCTTCCTCACGTCCATATAGCCACCATGTGTTGTCCCAGACAGCCAGGTTGGAGAGAGCCTGGTGACGCGCGGTTAGGTTGGCAGGGCAACAAGAAAACTCACTGGCCTCTATCTTCCGACAGGCGCTATCCCCTATCCCCGCTATCCACGGCACCTGTTGCAAGCGCAAATTAGAGCTGTGCCAATTCTGCCAAAAATCATCTGCGCCCCAAAATGCCTGCGCAAACGGGATTTGGGCGGTCTTAACTACCAGAAGTATTCACAGGCGTGGCCAGGCAATTTTTGTTCATGTGACCCTCAACACAGGCTTTGAGAATCCCGGGCCACTTACTGATACTTATGCTTAAATTAACCCACTCATATTCTGGTTTATTTCAAGAAAAACATTTTGGCTAGTGGAAATTCTAATTGGATGGTAACTTCTAGCAGCCATATTGGCAGGTGGCCAAAAAAGCTAATTTCAAGACCTGCAGGGAGAGCAAGTGGTGACATAGGAGTGAATGAGAAAAGGATCAAATATTGGTGTTTAAGACTGAATAATGACATCACAGCTGTTCATTTAAAATGAGTTATTCCTCTAAACCTGACTTCAAATGCCCCAAATTTTTCCACACCAGCGCCGTTCGGCCCCCAACCCTCAGCAAAATCTGGCGAGGAATTTTTTTTGTGGTCCTCTCTATCATCAAAGTTTCTGGGTTACGGCATGACAATATTTTTTCTGTATTATTTCAATTGTCACACTCATCGATACATATTTGAGGTTTGTTTATTAATTGGGAAAAGGACCACATGGAACAAAAGTTTGGGGAACTCTCTGATTTAAAATTAGATATTCCTCTAAATTGGGCTTCAAATGGCCAACATTTTCCGCCACCGCCCTTTGGACGGCGGCATCCGTGGGCCCGATGTGATATCCTTTCATGGGGCCCAAAATCCCTGGCTACGGCCCTGGGAGCAATGTCAGAACAGGGAAGGGAGGGGCAGACGGACGGGTGAAGGCTAGGGCGCGTGCTGGCCCGGGCTATGCTTGGCATCACCATGGTAACAAGTCCTACCTGACGTCACCTAGGACTATGGCTCTCGCACAAATCCATCTCCTCTCGTCTACGAGACTTCATGGGGGAGGGGGGGGGGGGGGGGGGGGGTTCATGGGGGTAACATTCAAACACCATCACCTATTTATTTGAAGCTTAGCCCACCTTTAATATGACCACCCAAGATTGTAACAACATATGATACAAAATTAAGAAATGCATAATATGGCCCCTTTAAACGTCTTTTCAACCTAAAAATGCTCGCTGGGTAAATAGCCTATGTCCATTGTCCAACAAGTTTTCTCAATGAATTTCCCCCTTTGCGATGTGATAAAAGTTTCTCAGTGAGTTATAGGCTAGTTGATTGCCTCAATTAATTATCTGGTAATTATGGAATCAGTCACTATGTCACTATGGGAGAGCTCGATCAAACATAAGCATGAGCGTATTATATTGTTTCACATGCGCAAATACATACTCATACCCAATTTTAGCAGCATAATTTGATGTCCTGGTGTGGCAAGGCTGTGCGTAATGACATATCGCGAGGTAAAAACAATGTCCATTGGCTTGGACATATTTTCGACAGGGAAAACAAAAGCATGCATCCCGCACAACAGAGTACTGTCGTGTGCGGTACCAGACAGGATTGAATGATCGTGATATAGCACCGTATGCACGCTTTGGGTAGCTAGTTAGTATTGGCTGGGATGGTGCATCGCCATTTAGTCGCTAACTCCTCCGTCAGGTGAGGCTGAGGGAGCCGAGGGAGGGATCTGCATTGGGGCAGGGCTTGGTACAGGAGTCGGAGCAGTGCTTGTGGACGGTACAGGAGCTCTAACATTATCCGGAGCCTCTGCTGATGTGCTGGCAGCAGCATCGCTAGAGACAGAAGCAGCACAGGGCTTTGGTATAAGAAACCGATACATCATGAACGCACAGCAGCTGCAAGAGTGTTGTAAGTCGCTTTGGATGAAGTAAATGAATGTAATGTAATGTACGTCAAGCTATGAGCTTTCGCTAGCAGCACAGCATTCACGAACTGAGAGAAAGATGATTTCTAAACTTCCTAGAAAAGTCACCATGGTGTGTGTGGAAGAATAATAATCGCCGATTGGTTCTCTACTGCTGGGGGCGTGTCTTTGGGTAGGGGTCTGCTGACAGACACATAATTTCTCCACAGTTCAGTCTGGGCAGCGGAGGGCGACAGTCGAGTCTGTCTCAGAGCTCTGTGTTTCTCAATACATGAGTTGAGAGGACATTGGAGGCGGGCTGAAGCTCAGTGCCCACCCAATCAGAAGCTAGAATCACTACTGGTATTTTCTGTACAATTTTTCCATTGGCTGGGGGTGAAAATAAACATATTTTCCTAACTTTTGATTGGGTGTGCAAGACTCATGTCTCATTTCATTTATTTTTTCATTTTTCATTTATTTAATGTGACTCATTGACCATGATCACATGGTATGGAGCACAAACAAAACATACAAAAACAATGTACAATGGCACACGGCATGGCTAGTGCATATGTCATTTAAACAGAGGCAGGACATTCTTCAAAAAAGCACCTAATTTACACATGACTTTTTGTCTGTCTGATTGTAGTAGTAAGATCAGTTTAAACATAGATGGACGAGTTAAATCATATCTGGGTAAATACCACTCTCTGAAATTCAAAATAATTGCATTCTTGCATTCAAAGAAAATATGATACTCGTCTCCCACACAGTTGTCACTACAGAGGTTACAGATCCTCATACTTCTATGCAGTCCTTTATATCTACCAACAACCTTGGGGATTCTGGTGTTATTAACCCTGAAGTTACAGATTGCATGTCTATACCTTTGGTTTACATACAGCAGATACTTTTCCAGTTTGAGTAATTTTTTTAATTCTATGTACAAGTCACATGATGTCATGCTTCTGAGCTCACTTTGCAATTTCTGCATAAACTGATCCTTGAGACTTTGCTCTGGGTGGGCATTGCCCACCTCTGCCCATGGCTGAAATCGACCTCGCATATCAAAACTCCTACTAACGTGGAGCATGTGACAGGAAGTCCATTCCTTCTATTTTATTCCAAGAGATTTTACTATCTTGTGATTACATTGTTTTACTTTGTACTTTGTTTGATCATTTGTTGTATTTTAATGTATTGCCTCATCATGTTGCTGATTGTAACTAGCTTAACCTAGTCGAGAACAGGAAGTGAAACCTGCTTAAATAAGCACATAATACATTAAATAGCTTATATACATTATATTACATTAAAATGTAATATGGTATAATACAATATAATATTCTTCATAAAGCATAGTTGAACTTGTGATAAACCTTACCTATTAACTTTGTCAATCGTCAAAAGCATCTCATAACAGGCCTATCTGGCAGTGCTCGTGCATGAGGGAAACCAAAGTTTTTTCCTCAAACCTGCAGGCAGAAAGCAACACAACTGATTATGAACCATTTCTACTATTTTAACATGAACACACTAAAACACAAACATGTTGTAAAAGAGCGTTGAGTTGTTTTGAATGTAAACTTCAGACAAACTGTAAATATATATATTTATTATTTATATACTGTAAACTCAGTAAACTGCTCTTATACAATATCTTTAGGTGGAGAAAATAA
This sequence comes from Poromitra crassiceps, assembly GCF_964638095.1. Taxonomy (NCBI): domain Eukaryota; kingdom Metazoa; phylum Chordata; class Actinopteri; order Beryciformes; family Melamphaidae; genus Poromitra; species Poromitra crassiceps. The sequence goes on from NC_139628.1 coordinate 6,011,656, forward strand.
TCTGCGCAACGACTAACCAGGAAACAACGAAATGAACCGAGAGGGAGGGGGAGAGAGAGAGAGAGAGAGAGAGAGAGAGAGACGGGGGAATGGGCAGACTGGTTTGAATCAGGAAACATCTGTCCACTTATTAACTTATAATCACTCGAGTGAGTACACTCTATTACGCATCTATCACTCACTTATTAATTATTTACTAACTCTACTTGACAAGAGCACGGTGAAGAAAAAATATGAAATTGAAAACGTCAGGCAGAGCAGCACTCTAAAGTTGTATCTGTCTTTTTGCATCAGTGACATTGTTTTGCCACAGACGGCTCATGTTTCCTCCCTCCCGCCCCTTCCCCCTATATGGGTTTACAATGTGACCTCACCGCATTCATGACAACTCAGACCGCCGGAGGTTTCATCTCGGAACCTCCGCCCCTGGCATATTTGCGTTCACACTGCACTTCCCTGTCGGAGGGAAAACCAAGGAGGCTTCTGGGGAGTGGAGGCGGTAATGCAACATTTTGGATGAGATGTGTGGATATGACATCAACTCGGACAAGGCGGAGCTCTGAATGATACCCGAATTTCCGAGCTGTAATTCCGGTCTGGACCACCGTTCAATTCACTTTTTACAGGTCGGAACCCATTTTTTCCGGTGGTCCGAGTTGTCTTGAATGGGGTAAAAAGTAAGCAGCTCTGGTGCATCTGACTCTCACCACCTCAACACTTGATGGTGCTGTGTGCAGTCGGCAGACCAGCAAAGCCACACATTTTTTTTTCTTCTTTTCACCAAAAAGATTATTCCGCATCGTTCCCCATAACCTTTACAAGTTAATGTATTACTTCTCCCGTCTTCTGAGCCACCAGTCTGAACTCCACCTCCTGTTAAATGTGGAAAAATTCTAAAATTGAAGGGGCTGTGTGACGATCAAACGACCTGTGGAATCCACATCCCTGACATTACAGGAAAAAAAGAGCTCCTTTCAATATGTCAAATAGAGCAGCTTCCTCACGTCCATATAGCCACCATGTGTTGTCTGTAGCTTTGCCTCTCTGCCCTGAAGGCCCCGATGAGCTCTGACGCTGCAGGTCTCATGGCCTCATAGTAACCATTTCAATGTGATGATACCATTTTTTTTTTTACTTGACCTTATAGCATAAAATGACCTATGAGTGAGCTCTAGCATGATCACAGCCTTAAACTTTCTAGTCCAGAATGTAGCACCTAAAATTGTAAGGGACATCCAGGTACATTGAAGGTAAGTGTGTCTTTCTGAGCCATTTTCAGAAAATAGTGCTGGTCCAATCGTCAACATTGTCAAAATCGCACAAATTACCAATTTTCAAAAGTTACTGATACAGCATCACAGCATTTTCTTTTTTAAGGTCATGAGTGGTGGTGGTGTTTTGGACATTGTAACTGATGCACTTTATTATTTTAGTTAAAGTAGTATTCTGAAAGAATTGTGCTTCATGGTATATTTACAGTACATTTATGGACAGTGAATTGAAGCATTGGAACAAATCCTCACTCTGTGGCGTTACACCACAAATAGAATTTGACCGCCACAAATAGATTTTGACCGCCACAAATAGACTTTGACTGCCATAATGTATGAATTTCAACTAGTTGATTGCAAACTCCTGCTGTATGGCTTATATAAGTATTGTCTTGGCTGAACATCATTCCAATCAAAGTTAGGAAATGCCATTTTCATCGTATTTTAATGTTGTTTATGCCTACAAAGCATGTTACTTTGTACTTGAGTTCACCCCTGGAAGTGATTTGGTCATTGCATTTAAGCCAGCAGTATTCTAACCATAGTGACCTGTATGCAGAATATATATTTTAGATAGACAATTATTTTTTTCATCATTGTAAACCCACTGAACAGTAAAGATGATATTAATGTGATCTGTGTAGTTCTTCATAGATCTAGCCTCTTCATTTTGCACTTGTGCTTACGTTTTCCTTACAATTTTAACCTTATGGAGAATCGGTTTTATGCAACCGATTAAATTGTATGGACAACTTAACTCGGACTCATAAGGAAAATCTTAACTTAAGGTGCTTTGTGCAACCGGCCCCTGATCCTAAAACTGCCCCTGTTGATACTGTATGTCTTAGTAGACACCTTTATAAACACATTGTGAATACATTTCTTGTTAAGGAACTTATTCCTAGATAGACCAAATATCTGATTAAATGCCATGACTATATGGTTCCCAAGCAATTTAGCAATTGCATTTTGCAAATGCACTAGTGATGTGTAGTGTTAGTAGTGTAGCCCCTAGAGCAGGGGTGCCCAAATTATTTCCCATGAAGGGCCAAAACTCAATCTGGGTGGAGGGCCGAGGGCCAAAAATAAACGTGGAATTACATTAAAAGGTATTGTTTTATAGAAAATTAACATTCTAAATCTAAAATAACATTTCAATATAATAATCTACTTTTTATCTGTTTGGTAATTGTAATAATTTGCAATTGGTTATATATATTTAAAAAAACATCTGCATTTGTGGGGAGCTTAAACATTTAATCAGTAAACACCCAGTTAACTCATTGAGTGCCATTGACATCTAAAGACGTCAATTCAAATAGTAACGTAGAGTGCCATTGACGTCTAAAGACGTCAATTGCGTTTTTTGACAGTGGGACGTGGATCAAAGCCTGATGCATCTCCTGTAAAAGTATGGGGGATTTTGAAGGTGTATAAGCTATTTTACGGACCCATTAGGTGGCGACAGTGCTCTCCGGATTAGAGAAAGATGAGAAAAAAGAGTAGAAGAAGCCGTGGGGAAACGGAAACCGATGCATGCTGTAACGTTAGCTGTGAACAGCAGCCAATCTGCTCCCACAATTGAGCCTTTCTGTCTCGTTGCGATAGTTTCTCCATATGATTAGTTGCCAGAAAAGGAGCACCCGACACCAGCGTCTTTCTGAAAAGTTAAATTATTCTCAGCTGGAAGCGCTGGGAGCCGGCGCACAAAAACGGCGGAGCGCTGTGAAAATATACGCTGGGTACAGCGCACTTTGAAACGTGCAGCAGAAAATTCGTGCAGCAGAGAGCCACCAGAGACACTCCCACGGAGGAGGAGTTTGCAGTTGAGGGGGGTGGGGCACGCAGGGCACCATACAACACCGACCCAGACAGCAGGCTCCAGGGACAGATTGGCAAACACAAGCTAGAATACCTGATGCCCACCAGCAGTAAATCAAGACCAGCAGGAAGGTGTAGGGTCTGCGCACGCAGGGGCCAGCGCTGCTGGTTGCAGCTAAAAAATATTATTTTGCCATCAAAATTCCTTTGTTTTTGCTGTTTTATTGAAGGAAATTACTCTTCAGATATTTGAGGTGTCACTACATCAGAAAATATTAGCTTCAGAGTCAGTGATGTGCTTGAAATGCTTCATTTCACAAAAGGCTCATTATCTCAGGTTCTACAGTAGTTTGAAACATCTGTTTTTGGTGAAACCAACCTATCTTCTACTGCTGATAACTAAAGAACGGAAAATTATATAAATAAACTTTTTTTGCTGATGATACAAGAGAGTCTCATCGTTCTTTGGGCGTGTTCGGTGTTTACATAGTAATATCACACAATATTCTGTGGGTCTTGAGAAATCACTGAAAACGCTCTGAAAGGGCTGGCACTGGGAGCGTCCGTTTTCCAGAAATGGCTGGCAGCCAATGAGTTAAAAACAGTTGTATTTTCCACCTTTTTAATCAAGAGAGAAATTTGACTTAATTCACAACTTGAAAAAAGGGTACTTTGAAAAACAGTTTCGTAGTGGCGACGTATATTGTACTCTTTCAAAACAGCCACTCTCTGTCTGCAAATGAGACAAACTGTTGAATTTACTTCGGGAAAAAAAATACTTGTCTTGCCACTCCGTCCTAAACTTTCTTTTGTCAGTGTGCCAATGCTGTGATGATGATCTGTATATCTTGCTGAGCTGGTGTAAAGCCAGTGACTGGGGAGGGATCAAATATCAGAGCTCACCCCCAGCCAACCAATCAGGAGCAATCAATCCTCAGATAGCAATGCCTCACACCGGTGTGATAGAGTCGGGGAGAGAGAATACCAGCTGCACAAAATTAACGTTAATCGTAGATAGAAGAGTCCCGACATCTCCATTCAGGCGCGGACTGCTGCTGCATAATCGGGCACGTCGGGCAACTGCCCGGTGGCCTGGCCTGCAAAAATAATAATAATAATAATAATAATTTTACCCCCAAATCCGTGGCGGGCCCAAAAAATCTCATATTGTTTTTGGCTAGTTCTAGCTGTTGTTGATAACTGTCAGTCTGTCTGTCACTCTCTGTCAGATACCGCTCAAGTCCACAAGTGTGTTAACGTCACTACGTCAGCAGGGTCACGTAGAGTGCACTGACTCATGCAGCCAATCAGATTAACGGGCTATGTTTGGATCAACTCGTTTTGCAACCCGGGGCCGCCGGCGGACCTCGGGCGGGTTGAGTTTGCTATCAAGTAAAATGACTCGACCCCGCCCAGGCAGCCCAGCCCCCACAGCCCAGAGCCGAGCATCCACGGGGAAATGAGAGGAGAGAGAGAGAGAGAGATATCTGCCTGTGGCACAGTAATAGGCATCTATCTCTCTCTCTCTCTCTCCCCTCATTTCCCGGTGGGTGCTCGGCTCTTTCCGTGGGTGCTTGCGCGACCCGGCACCCACGTTTTCGGCGCCCTTGCCTACAGCAAACAACGAGACATTTTCATTCAAAATGTTAAATTAATGTATGTATCAAATTGTTACTATTTATTGTTTGATTTCTCTTACCAACTACAAACAAGCTAGTGCAACAACAGGCACACCCGTCTTGGAAGCTTGCTCCCATGTTGACAGACAACACAACAGGCTTGTCACAGTGCTGCTCTAAAAGAGAATAGGGGAAGTTCCATTAGTACAACAGACTGACAGCCAACTGTAATGTCCACTGTTATGAAAGCTATGGAAGCCATGGAAGGCCATTTCCTCTACCTGTAAAAAACAAGCACCAATTTGCAGTAGCTGCAACAACATCAATATAAATTGCAGGATGGTAGGGGCAGCCCACCTCTGCCTCTGCCACCCTGCATTTTTAGCCAAGCCAACATGAACACAATCACATCACACACCTTCTCTCAGACACACACACACACACACACACACACACACACACACACACACACACACACACACACACACACACACACACACAAACACACACACACACACACACACACACACACACACACACACACACACACACACACACACACACACACACACACTTGACCTCCATGCCAAATTTTAGCCTCCTAGTGTGGAAACTGTGGCTGCCAAAATGTGGGGAACTTTTTGTGGACAGACCAACTGACCAACTGAGCGATAGAGCTGCTGGTCACAGCAAGAAAATAAATAAATAAATAAATAAATAAATAAATACATACATACATACATACATACATACGGTACATACATACATATTACATACATACATACATAAATGCAGCACATACCAGTTGCCCCCCATCATCAAGTGAGATTTTTGATCTCAATATGACTTAGTCTCTCATAATTATCAGATGCTAAATTATATTTACGAGATACTATCTCAAAATTATACTAACTCATACTGTCTCTCATATATATATATATATATATATATATACTGTATATATATATATATATATATATATACTGTGTGTGTGTATATTTTATCAGGTTTTAAGAGTCAAATGACTTACCTTGTTTGTCTTTTGATTAACAGACTGGTTGTATTGAACAGACTGAAGTGTCCTTGTCTTTCTCTACTTGGTTTGTTGGCCAACCTGACATGGCTCAACTTGATGTCATTGAAGACAATCGTTACAACACTTCAAACACTACAGTTTGGCATGGTGATGATGTAAGCACGGATTTTCATCTGTTGTATCAATATTTAAGCAATATTAGATGAGAGGGTGTGGCGTCATTTCAGCAACAGCCAAGGTATGGCAAGAGACGCGGTGGGGGGGTTGGTGTAGTGGGGGCGTCCACCCCTTAGTGGAACATTTTTGTGAAATCAGCTGTGAAATAGTCCATTTTTATTAGTTGTTTCTATGCAATTCAAACAATGTTGTGCAAGCTCAAAGTTCAGCTCACGCAGATTAAAATTAACTATAGTTCACGTTCATAGCTCATATTTTGAACTTTGAGCTATAGCTCACAGTCCCAAAAAATGAGCAGCTCAGTTCATTTCAAGCTCACTTCTTGTTTACCCAGAGAAAAGGCCATTGAAAACAGAACACACACCTTTTAACACACAATAGCTTTTTAAACACATCTTTATTTTAAAAGAGGAATGTAAAATTCAGGGGCTTTTAGCCCAAGCTTCAACAAGAGCAGACATATTTTGTCTTGCTCTAAAATAAAAAATATATAATAAAAAATACAATACAGTAGCCTACCTAGCATCCACCCCACCCCCCCCCCCCCCCCCCCCCAGTCCAGTTATGCCTACCCCACACTACAGGATTTTCAAATCCTTGAAGATTATAAAAATCTTGAGAGCCCACACACTACAGGACAGAGAGAGCCGATTTTTTAACATTTCAATCTTGGGACACACACACAATCTGTCTGTTCAAACGCAGCCCCACACACTAGAAGATTATGCCGAAGATTCACCTTGGAAGCAGGGCTCGACGTTAACTTTTAAAATGCCTATTCAGTGTGCGCACCGGGTGTAGTAGTAGTAATAATGATAATAATAATAATAAAATCCCCCAAATGTACGATAATTTCATCATTTTGTGACACAGTCGAATCCTACGTCTATCACTCTATCTGTTTATACAATCATCTCTTCACACAACGTCTTTGCAGCCAATACGTGCTTGAATGTGAGTTGTTGTTGCAACGCAGGCTGAGATCACAGTGTTGAAACATCATGCCAAGTCCAAAAAGTAGCCTGTGATCAGCCAGCCCCGCCGCGCTGGGGAGGGGGCGTACGATAATTTCACTCCAAAAACGATAATTTTGACCCTCTGGTACGATAATTCAACATTTGCCATCTGGCAACACTGGTTGTAGGCTACATGCTTTGCAGTATAGCATTATGCTGGAATTATGCTTGAAGTTTGGGCTGTCGCACGGAAATGAGAGACACTGAATCTTGACAAGGAAACGTGTGGAGCTTTTATACACTGTGTGGGTTTCTGCTCGCGGAAGTCTTGAAAACTCCACTTTGTCCGCCCAGCCGCATCCATTCGGGGTGTAGGCCTACTGTGCACGGCCAGGCGAAAACCGTCTGCACAGGTGCCTTGTGGAGGGGCGCGTCTGCTGATTTGACTCACTTTTCCGTGCGGACACTCGCCGATGCGGGAAGCATATGAGACCTAAGCGCTTGTTGTAGGCTACATGCTTTGCAGTATAGCATTAGTTTTCCGTCCCGTTCAAAGATGCACGGGTATTTCACCTCGATGACAATTTCCTCGTTCTTTGTTTCTGTGCGGGGCTGCGGGCGGACACAGACCAGATTATTTTGCGAAAAACTGTAATGGAAACGCAGCTACTACTGGCTCTCTGCTCAAGATGCAATCGCCTGTCGGGGTGTAAATATCTAACATGTTAGATATGCCCGATTCACAATCGGGAAGAGGAAGTCTTCCCGATTGTGAATCTTTGAACCCCACACACTACAGGATCATTTGGGAAGATTATCTGCCCGACGCGCCTCAAATCGGGAGCACCCCCGAGAAAATCGGGAGGGGGGAATCTTGGCCATAATCTTGCAAATTATCCTGTAGTGTGGGGTAGGCATTATTCACAGGCAGCTGTTCTATAAATTATAGATCCTATTCACCTTATGTTCCAACACAGGGGTCAGCCAGTTACTTCCTATTGTGTTGACACTTCCTGTGACAGTACAGTACTAGTGAGCAGGTAAAACAGACGGTGTTTTGAACAGGAAGTCATAACACAACTGGGTCAAGCGGGCGGGGCTACATAAGGTGAATCAATCTATAATTATTGTATTGTATCTTATATGTATTGATTTGGTACTTATGGTAGGCTATATCTTGTATTGTATCTTGTAATTCATTATATTATTATTATATAGTCTATATTATACATCTATATAGATCATTATAGTATAATCATCACTATAAGCAGATTCCACTGTATAATCATGCAACTGTAGGGATCAAGTGAATCGGTTGGGTGCTCAGTGGTTGGGAGGGTGCACTGCACTGGTTACAATTTTGAGTTTCGGCTCTGGCATGTGAATAAGGGCTCTTGGAAACTATGCAATATTTGGGAATACCATGGGACCTGAAAATCTTGGATAACAACATTGTGTTGGAGGTGGGTACAGTTTTATTGTGATTGATAACTTGCAGCCATTTTAGCCGAGACTGCAGTGGAGTGAGTAGGGTTGCCAACCTTCCCTTAAAATACGGAATCGTCCCGTATTTGTAAACAAAAAGACGTGTTCCATATTGAACTGATACAGGACGCGCTTTGTCCCGTATTCGAGAGACACTGTAGTACAAAGCTGTTTGAGTGAGTAAACTCCACAGAGGAGTCTCGTCTGCTGGCAATGGCACCGCTGCCTCTCCCCCTATGTAGCCGGTGACACCGGCCCGGTGTCATGTTACAGCAGCCTGAGCGAGAGGCTGTGGACAGTGGGCAGGACACAGGAAGCACTCCAAAAAGTTCCTCACTCACCAGGCATCACAATGCCATTGTTTTTTCACATTGTAAATATATTTAGATGTAATAATAAAGGCTTCGAGAGCCTGGTTTAGGTACCTTGAAAGTGCTGGAATTAGGCTACTCTTAAAAGCTTCCATACTTTTCAATAGCCTAATTGTCCTTTTATTCAGAAGATTTCATCTGAAATCTAAAATGTTTTGCACTAATGATGTAAACTCTTGCAGGTCTGTCTATTCAAAAGAATAGCTATGTAAAATTGCTGTTTGCACTGTTGAAATAATTGTCTTGAATGAGTAGGCTACTGTACATGCCAATGTGAAGATAAATTAGGCTATCTCAAAATGTCATTTGCACTACTGTTTATTGTTTTTCTTAAAATGTTGAACTTTGAACAGCCCCAGATGATTCTGCCTTGTTGGTATCTGGAGAGAGCCTAGAATCTGTTAGATCATCCCTAAGCAAAGAGCTTCACAACATAAGCTCATGGCTATGCAAAAACAAACTATCCCTGCACCTTGGAAAATCTGAATGTATTGTTTTTAGTTCTAAATATAAATTAAGGGACCATCCCAGTTTCTCGGTGGAATGTAATGGGACCAAGCTACAGGAAAAATGTTGTGTAACATATCTGGGTTGTAAATTGGACCAGTGTATGACAGGTGAAGATACGGCCCTCCCTGTTACTGGGAAGATCCACTCAAGGACAAAGTATTTAGCTAGAATAGCTAAATTCTTGGACAAGAGGGCCATGAAGCTGTTAGCTACATCCTTAATCCAATGTCACTATGACTATAGGCTACCTGTATATCCTGGTACAGTGGTCTAACTAAAAGATCAAAAGACAGGCTTCAAATAGCCCAAAACAAATTAATGAGGATTGTCCTTGGCCTCAGTCCAAGAACTCATATCAGCCCGCACATTTAGAAGAGTTGAATTGGCTCCCAGTGGAAAATAGAGTTCAACAGCTAAAACTCTTCATGGTCCACAAAATTCGACATGACCATTGTCCAAGCTACTTTACAAAGTATTTCCAATGTGTACGGGATGCTCATGGCCGGAATACGAGAGCCAGTGTAACAGATTTGAAACTACCAAACCTAAAAAGTAAGGTGGGGAGAAGCACATTCCTCTACACAGGGGGAGCGGAATGGAACAAGCTCCCCAACGAAATTAAGACAGCGAGTTCTGTGAGTGGTTTTAAAAACCTGAAGAAATACTTGCAGAGTAATCTAGAATAGTTGACGAGGCTCTTCTGTCCAGCAAATTTTGCACTTACTGTATATCTATTGTTTTGCTTTGTATTGTTTATTTAACCTGTAATGTACATTATATGTTGGGTGTATTGTATGTCCTGTTCTTAATAACAGGGACCATGTTGGAAATAAGTGATTGCACTTTCACATGCTATCCGGGCCCGCCAGGCCTTAATGGTAGGGGAAACACTGCATGTATTGTGTCATGTACATGTACATGTTCCATTTTTATTACACCTTCCTGTGTCTGCTGCACTCGGGACCAGCTTTCATTGGATGGCTCAGAGGTTAAATGACAACATCAGGTTCGCTGGAGACATCACCACACATGATTGCACTGGGTTTCCTGGATATGGAGGCCAGTAGCCACAATGGTAAGTGAAAAAGGTGACAGACCAGGGCAGACATCAAACTCAGAAATCCTATTTTGGGATAAAAATGGTGACTATCACCCAAAGGTGACTAGTTTGCATCCCTGAAGCAATCATGTTTTTTTAAGCAGACAATTCATAGAATACATCTCACCATGCAACAAATTTAAAATGTTGACAACTCAAATGGTGCTATGCTAGTAGTTAATATTACCCTGGTGATTAAGGTCCAGCTGAGCACATTCTGTAGAGAGACAATTAGATATGCATTTATTTTGTCAATGTTAACACGTTCACTGACGTCGACGAGTTAACTCGTCAAAAAAAAAAAAACGGTTGACTGCCGTCGACGAGTTGACTCGTCAATTTTTTTTTTTTTTTTTTTTTGACGGTGGGACGTGGATCAAACCCTATTTTATTTTTATTTAACCTTTATTTATACAGGTGAATCACCTTGAGACCTAGATCTCATTTTCAAGTGTGACCTGTTCAAGCAGCATCCAGACAGAAAGTTACAGTAACAAAAGTTGACAGACAATATGACAACAGTATACAGTACCAGTACAGACAATAAATAAAATAACCAAAAGGCTAACAGAGACACATTAGACAAAAAAGGGGGGATGTTAAAAAGGAGATGGTCAGTTGTTAAAACAGGAGCACAGCGAGGCAGGGATTTCAAGGTTGTGCAGCAGTAACTTAAAGCTAGGCAGTGGGATGAGGCTGGACAGCTTCAGTGTCTGTTGAAGCGTGTTCCAGGTGAAAGGGGCAGAGTAAGAGAACGCTTTTTCCCCCCTCTCAGTATGGACAGGTGGGATGGTGAAGGTGATGTAGTCCTGGGTGCGTAAACTGTAACTTGAGTGCTTGTGAGATAAGTACGAGGAAATGTAAGTGGGTAGCAGACCGGTGATGGATTTATAGATGAAAATATACCAGTGCAGGGTTCGGCGCATAGTGAGAGATGACCAGTTGACTAGGGTGTATAGATGACAGTGATGAGTGAGAGACAGTTTTCAGAAGCGTTCATATACAGCACATCACCGTAGTCAAGGACCGGCAAGAAGGTGGCTGCAACAATACGTTTCCTTGTGTTGAAGGAAAAACAGGATTTATTCCTGAAAAAGAAGCCCAATTTCAATTTCAGTTTTTTTAACAGGTTCTCAATATGGGGTTTAAAAGACAGACCGTCATACATTAAAATTCCTAGATATTTATAGGAGGCAACGGCCTCAATGGGAGTCCCCTGCAGTGAAGTAATGCAAGGGAGAGCAGCTGGCACCTTCCTGTTACCAGAGAAGAGCATAGTTTTAGTTGTGTCTGCATTTAACACCAGTTTGAGGCAGTACAGGTGAGATTGTAGGGCATCAAACGCAGTTTGTAGGAGACCGAAGGCAAGAGCAACAGTGCTCGCACAGCAGTAGACAATTGTGTCGTCCGCATACAGATGGACAGAAGCATTAATGGTGTGCCCCAGGTCATTGATGTAAATAGTGAAGAGAGTCGGAGCAAGGACCGAACGTTGGGGCACAGCATTTGAGACTGTGAGATTACTGGAAAACAGCTCACCGAACTGTACACACTGTTTGCGGTTTGACAGATAGTTAGAGAACCATCCGACAGCATGGGCTGATAGACCAATGTCTGACAAACGCTGGCATAAAATGGAATGGTCCACAGTGTCAAAAGCTTTGGACAAGTCAATAAAAAGTGCAGCAAAGAAGTTTTTCTTGTCCAAAGCCTCCACAATGTCATTAACGACCTTGGTAGCAGCGGTCACCGTACTGTGCTGCTTTCTAAAACCAGATTGGATTGGGGATAAAATGTAATTTAGACACAGGAAATCCTTAATCTGGTCATTTACTAGCTTTTCGAGGACTTTGGCTAGGACCGAGAGCTTGGAGATGGGTCTGTAATTATTTAGACACTTAGGGTCTCCACCTTTCAAAACAGGCAACACAAAGGCAGTTTTCCAGACATCAGGAACGACATTGTTCAAAATAGACAAGTTAAGAACATGGGATAGTGGTTCGGCGATAATAGATGCAGCTAGACGCAGAAAGAAGGGTGGGAGATTATCAGGGCCTGCCGATTTCCTGGGGTCCAGCACCTTTAAGGCCTTACAGACATCACTAGTGAGGAAGGGAGAGAAGGAGAAGGACTGAGTACCGGAGTGACTACTAGAGGTGATTCCAGGAGGGGGAGGAGGGGGAGGAGGGGGCGGTTTGCATCCAGTTACGGTGTCAAACAGTGAACCAGATTTTATGAAGTGCTTGTTAAAACAGTTTAACATATCAGATTTATTATATACTGGAGTGGAGTCAACAATAATGTTGGGAGGCAGTTCAACAGAACCAGAGTCGGCAGAGAGGGAGTTTACTGTTTTCCAGAATTTCCTGGGGTCGTTTAAGCTTGTAGTAGTCTGTAACAGGTAGTAATCACTTTTGGCTTTTTTGACAGAGGCAGTGAAGCGGTTTCGTAACTGGCGGAAAGAGAGCCAGTCCGCCTCTGAGCCAGACATCCTGGCAGTGGCCCAGGACTGATTTATTTTAAGAAGAAGGGAAGATAGTTCATTAGTGAACCACGGGCTGTTTCGACCCTTTACCCTGGAGCGGCGAAAAGGGGCGTGCTTGTCAATAAAATAAATAAAACTATCATAAAAGTAAGACCAAGCGAGGTTAACATCACTAATGAGAAAAATCCTGTCCCACCGGAAGCGGTGAACATCGTGAAGGAAGGCTTGCTCATTCAAAATTTTAAGATTTCTTTTACAAATAACACGGGGCTTGTAATGGGGGATTTTGGTGTCCCTGATGGCGCCAATAACACAGTGGTCACTGAGGTCATTAGCAAAGACACTGGAAACAGAGAATTTGTGGGGCCTGTTTGTGATGAAAAGGTCCAGGAGGGTTGATTTGTCTAACCGTTTGGGGTTAAGACGGGTTTACATCTCCTATAAAAATATGGGAGCTATTGAATGTGTATAACCTATTTTACCGACCCACTAAGTGGCGACAGTGCTCTCCAGACTAGAGAAAGCCGAGCAAAAACAGCAGGAAAAAGCGTGAGGAAACCATTCTCATGAAAATGGTTTGGCGAAAACGCTTTCGCGCTGGGAGCTGGCGCACAAAGGTGGGGGATTCCAAAAATAGACTCTGGGTGCAACACACTTTGAAACACGCAGCAGAAAGCCCAGAATCGCACGCAGCTTCATCCCAGCTCACAACCGAAACCCCAGAAACGAACGAGCCCGATCCAGACTTGCCCGACGAGCAGCCGCCAGGCAGCACAGACAGGCAGCAGAGACTTGCATGTGACACACGCTGCAGAGCCACCAGAGACACACCCACGGAGGGAGGAGTTTGAAGGAGAGGGGGGTGGGGGTGCTCCTATATTGGAGGAAATTACTGTTCAGAACTATTGTTTAGATGTCTGATGTCTCACTGATGCCAAAAATAAATGGTTAAAGTGACTGTTCTGCCTGTTCTATCGAATTTCACAAAAAGGCATTTATCTCAGCTTTCCTTCTCAGACGCTGAAACCATGCTGTATTCAACTGCTAATGCCTACATAACAGAACATGATAAAAACGAACTCTTTTAGACAGAGAAAGCACACATTCTATTAGTTATTTTGAGATATTTTGTGTTCACAAAGTCCTAGCAGAAAATAATCCTCTGCTCTTGAAAGATGAGCCAGAATCCTCAGAAAACCCCTTGGCAGAAGCTACCTACTGTATTGGAAAAACTGTTGGCAGTGAATGTGTTAATAGCAAAAAAATGGCCACTTACAACTATGCCTAAGATAGCCTATTAGTACATTTGAATGTACTAATCTTACATAACAAATCTTATACTTTTACTTGGTAAATTTCACATAGCCTATAAAGCCAGATTCTCTAAGCCCTTCCCAAACCTGAATAGTTTTTGGGTTTAACTCAAGACATACATGGATACACTAGCCCTTATGACGAACCCAAAAAGTGAAGGCACACTATTATTATGAAAAATAGTTTTCTGCAGCTAGTCCCCAAATAAGGTGTAGCCTACTGACTTTATTGAGCTTATATTGTTTATATCAATTCTTTCTTTCGGGTATTATTTGGTTTGCAAACTGTTACCTAGAATTGTAAGTAAGTAAAGTTTATTATATAGCACCTTTCACAGACCAGAGTCACAAAGTGCTTCACAAGATCAACGTAAAAAAAAAAAAAACATATACAAGAATCAAATATTTAAACACATGAACAAGACACAACTAAAATACAATGATACATAGCTTAAACAAAAGCCACACTAAATAGGTGAGTCTTTAGCTGCTTTTTGAAAATGTCAATGGACACAGCGGAACGTATGGACAGAGGAAGGGCGTTCCAAAGCCTGGGAGCTACAGATTGAAAAGCTCTATCACCTTTGGTTTTAAGCCTAGAGCAGGGAATGGCTAGAAGGCCTTGGTCTGAGGATCTAAGTGACCTGCTGTTGGTATAGGGATGAAGCAGGTCACTAATATAGGCAGGTGCCTGCCCATGCAGGGCTCTGTATGTGAATACAAGAACTTTAAATTGAATCCTAGAAATTATGGGGAGCCAGTGTAAGTGTTGTAGAATAGGAGTGATATGGCACCTCCTACTGGACCTGGTCAACAGCCTTGCAGCAGCATTCTGGACCATTTGTAGACGGTCCAGAGATGATTTACTAAGGCATGTGAAAAGAGCGTTGCAGTAATCTAAGCGAGATGATACAAAGGCATGAACAATCAATTATAGCTCAGTTTGGGACACAACAGCGCGGAGCTTAGAAATGTTTCTCAGATGGAAAAATGAGGTGCGGGCCAAGGACTTAATGTGTTGATCAAAGCTCATAGCTTGATCAAAAACTACCCCAAGGTTCCTCAGGTTCGACCGCACGGTGGAGGAGAGAGACCCCATACACTGAGTAACCTTGGGGACAATACTATCAGGGGCAATAATAAGGACGCCCAGCTGCGGCGACCCCCTCGGGGCAGTCAGCGCCGTCGATTTCGCTCGAGCATAATTTGCACTTAAGCGTCATGCCCATGATTTTTAGAGATTTATTTTTTTAGGGGGACAACATTTTTAGGGGGACAAAATGTCCCCATGTCCCCCTGCTTCCGGCGCCCATGGTCCAGAACGACCATTCCACGGATGTATTCTACTGTACGTGAGATGATGGAACACAGAATCCAAAACGTCCAGTTTTTGCTACGAGTGATTTATGGTCTAGCCGCACTTCAGAGCCTTACTTGAGTCTGACCATTCATTTAATTGAGAACTGGAAACTGAACAGTGGCTGTCTTTCGACATCATACTTCCCACAAGACCACACAGGGGAGCTCATAGCACAAGGCCTGAACGACGCACTTCAATGCTGGGGATTGTTGGAGAAAATGTAAGTTTCATTGGCATTTCCTAATCAATAAGCTAATAATTGCATACGCATAATTAATTATATGAGTCATTAGTCATAAGACATCTCACAAAAATTCATATTTGGACAGGCAGACACATAGGAGGAGATTTCTTCCCTTTGCTCTGGCCTTCAGAAACTCAGCATGACAATGACCATGAGACAGGAACGCTTGCTGATAACAGTCTCCCAGTCGGACTGCACTGATGCACACTCCAAACTATTCACACATTCCTCCCCCCCTCTTTTCCTGATCTCTCTCTATAAGTAATCCATGTCAACTGTCAGTCATCACTAAATATTTGGACTCTGTACATGATCAGATGTGTACATTGAGATTCAGTCACTCCTATAATGCAGTTTATAGGAGAATGTTATGGCTTTAAATATACTTCTATAATACACTTCCTGGACTCCTGGTTTCAATTCATTTGGTTTATATTAGCTGTTATTATATTGCGGATGAGGAGTGGTAAATTCCAGAACATGACAGCCATGACAACAGACAGTGGATCTAACATGGTGAAAGCCCTGCAGCTCAATGGCTGGGCTCGCCTCCCGTGCTTTGGGCACAGACTTCACTTAGCCATCGGTGAGTGAAATTTTAATAAAATATTGCCACTCTCATTCAGCTATGGAGTTGGTTCATATTCATAACAATACTGATATATTAATAAAATAACTACAATTACAATTGAAAACAGAACAAAGTAAAATGAGGAGATTAGTCTCCAATGTAATATACATTTTATTATATTAAAATATTTTGTATATGAAATATATAGTATTGTAGAATAACCTGTTTTCAATAAAATAGTACAATTTAAATACAGTTGTTAATTAAAATGTACAATGTGATTTAGGTTCAATTTGATTATTAATACAATTCTATTCTTTTTAGAAAACAGTGCCAAAGACCCCCGTGTTGAGCGCACAACAAGTGTCTGCAAGAAAGTCTTCAGCGCATTCTCCTTCAGCTGGAAGAAAAAGAGGGAGTTGGTTCAGGGTCAAGCAAAGCACAAACTACCTCAGAAGAAACTCAAAACCGAGACACCAACAAGATGGGGTTCCAGACTTGAGATGATTGAGAGAGTTACAGTAGTAATAGAGTCCAGCGCGCTTCAGCCAGGTTTGGAATAAAAAGGGTCCTGGTGCTCAACAGTGGAGGACAATATGCATAAAATAATATTTTACCTGGGCACTTCACACAGACTACCCGAAGTAAAGACACCGGAGCACTCTTTTCCGTCTGCACGTTTTAATAGAAGGGGCTGACTGACGTTTCGACAGACAAGTCAAAACTTTTGACTCTGAGGAAGACAGACTTGTCTGTCGAAACGTCAGTCAGCCCCTTCTATTAAAACATGCAGACGGAAAAGAGTGCTCCGGTGTCTTTACTTCGGGTAGTCTGTGTGAAGTGCCCAGGTAAAATATTATTTTATGATTGAGAGAGTGCTGGAGCACGAAGGCAGACAAGAAGATGAGGCATCTGGCACCATCATGGCAGGACATTGAAGTTATGGAGTCTGTGAAGAAAGCCCTGAGTCAACTAAAGGACTTCACAGATGCACTCTCAGGTGAGGACTATGTAAGTGTGTCCTACATAAAGCTAGTGCTTCACCTCTTAAAATCTGGCCTCTTGAGGCTAGATGACGACGACGACGACAGTGAACTAACCAAAACAATGAAGACAACCATTCTCAACTACCTCACTGAGAAATACGAGGACAAGGACATCACCACTGTTGAACTGCTGGATATGACTTTGCTTGTTGATCCAAGGTTCAAAACCCAATACATCCACAGCGACAAGATGGAGGGAATACAAGCCAGAGCTGTGACTGAGCTGGAGTCCCTGCTGAGTAAACAAGCACAGCATGCAGCAGTATCGGCTCAGCCATCTACCTCCACATCACAGAGCGCTGAGGCAGAACAACCACCACCAAAGAAAGCCAAGAAAACACTGGCCAGCTTTTTGAAAACTTCAGGTGCTCCAGCTGCAGCCGGTACATCTGCTCCTCCATCTCTAAAAGAGGCAATAGAGATTGAATTGAAGGCCACACCAAATATCGACAGTGAAAAGGATCCTCTGGAATGGTGGAAAGGCCACGAGGGAGACTTTCCAAGGGCTAGCCAGCTAGCTAGGAAATATTTGTGTATTCCAGCAACAAGTGCTCCCTCAGAAAGAGTGTTTAGCACTGGTGGTAGTTTTCCTGGCTAAAAATCTGTGACTGTCATACTTTGTCAGTGTGTCTTTTTTTATAAGGAGATAGAAGGTGTAAATATGTGAAGGATATTTTCTAAAGCTGTTCAGTATTCAATAGTCAGGGTGATTCAGACAGTATTTGGTCACCTTTGGTTGATTGTTTTGGTTCTGAATCACATTGCACACAAAAAAAGATACTTGAGATTGCAGGAGTTTGTTTACATTCGTATTAACCTTTTATTTCCTAAATAAGCTATATTTATTTGTTTTACCTTTTGAAACCAATGTTCATTATGAAGTTATAATAACATTATAACTAAAGTTCGGGAACAAGGCCATGCCACAACTAACCACTCAGTCAATCATTCAATCAGGCAATCCCTTGCTCCGCCCGGATTCAATCATTCGCTCCACCTATATATATATACGCCCCAAACCAAGATCCTTTCTCTCGTCTCAAGACCAAACTCATTCTGAGTTTCACTCCAAGACAGACAACACGAAACTTCAGCTCTTACCTGACTGTCATGGAATCCACGTTCCAGTTCCACCTCTCTGACAGCAACGACTTGCTTGGCGTCGGCGAGGACCCACACAGGTTTCATCTCACTTGCAATGCAATGCTGTCGACGAGCCTCCGGTCCGTCGTTCCGACCTGCCGCCTCGTCTTCGCTCGGAGATTCACAAGCCTTCCCAACGGTATGCCCAAACCATGGCTCAAACCTACAGCAGTGCCAAGGCTACTACTAGCCATCTAGTAGCCACACAAGGCAATCATCGCCGTTTAGCCGACGTGGCCAAACTCACGGTAATCCAGTCTCATCTCAATCCACACACACACATCATGCTGATGACAAACGTCAACAACGGGACAGCTGCCATCCGTAAAAACAAGGTAACATTTCATCGCAGTGATCACTGCAAAAAGTTTGGTTGCTAACCAAACTTCATCAATCAACAACGTCATCATCCAGCACCCAAAGCCACCGGGCGCTTCCGGCAACACCACGGCGATCCCGGATGACGTCATCACGCTGACCGACGCTGCAGCGCGGTGCAGCTTCTTCTTATTATTATTATTATAGTTTTCCGGCAGACTTGATGCCTTACGGCACACTGCTGCCTCTCACTGGTCGGAAATATTACTGTTTATGGTGTTTTATGGTGTGAATTCAAGAACTGCCAGCACAGTCCTTGCATGATTCCCAGCAGCGTTGGGGGTAACTCATTACAAAGTAACATATTACATGTAATATATTATTTTAGCAGTAACTCAGTAATGTAACTTATTACTTATAGGATTTCAGTAATATATACCAGTTACTTCATCAGTAACTCAAGTTACAAATTGAGTTGCATTTTATTAAATCAAAGCACATAGTTTATACAATAATTTCCTAATCAAACCGTTGTCTTATGCAAATAACCAACCATTATAGATGACAATAACAAAGGAAGAATAACTTGCCCAACACTGATTCTCAGTGGATTCAGCAGGCTCTTCATTGTTAGTCTTTGTGCCCAGGCTTAGTGCGAGGGATCAGCCGAGCGGCATTTTGATGAACGGGCCGCTCACTGGGTGGCAGCGGTGTTCGAACCCTATGGAGCCCAAGTGGTGCGAGGTGTGAGTCTCTGCTCTAGCTGGCTTGACTCCGTTTGCATTTGGAGAACTGCGACAGTTCACACAATTTTGACACGACACGTACATATTATACATCAGACTCTCGGGCTAGTTCTGCTCTCACTCAGAATATCAAAATATAAGCGATGTGATGTATAGTTTCGGGATGTTAACGTTGTTGGCACAGCTCATACTATTAACTATGGGTGGCAAATTAAGTCACGTTGACTCGTCCTATACAGCAACATACAGCCTTTTTCTTTCTCGTGCGTAACATTTACATTCCATGAGTACACGTTTCACAGTTGTACACAGTTGCACACAGTCCATCTTCATGTTTTCCACTCTTTCCAAGTCCCATGCCAGTCCAGTGTCGCAGACGGCAGCCATTCCTGCAGCCATTCTGGCAGCCTCAGTCAGGAGGGCGAGAATGCCCCCCCCCATGCCTGCTCCCTCTGTTTCTGCTTTGTCTAACCTCATTGCTTCATTTCTCTCATCCCTATGTCCGCAGGCTGCACTATCACCCCATGCACATGCACCCCCTCATCCCAACATCCTTTCTTCTTCCCTTCCTTCTGCCAGTGTTAACGTCAACCCACCGGCTACTGCGGCTCCTTCAGCCTCCATAACAGTTGCTCCGATCAACTCATTTCCTACTAACCTGTCCTTTTTCCCCTCCCTCCCCCAAACCCCCCCCCCTCCCCTTCCCCATCACCCAAATGTATTTAATTCTGTTTAGCTCTGCACCCTCAACCACAGCACCACCTGCAACCGGTTTTGCAACAATTCCACCATCAGCCAGCTTTCCAGCATTCTCCACAGCGCCACCTACAGCCAGCTTCCCAGCATTCTCTTCAGCTCCACCTGCAGCCAGCCTATTCACCCTTACCACCGCTCAACCTCCAGTTCAACCCACAGCACCACGCCCATTTCCAGTTTCCCATTTTCTCAGGTAGCAGATAATAACTGGTAACTATATGGCCCTCGCTGAACTACTCCAACCCTCCACATTCCACCATCATGCTTCCAGAGAATTACAAAGCAACATTGGACCCATCCTACTCAAAACACCCTCACCCCACCCGCTCCAGAGAACGGACACCTACCCTTACTACCTTACCAAACATTCAGCATGAATGCCAAGCATCCCTGCACACCAATCAACATCAACACCTTATACAATGCCTTTAACAACACCCAGACCCTAAATTCGTCAAACTTCCTCATTTTCAGTTTCTCTCACGATTTCCAGCCAGGCATCCAGGTCATCTCAGAACCTTCAGTCAGCTACCTCCTTGCTGCTACACGTACCAAATGCCAACTCCTCGCCCTGCTCAGACACCTCGTCTACGCCATCCCCATCATTCCCCAAGGATGATCCTCCCTCTCCCACCTCCTGTACATAGCCGCTTCAGCATACCACAGCTACATCCGCGACGACATCTGACGAGCCATCTGCTGCTGTGTTGAAGCTCGCCGGGGGTGGATGGAGATCGTCCGTTATCCTGGGACACCGAGCCCAGCGGGCTCCCTCCCAGGATGCGATCTTCATCCACGACGACATCTGACCACATTGCCAATTTGCCATAGACAACGCTTGTAAAACGGAGACATGGCAATAGCAATACTGCCCCTCCTGGAACGGCATATTGTTTTCTACGATGATCTCACCCAACCTGGACATCCAGCTGTTCACCGATGCAAAACCATACATCGGATTCGCCGGCTACCACGGAGGGAGGTGGAGCGCATCCGACTGGCCACCTGAGTTCGCTCTACTCTCCCCCTCAGCCGCTATCCACAAGTTGGATCCCATCTTGGTTGCAGCACTTCTTTGGGGGCACAAGTGGTCATCTACATAGACAACACAGCAGTAGTCAACATCATCATCTTGCAAATCACACATTACCTTATCCCGATCTCAGCCCAGCATCAATTCATCATCCGTACCGCTCACATTTCCAGTTACAAAACTCCATCACTGATTCTCCGACCAGTGTCTCATTCCAGAAATTCAAACTCTACTTCAGTCTCCGACTAATTCCAGTTCCAATTTAGCCCCCATCTTCAACTAAAACCCGCAGCTGCAGCACCTGACCTCAGCATCCTGACAAGCCATCCTCAACAACCTAGCTCCCAGAACATCGTCATCATACCCCAGAGGATGGACTTGCTTCAAGTCCTTCCTCACACGTTACAACTTATCGTTTCCTTTATCGGACGTCTTCACCATCTAAACTTCATCACCTACGCCCATTCCTCTCTTCACATCAGAACTTTCATGATCCACATCTACTTCAATAGCATCAATTCCTCTGTCAACTACTCACTGGCGCCTACGTCCTGCCATCTCTCTTTCCCTCATCAGCATGCCGAAAGGCAGAGCCACGTTTAACTTCAACACTTAACATCAACACCCTCCGCACAGGGTACTCATCCCCGTCTCCAACGAAACCCTCAGATCCACGTTTCTTCAGACGTTCAGAATTCAACTCAACCACGTCCATCTCCAATCCACCTCGACATGCAAGTCTTTCCGACCTTACAATTCATACTTCCGACATCATCTACAAACTCAAAATCCGATCGACTCTGAACCTCACATCCCATCTTCCTGTAAGTCCTCTCAAAATCAGGAATATCGCCTGAATTATATTCTGGCCACTCTTTCCGCATCGGAGCTGCATCTTCAGCCTCCAGGCAAGGTATCCCTGATCACACCATCAAAGTCCTCGGCCGTTGGTCATCCCAAGCCTACCACAGCTACATCCATAGCAACCTCAGTGACGTCCGTAATGCCCATGCTCATCTCAGCCAATGAAGTTCTTTTGGGGATAAGATGGAGCCATCAAGACCATGAAGATTCCATCGCCGAGGTAGTTCCCCCATCCAGAGTCTCACTCCCTGGTTCCTCGAGACATCTACTCATACTTCCTCCAAGTCATCCATTCATTCCTCATCCGCTCACCCCCTCATCCCTCATCCCTTCATCCCCTCATCCCATCCCCTCATCCCATCACCCCCTCCCCCCATCCCTTCCCTCATCACTCACCCCCTTATCCCTCATCCCTTCATCCCTCATCCCCTCATCCCTTCATCCCTCATCCCATCCCCTCATCCCATCACCCCCTCCCCCCATCCCTCCATCCCCATTCTCCCTAACAAACTATCAATTATTTGTGGCTTGGTCATAGTTAGTGAAATGAAGTTATAATAACATTATAACTAAAGTTCGGAAACAAGGCCATGCCACAACTAACCACTCAGTCAATCATTCAATCAGGCAATCCCTTGCTCCGCCCGGATTCAATCATTCGCTCCACCTATATATATACACGCCCCAAACCAAGATCCTTTCTCTCGTCTCAAGACCAAACTCATCCCTCCCACCCAACCCCTTAATCTTCTATCTCAGTTTAGGAACCACCAGGGATAAGATGGAGCCATCAAGACCATGAAGATTCCATCGCCGAGGCAGTTCCCCCATCCAGAGTCTCACTCCCTGGTTCCTCGAGACATCTACTCATACTTCCTCCAATTCATCCATTCATTCCTCATCCGCTCACCCCCTCATCCCTTCATCCCTCATCCCTTCATCCCTCATCCCCTCATCCCTTCATCCCTCATCCCATCCCCTCATCCTATCACCCCCTCCCCCCATCCCTTCCCTCATCCCTCACCCCCTTATCCCTCATCCCTCATTCCCTCATCCCTTCATCCCTCATCCCATCCCCTCATCCCATCACCCCCTCCCCCCATCCCTTCCCCCATCCCTCCATCCCCATTCTCCCTAACAAACTATCAATTATTTGTGGCTTGGTCATAGTTAGTGAATTGGGAGTTATGCTAAAGTCTCTGATTGTACTTGAAGTCTAGAAGACCATACTTTGCACTGCAGAATTGCATTTTACGTTTTTTTAAATAAGCTACTGTTTGAAAGTAACTGTCTTTTTGATGGCTTGTTCTGTTTATTTTGATTATATTGTTCCTGTTTATTATGATACTGCTACTGCTGTTATTGTTTATTTTATTTTTATTCGGGAAGAAGGAATACCAGTGTGCAATATTTTTACATGTGAACATTTTCCAGTGTGTTTTATTTTATTTTATTTGTATGTACAATTATGTACAAAAGCATGTGCACAAGTTTATTCACTTCACCAAAGCTGGACTTCAAAGACCTGATCAGTGATCAGTCCTGTTATTGTTTATTTTATTTTTATTCGGGAAGAAGGAATACCAGTGTGCAATATTTTTACATGTGAACATTTTCCAGTGTGTTTTATTTTATTTTCATGTACAATTACCGTATGCACAAGTTTCTATTCACTTTACCATTAAAATTACATTTAGACTGTAAAAGATGGCCTTTAGCACATTTCTTATAGCATGATGATGCCGGTAGGGAGAGGTGACATGGTGAGTGAGAAAAGGAGAACATAATGATATTAAGACTGAATAATGATATCACAACAGTCTCATGCTAAACACTCTCCTGTTGGACTCCACATGTGTATCAATATTCTTTCTAGTCATTAGTTGATAGTATTTCTTTGTTCCCTCTGGTGTACTCAGAGCAGAGAGAGAGTATGATGATTCAACAGGGATGGTGGTGAGATGAAGGTGAGTGAGAAAAGGAGCAAATATTGATGGTTAAGACTGAATAATGACAACACTACAGTGTTATCCTAATATAATTTAAAATGCGATATTATCCTATAAATCAGCTTCAAACAGCCCAAATTTTTCGGCCAGCCGGCATCAGTGGGGCCCATACTATGTCCTGTCATGGGGCCCAAAATCCCTGGCGGCGCCCCTGTTTACCATGTCAGCCAAAGCAAACACACACACGCACACGCACACGCACACACACACACACACACACACACACACACACACACACACACACACACACTTAATGCTTTGGCTGACATTGTAAACCTTCATATCAATAAAGGCAACTGAATTGAGCTAAAAGTGGGGGCAGGCTGACATAGCCTATATCCTGTCTATATGCTCATGTCTGTCTGTCTGTCTGTCTGACTGAACGACTGAGTGACAAACTGTATGACGTGTGTGTGTGTGAGACACGTCTGTAACTCTCTCTAAATCCTCATTGCAGATGGATAAAGGAAAGAAAAGAACCACAAGTGCAGTATGGGACCATTACACCCAACCGACACCAGGAAAGGCAATACCTGCAAAACGGCCGTCAGCATGGAGAAATGGAGAAAATAATACTGCAAGTTATTTTTGAAAGAGTTCCCCTCAGTAAAAAAGCAAGATTGTTCTAGGCCCTAGAACATCAACTCAAATCTTTCAAGAATTTGAATAATGTAAATACAGCAGACTGTGAATCAACTCCAGGTACAGTAGAATCTTTATCGGTTTAGACTGCATTGTCTGTTCATTGTGCCCTCCTTTCATCTGACAATATTACTATGGATAGGCTATTGTTAATATTACTACTCATTTCAGTAAATTCACAGTCAAAGTCAGTCAAGTTTATTTTTAGGTGTCTAACAACCTACAGTAGCTTGCTATGTTTTGTGTACTCATTATAAAATGATGTAATGTTACAACATACTGTACATGATTTGCCTATTCAAAAGTTTGAAGTTGCACAAGATAAAAAAATACTTGCAATCGGATCCCCTTATACTTCCCACCCATCAACCAAGTTTTTTGAGGTGTGTGAACACATTTAGCATGTCGTCGCTGTCGTTCCAGGACCTCGAATGTGCCTTTTTTCACTTTTTTATTTTTTGTCATGAATCAATGCCATTGGTCACCCTTCACATCTCTGTGTGGTTTTTAACAAATGCAACCAATGGAAAAGCATTAAAACGAGCTTGTGAGTAAATCTCGTAACGCCATTCGCCCTCAATCTGTCAGTCAAACCTCGAAATTCCCCCGCTACCTCCGTGTGTACCCCCCCCCACGCAGGACAATAAACCCGGAAAAGACACACGGCAGACGCGCTGTGTATTTCTCATATCGTTTTGACTAATCCTGGCTTCCTCTGACGTTAATATATCAATCAAATGTTTTCCAATTATTCCTAGGCTGCAAACTTGTTTTAACATGCAAATCGGAGTGCTTTCTGACGAGAATAAAGTAACGTTAACGTTACGTTATGTCAGACTATTTCTCACCCCATGCCAAAGCCCCCATTCGGCCATGAGAGGCGAGGGGCAATTCTGCTGCTCCTGCGCACGCCCCCGCGGCTTGGAGCTTGGGGGCTCGTGCATGAGTATGCGACTCTCTCCCGCTTAACTGGCCGTGAGAAAGCGCTTCCAAGTCGGACTGATAATATAAACAACATCATTTGAGCTTATCCAGGTAAGATATTTATAAAGTAATGACACATTCAGCGGGAAACTAACTATAATTAAGATATGTGCCAACTTGGACGACATTTGGTTCAGTAGTTTAAGAGCAAACAGGTTTTTTTTACTTCCTGAAAAGTTTCTGTTTTGGAAATTCGAGGTCCTGGAATGACAGCGGCGACTACAATGTTGCTGGTTCAAAGCTGGTCTTTCTTCTTTGTCCTCTGACCCCCATACTTCCTGTCGGTCTCCAGTCTATAATTTGTAACAAAGCAAAAATTCCATAAAAATCGGTTCAAGAGTGCATAAACACACTGCGTTCAGCCAGTCTCCACCTAGTACATAATTTTGAAAGATGTAAAAAAAAAGTTGGTGTGCAAGAGCGAATAAGGGTCTGTGTAACGGGTCACCCATCTCTACTTCGAGACAGTAACAACTTTCTGATTGCTAAGTTTTTGACACCGCGCCAACTATATATAGAGTTACCATGTTTACAGTTAAAAAAAAAAAAAAAATTTTGTACTTACTTGTTGTTGAGAGAAAAGTGACATTACTGTATAGGACCAATTTTCCCAAACAGGACATAGGAGGAAACAGTTTGTCCAGGTTGGACTCTTGCTCTATTGAGCAGCTGATATCCTCAAATGAGGTCAGCCTGATCTCCCAGGTCACTACCCAACCCATACATTTGTCTAAATATCTATGGGGACGTTTGAAATGTAAATGTCTTCAGTGACCGACTCAACTCGGCTTGTCTTCAATGGACATGCAACGCTGACCCTTAGGGCAGCAGCCAGCTCATTGGACTATTCATAGAGTGTGTGTCCTCTGCCTCTTGCCTTTTAAGTTTTTTAAAGGGTATAATGTTCACTCTGTGAGTTTAACCTAGATCTCTTTTGAACTTTTAATGATCTATTTCCTACAGTTAATGATTCAACACCAAGTTTACTACTGTGTGTGCATTGACATATTAACGCACAGGCAAAGCCAGGACACATTTACTAGAGGCAACATTACATTTCTCTCTCTTTCTCTGGCTTTCCCCTCACTCTTTATAACCCTCTCTACACATACCATAATAACCAGGAGGGACACTGCATTTTACTGTCATGGCTGAGGGCATCAGCACACCGGGAGAGAGTGAAGTTTGTACACACGCACAAATGCACACGCACACGCACACACACACACACATGCTTGTGCGCGCGCACGGACATGCACAAACACACACAAACGAAACAAGGGCCAATTGCAACCACACACATATGCAAGGAGTATTCAGGTCATGAGGATCTCAGTAAATAGTGTTCAATTAAGGACTGGAATGATGTACATGTTTGACTCCTTTAAATGCAAATCAACACGTTTGTTTGGTGTCACGTTATGCTCGCTTTACATTGACCTGACTGAGACCCACTAAATTACAGCCTTACTCTACTACACCATGGTATATCATGTTATATATGCATTTAACCAATACCATATTATTCAAGCACAACTAATACCATTTAACGAATGGCATTGACAACTTGACCATTCTTAGCTAATGCTAAGTCAATTTAGCATACATGCATTGTATTTAGGGATGCACGGTGATATCGGCACCTCATCATATCGGCTGATAAAGGCTTTAAAGTGAAATATCAAAATCGGCCCAATATACTGATATGACAGGCCGATATCATCCAATCAAAGAAAAATAAATAGGGCATGTTTTACATAACCCAGCCCAGCATGGGAGGAACGCAAAAAAATGCCAATACGTCAAACCTGTGGTCCCATCTTAGGATTCATCACTATGCCTTGTTTGGAACCGCCACACAACAGAAGGAAAAATAATCTCAGGAGGACACGCCTGAGACGCCTCCATCTCAGCCTACAATTGAAGAGATGTTTCTGAAACAAAAAAAGTGGCCAATTTCTGATGAGAGATCTATAAAGTTAGATAAACTAAATATAGAGACGATCGTAACTTTCAGAGTGGTCCAGGATGCTGGCTTGAAACGCGTCATGGCTGCAGCGGAACCACGATATTCACTGAAAAGTGAGAAACACTGTAAAGCTGTATGACCTTCACGCCAAGGTTGTGGAAAAGATAAGAGCCCTCATCCGACCAGAGAATGCTGGCCACTCACTCGCCTTCACTACAGACTGCTGGCCTGGATCAACAAGGTTAGACTCGCTGATGAGTCTAACATGCCACTTCATCAACAATGAATGGAGCAGAAATCAGGTTGTTTTGAATACAACGGCAATGCATGGATCCCACACCGGGGAGTATATCCGTGAGTCATTCCTTACCATGCTTGAAGATTGGAAAATAACCAAAGACTGCATAGCACTTGTGCTTCGAGACAGTGGAGCAAATATGGTGAAAGGAATGAGGCTCGCTGAAGTTCCAGACCTCAGCTGCACAGTGTAGGCCTACTCATTGCAACTTGTAGTGAATGATAGTCTGTCAAGTCAAGGAGCTGTCATAGATATCCTAGCAATACTAAAGAAGTGTGTCACCCATTTCCACCACTCGATCCTTGCCAAGCAGCATTTGAGTGACCAGAAGGCCATAGGCCTGCCACAACACCAACTAATCCAGGCAGTACACAAGGTGGAACTCAACGCTCCACATGCTGCAAAGAGTTCTTGAGCAAAAACGTGCTCTTAATTACTTTTTATCAATCAGTAAGTGTTCACAAGCCAGACAGTCGTTGCATTGGATTACGACCCAAAACGAGTTTCGAGTTGCGGGAGCCTTGCTACGGCGCGATACTGGGATATTTGCAATGTCAGAAAACTGGAATATTTGCAACGTCTCGGCTGCAGCGGTTCCACTACAGACGGCATGGATATGCAAGTAAGTCAATTGATTTCAAGTTATCCGGGCCTTCTATTAAATTCGGCGTGGAAATGGTTCACCGAGCAGCGCTATTTTTGTCGTATTGATGTTTCATGCTGTAATTTTTTATAATAAAACCTGCAACCTTAAATTCCCACATTTTTTAACTGAATTTGGCCTGTAAATCGATGGCTGACAGCGAGCTCATTTTTAAAGCGTGAGTAGTGATCTTTATACCATATGAAAGTAGAAGAAATAAGGAATCGATTGGGACGAAGCATGTCAACCTAGCATGTCGGGAAGGGGGGATAAATTACGCTCCAAAGTTGATGAATTGGAATGTAACTAAACAAGTATGTTGATGGCACACTGGGAAGGCACACTCTCGTTCCAGATGCAATAAAGTATAATTTAACGCTATTTGACAACAGTTTCGGCCATAGACTTTGTCAAGTATCATACAAACAGTGCAAGACAGCCATTATAAAGACAGGTTGGCTGATTGAATGGACAACACCTGTCTTGTGAAAGCACACCTGAGTGTGATTACAATGACATCATAGGATCAGTCATGCAGTAATAGGCTACATTTTCGGTACTGGCGCAGATTAATCAAAACATTGGTGTCACAGGTAGGCTGTATACCATAATATATCATGAATCTATGTGAATAAATAGATTTATATAAATAGTAATCACAGCCTAATGCATAGAGATAAATCCTGAAACCTTCTCGCAACAGTTCTAGCCTAAGCCAGTGGTTTTCAAAGTGGGGTCCCCAGCAAAAAGGGGGGATAGCTCAGGAGGTAGAGCGGGTCGTCCACTAATCGCTTTGGATAAAAGAGGTCGGTGGTTCGATTCCCGCCTCCTCCGGTCTGCGTGTTGAAGTGTCCTTGGGCAAGATACTGAACCCCAAATTGCTCCTGATGGTGTGCCAGCACCCTGCGTGGCAGCCTGCCGCCATCGGTGTATGAATGGGTGAATGTACCTACTCATTGTAAAGCGCTTTGGATAAAAGCGCTATATAAATGCAGGCCATTTACCATTTATTTTCACTATAATTCCATGCCATCCATAAGAAACACAATCTAAGATAGTGTAGAAGTGAGTAACTAGGCTAATTATAACCATAACAGCACAAATAATTGACAAAAATCTCAAAATAAATATACAGTATTTACTCTGAGAAATGAAATAATGACAAAAGGAACAATTATTGATGGTTAAAACTGAATAATGACATCACAACAGTCTAATCCTAATGCTAATTTAAAATGAGATTTGGGCATTTTGGGCAAAAGAAAAAAAAAACGCCCAATTTTTTTCCTAGCTACCTCCCCTGTTTCCAATCTCACCAGCCGCCACTAGTGGACAATAACATCCATCTTTTATGTTCTTAAAGATGTGAGCTGTGTCTCCCTCTCTAACTAATACCACAAATTCAATCATTAACGCGCGATCAATAAAACAAAACACAGGAGGGTGTAAAAGTTCACTGGCCTTTGGTTTAATCACCATTACAAACAGTCAAATAAGGCACCAGGGTCACTCGGTGAAAGGCTCAGGCCATAGAAGAAAAAAGTGTGAGATAGAAAACAATTAACTCATGTTATAAAGCATGTTGTTAGTGAAAACATATTTTTATTTTAGCCTACTCAATTTTATGCAATATCTGTGCAGGACTGCATGACAATATTTAATTGTGGATAGCGCCTAAGCCTACTGGATGATGATGTGATGTTTCTACTGCACACAGCGCCAACAGGATTTTGCCATAGTCTCCAGATGTATCTCCCTACACAAAGGAAAGAAAGATCCGTAAGACTTCAGACACCACACACTGTGACTGTTGGGTTGAACAGAAATCAGTCTCAGGGCTACTGCAGTGATATTTTCATTCAGATTTTAAGGCTTCTAATGAAAGATGACACAATATTATTGAATATTATGCTCCTAAAATGAAAGAATGATAATTGAATAGTCATTTGAAAGTGTCAAATACAATGGAACTGGATGGCACTCGGCTTGTGGTGGTCGAAGTGACAAAAACATACATTTGAAAAACTCAACAGCAATGTCTCTTTCCAGAAATCATGACCCTGTTACTCAAGATAATCTCAGGGCTCGACATTAACGGCTGCCCGGTTGCCCCGGGCAACCAAAAAAAACATGGGGCAACCATTTCTCGGTCTTTGGTTGCCCCAGGGGCAACCACGATTTAACATGCAACAAAATATGTACAGCAGCAAACAGCAAAATATACACCAAATAAATGTTTTAATACTTGTTGTGAGTGACATATATGTGACATTTTATTGCTGTTACAATCGAAACGATGTTACTAATTACCAGTCGGAACCTACGTGATGCATGCTGCACGTGCGGTATGTTTAACGAGTACTGACTGGGACAGGTGGGGCTGCTCGCACACAATCACAGCGGCTGCAAGACGCAAGAAGAACCTCGTCCGCCCGCAGCCCCGCACAGAAACAAAGGACGAGGAAATTGTCATTGAGGTGAAATACCCGTGCGTCTTTGAACGGGACGGAAAACGAATGCTATACTGCAAAGCATGTAGCCTACAACAAGCGCTTAGGTCTCATATGCTTCCCGCATCGGCGAGTGTCCACACGGAAAAGTGAGTTAAATCAGCAGACGCGCCCCTCCACAAGGCTGCTGTGCAGACGGTTTTCGCCTGGCTGTGCACACCCCGAATTGTGTAACTACGTGGACGCGGCTGGGCGGACAAAGTGGAGTTTTCAAGACTCCAGCTCACTTCCGCGAGCAGAAACCCACACAGTGTATAAACGCTCCACACGTTTCCTCGTCAAGATTCAGTGTCTCTCATTTCCGTGCGACAGCCCAAACTTCAAGCATAATTCCAGCATAACGCTATACTGCAAAGCATGTAGCCTACAACAAGCCTACAACATACACCTCGATCAGGACATCCTTCAAAAACGTTTTACCACCGCGTATATGTGCTGAGAAATGATTTGCATCCCTGGCCTGTCAGCCTCTCATACGGGGTGACAGAGAGAGGGATCGCAGGGCCGCTTCTGGGCCTTTTGGGGTCCTATGCAACATCAGAGTGGGGGCCCCAAACCACTGTCATCATAGTATCCCTGAATGAACATGAGGAGGGCAGGCCCGGCGTTAGGGGCGGGCCTGACCGGGCCGGGCCTGACCGGGCCGGGCCCCCCCATTTAACAAACTGGCCCCCCCATTCAATTTTTTTTTTTTTTTTTTTTTTTTGCTAAAAACGTTTTTCCGTTTTTCTGTTTTAAAGTTTAACATGGAATCTGGCTGTCATTAGGCATTGATTAACTCAATGCTATTGCTAACTGTTACTTTGAACATCCATTTGCAATGATTCTGGCTGGATATTAACTATTGTAAATTTGTCACAATGAATGCAATTTGTGCACAATGTGTAAATACACTTAATATTGATTGTTTAGGCCTAATTATTTGTAAAGTCACAACACATTAGAGATGTGTGTAGTTCTTCACAGATTTAGCCTCTTCATTTTGCTCTCAAATGCACCAGGTTGACGAATTTTACTTTAAAATGTACAAAATCTTCTTCCGGGGGAGAATCCCCCCGGATGCCCCTTGGGTAGCTTGGCCCCCCCAAGCTAGGGGCAGGCCCCCTCTGTAACTTGGGTCTGGAGCCGGGCCTGGAGGAGGGTAGGCTACTTAATTATCAATAACGCTTTTAATTAATAAATTAAGCACAATATGAACAATAACTGTTGAAAAATATATGAAAATGAAAGTTCACAAATATTAGTTAAATCCTTTTAGTGCAAATGCATTATAAAAACAAAAAATAAGATTTGTTTAGAAAACGAAATGACACAAATTTATTATTATTATTATTATCATTATTACTACTACTACACCCGGTGCGCACACTGAATAGGCCTATTATACTATACTATAGATTATTATACTTACTTTTCTGTCACATCGTCATTATTAAGCCGGCTTATGACTGCATAGTATCTTAATTACTCAAAATATAAAGCGACTAAAATTGGGCAACCATATTTTTATTCGAGCAACCAAAAGCTCTTGCCAGGTTGCCCCTCCGGCAACCACTTTTAAAAGTTAACGTCGAGCCCTAAATCCACAAACCTTGTTGTGAGCAGTTTCATGTAGGAACTATTTTCTTTAGACTGAACTACACCCACTTCAAACAAACCAAACTATCCCTTTAATGTGACACCAGGGGACAGTCTAGCCTTGCTGCATTCTTACAAGCACAGGTTCACTGAGCCACTGTACCCAGCCTTTTCTGTGTCTAAAACACAGCTGAGCATCTGTGACCTGTTCTAGCCACAAAATAATGGACACAGTCAATTCTGATTCTGATCAGATTTAATAGAATACAAAGCAATGCTGTGCCTTTTTTTTTTAAGTCATTTACTAAAAATTACACCTTTGCAATGATCCTCCAATGTGATTTTATATTGTTTCTTGATAGTTGTGCCACATATTCCAGAAATTATTTTAAATTACACATTCAACATTCCAGAGCTGGATTACATGTAATTTTTTTTTTTTTTTTTATCTCCCAGGGTCCAGTTTTACCTTTTTATACATGTTTAAAAATGGGGCCAAATGGGAGCACTCCAGTGGTTCAGCATGCACGGCCATGAATCTGGCAAAACTCATTGGCTAATTAGCTAATTTTTAATAAAAGTTGTGTTAACATAATGTTGATTGTGCATATTTTGCACAATATTTAGATATTTTATTTTAAACAAAAAATATGCAGTAAATGGCAGGGGGAGATCATTACAATCATATGATCAGTGATGTCACTTGAGCCATCACTCAGTGATGATGTCATCAGTGGCAGTGATGTAATCAGTGATGCAAAGGTCGGGATTGGGACTTTGACTAGAAATTTCTCCAAAATGACAGTGGAAATTCTGCATTTGGGTTGAGATATACTGTAGCCAAATATGTCATATGTATGATATTTTAGGCTGTGAGTGACATTGAGAATTTCATAGAGTCACCAGGGGTCTCATCTCATCAAACCTTGCGTAGAATCCCTACTAAGGATTCCTAGGACTGTGTTGAAAAGAATGACTAACCTATCAGTGACGGCGCGCACACCTGAATGCAATTCCCCGTTACCAGCAGCTGCCACAGTGATTACGCACGGGATCTGCCCCATATCCCGGCCCCTGCATACTCAAATCCAACCAATGGTCAATGCAATTCACAACATGAAGTTACAGCGCATATAAACGAGACTGATTATCAGTTCAAAAGAAAAAGAGTGGCAACATGTTGCTGGCTACAGTAAATGCATGACTAAAAAGGAAATAAAACCTGTCCGATTCAGAGATGGAGGGGAAAAGTGGGATTTGGTGTGAGAATGTCATGTGTATTATAACATTGCACCTGAAACATGTATTACCGTACTCACTATTCACTTCAGTCAGCAGCACCGAGGCACACCGCTAGGGGACTGCCCCCTAGTCCGATACCTCACGAGTCCGACACCTCATGGTTTTGGGTTAGGGTCTGGGGGAGGTTAGGTTTAGGCGTGGGGGTGGGAGAGGTTAGGTTTTGGGTTAGGGTCTGGGGGAGGTTAGGTTTAGGCGTGGGGGTGGGAGAGGTTAGGTTTTGGGGGAAGTTAGCCTCTTTTTTCGGACTCGTGAGGTGTCGGACTCGTGAGGTGTCGGACTCGTGAGGTGTCGGACTCGTGAGGTATCGGACTCGTGCCATGGCACCCACCGCTGTGTGCTGTGTGCCTTTCATCCCCTCATCTTGCCACTGTGCCAAATGCGCACACACACAGGCAGCCTGTCACCATGGATTCTCTACTTAATTCTAACTCATTTCTGCCATTAGAAATTATCTGTAATCTCTGTCATCTGCTCGCTAATTATGTGTGTCAATTATGTTCTTATCACCATTCAATCAAAGAGTACAACTTGAAGTGTAAATGTCGCATTTTGGCACTCACATCCCATTACGATCGTGTCCATAACACACGTTATGATAGATTTTTTCTTTTCATATTATTGACATTATGCAGTTTTGAAGATAAAGCAAGGTACAATTAAAACAATATAGCCTATGATGGGTTTGTTTATCTTGCCTTTTATAGGACGAATCAGCGTGACATCACTTGCCACCCAGAAATGCGGAACCCCGCGCCAGTTAATAGTATGAGTTGTGCCAAACAAACGTTAATATAATAGAGTTTGATGTATAATATATGCATGTCGTGTTAAAGTTTTATTGTATTTACATCCAAAAATAAAACATACCATGAATCTGATTAAAATTTATTTATTGGAAATAATCAAATTGCCCAGGTATCATCAACAAGTTTTCTCGGTGTCTTGATTGATGAAAGATTGAGCTGGAAGAGCCATATTTACCATGTATGCAATAAAATATGGAAGTCTGTTGGTATTATTCGTAAATTTAGAAGTCTGGTTAATCAGAAATGCATATTAACCCTTTACTATAGTTTAATCTATCCATATCTTACATATTGCAATATAATCTGGGGAGCAATTTATCCTACTCACCTTCACAAGCTTTATTTATTGCAGAAAAGGTTTTGTAGAATTTCAACTTTCAGTGACTATCTTAGTCATCTTAACAATTTTCAATTTAAATAAGTACTTAACATGTATTTTTATTTTCAATGTATTGTCCCAGGATGTTTCCACTCCCTTGCCCTGTAAAGCTTTTTTTCAGGTAAATTGCAAAGTTCACAATATCAACACTAGACAAGCCAAGTTGTTACACCTCCCATTTTACTGCACTGGACTCTGTCAGTTCTCTATCAGATATAGGGGTGTCCAGTTATGGAAAAATATTTATCATCTTGTATCCCAGTCCAAATCTCTCAATCATTTCAAACACAAATTTAAGATCTATCTGATGAACCCAACTTAATTCTACCGCCCACATACACCCTTTCCAGTGTTGCCAGATGGCAAATGTTGAATTATCGTACCAGAGGGTCAAAATTATCGTTTTTGGAGTGAAATTATCGTACGCCCCCCCTCGGCGCGCCTCTGTCGGGGGGGCTGCGGCTGATCACAGGCTACTTTTTGGACTTGGCATGATTTTTCAACACTGTGACCTCAGCCTGCGTTGCAACAACAACAAAACACCCTGCACGTATTTGCTGCAAATATGTTGTTTGAAGAGATGATTGTATAAACAGATAGAGTGATAGACGTAGGATTCGTCTAAGTGTCACAAAATCATGAAATTATCGTACATTTGGGGGATTTTGGGATTATTGATCGTACATCGTACAGAGGTCGAAATTATCGTACAAATACGATAATTATCGTACGTCTGGCAACGCTGACCCTTTCACTCACAGCACACCCACACCTTTTTATGTTTTTCTTTTATTCAGTTTTATTTCTGTTTTTAATTTATTGATTGTGTATTGATAAGAGGTGACATCGTGTTTACAAGCCCTCTCGGGTTTTTTAGATGTTCACCTGCACAATATGTAGGCAAATGTTTATGTTTGTTATATTATGTTTTAAATGAGTGCAAATAAATAAACTTGTAAACTTTGTTAATGAGGTCACTGTAATATTTATCTCTTGTCATTTTCACTTCTTTGCTAAAACTATTCATTAAATCGCTCATATTCTGCAAGTCCGCAGGTCGACTGGAAACCCCTCCATTTTTGTTCAGCCCTGTGACATAACTGTTTTAAGGATCGTATGTCATTATTAACGATTATGTCCAGGGCAGAGGAGAGGTTTTGTGTGTTCTAAGTGTCAAGGAGCCATTGTGTCCAGGATATTAGCACATAAGAGTTAAAAATAGTAGTGGCGTCATTAATATTGAGCACCAAATCAGAGTCCAAATCTATGTCAGAGGAGGCGAAGGCGTCACATAATGTAGCAGCTGAAGTGGAATTAAAAACACAGGAATAGGACAGGGCTGTGTGGTTGATTTCCTTATGGACAGAAGTATAAAAAAAAAGGCGAGTTAGTCCCGATGAAGCAGCCGCAGCACGGGGGCTTAGGGATGAGCTGGCATGCAGGCTGGTAGGAAGATAGCCTCGAGGTAAGCAAACTGACTTTATGCAGAAATATGCGTGGTGTAATTTGTTTCACCTTTGAATTGACATTGCATTTCACTTGTGTTTTGGAATACGAACCCGCTATTTGCTTTTAGCGCTTGTCTTAATGCGGGGCGTGCCCTATGCCAAACCTGGCGTTTCGTCGCTAAATGCTTGCCTTCAGCTATCTTCATCATACGCGCAATTATTTGTGCTAAGAGCTTTGAAAAGCACCTCTTACACGCTAAATACACCGCTGTGCTTATCATTATTCTCCTTGCTGCCAGTGCAGTACCAGGTAATTCCTTTTCAGTACGTCATTACGCACAGACATGCCACCCCCAAATTACGCATGCATGGCGCAAACTGTGTTAAAGAGAATGCGAGACGGGAATCTGATTGGTTTGATAGATGTTATGCCGAGGCATTGCCAGGCCACAGCTGTGTAAACCCGCCCAAATCCCGTTTGCGCTGGCATTTTACGGGCACGGAGGATAGCAGATGACTTGGCACAGCTCCAATTTGCGCATGTGCCTGGCATTACCCCTGTGTAGCCTACATTAAGTGCAAGAAAGATTGGACACAAAATGATCTCAAAAGGAGGGGAATGTTTAATGAACAAAAAAAGCATAATGTGAAATTAATGAATGTGGAAAAAAAAAATTAGGGTCTTCTGCCTCTCCCTCCTCGCCGGCGGGGCCCTGCTCTGCGGCCGGCTGCAGGTGGTCCGCCTCCCTCATTGCGGAGCAAGTGAGGCGAACAAGCCATTCCCGGGGCGCTGGCAGAAGGACAACGAGGGGGCTTGCTTGCCCCAGAGCAGCAGCGGGCACGCTCCACGACCCGGCCTGGGGCCTGCCTGTCCAGCATCTGCCTCAGAGAGGCCAGCTCCTGCCTGACCTCCCCGAAGCCGGCGTCCACCCGCTCCCCGAGCCGCCGGAGGCCGGCATCCACCCGGTTGAAACCGGCCTCCCGGAGGACAAAGAAGGGGTGGTGGCAGCCCTCTGCTGGACGGCGGTGATTCCGGGAGTGGCCCGTCCCTGACGGCTCTGGCTGGTCCCGGGGGTTGGAGACACCGCTGCCGCTCGGGAGTGGGCAGGGGGGAGGGAGGGATTGGGTGGGGGGCAGAGATGGTGGGGGACTGGGACCGGGAAAAGAGGAGGGGGGACCTGGGGGTGGGGGCCCTCGCCGTCCTCTCCTGGAATTGCAAATAAAATATTTTATGAGCATTCAATCTGTTTGTCACCGACTCTGAATGGTTGTTCTATGTGACTGTTTTCATTGATGACAAGTTACAGCATCTGCTGTTCTGACAGGAACTCAATTCCCTAATGGTGTGCTTGATGCTGTGTGCGCATAGCACGTGTCCAACATTTTACCAGCACTCATTACGCACACCGCACACTGCTGATTTCTACTCAGTATACAACCGAGGACACATGTATTGATATGCTATCATTGGGTAGTGTCCCGCTAGCCTATGGGGATCTATTATTCGAAACAAAGGAAATATGCATCATTGGATTACCTTCTACGCCGCCGACTTGCGAGCCTCCAAACCCCTCCACGCTGCCCTGGGGTATGGAGGCGACCTCTTCCAAGGGGTCCAGGGTGTTGTCGGGATCATCTAGGTGGGGGCCACCTGCCAGCTTCTGCTTCGCTCGGCGCCTGACATCCCCGTGCCTCTTCTGGCATTGCTTGGCGGTTCTAGGGATGCCAGACGCCGAGCTGACGCTAGCAGCTATGCGGCGCCAGGCTTCGGACCTTGCGGAGGCATGGTTCCCCGTCCCACATTGGTTGAGCTCGACCTGGATGGATATGTATGCATGGATGGATGGATGAATGAATGAATGTGTGAGTGAAAGGGTCGTTTTATAATAGCTATTCAGAATTGATGGTGGAAGGATATATCACCTCATGCACGAGAACGTCCATCTCTGCTTCAGTGAAGCATTCTACTCTCTGTCTATGGTTTGTTTCTCTTTCTCTTTTTCTCTCTCTCTCTCGTCTCTCTCTCTGCCCTGCTCCAGCCACTAACGCTGGCTTTTAAAGGGGATGGGATAGGCGACTTTGATTGGTTTATTGACGTGAGCCCAGCTGGCACATGGCCACACCTGTAAATAATTGTTGCTTTACGCCGGGATTCCACTGAGTGCATTTGCATTGCGTTGGGGCTGTGCTCCGGTTTTGCTCCGTGCTCCGCCAACACTAACCGGCTGCGTGCAGAGCACGTCACGGCTCCGCTCCGCCAGACAGCTGGAGTGACGAGACCGACAAGTTCCCGCGAGACTATTTGTATGTGGGATAAATACAACAACAAACAGGCAGAAGATCATTGTTCCCAACTGGAGAAGCAGAGGAGGGGTGGACTTGCTTGGTGTTGTCCTTGTAAAAAGGATGTGTCGTGTCATATATTATATATATGTCCTCTGGCTTGATATTGAATGCTGTAAACAACTCTGACCTGTTGACTCCAGGCCTGGCTTCGCCCAACTTGCTGCGGCTTTGCTCCGACATCCGGGAAAAATAGAAGCCTTGCGTATCTGCTTCGGAGAGCTCCGGATCGTCGGAGCTGGGACGCAGTAGACACGCAACGCAGCGGAGTAGGTGGGAGTTGACACATTGATTAGAGTGGAAACGTATCGGCTCCGAAGCCGTACCGGAGCGCAGACGGACCGAACCCGGACTCAGTGGAATTTGCGCGTTAGGCATGGTCATTTACTGCTTTAGCGCGGAGCGCACAGGCATTTTGCGGTGCACGGAGAATAGCAGAGCACTTGGCCACGCCTCCAAATTGCACTGCGCGTTAAAGGCCAAGCGCTAATTAGCGCGTTTGGGAAGATAGGGCCCAAAGACTTTTCAGACCCAATTCCCTCAAATTCAAGGAGCCAACATAGCATAGTTTGAGACACAGACCAAGGTGATTTACTACAACACTGAGAATCTTCTAATGAGAAGTAGCAGGCTTTACAGAAGCTCACACACAACTATTAAAAAGAGAGAGACTTGAATGTAGAACACTTCTCACCTCCTATGTTACAGTGATGGCAAACTGTTATTTTTCAATTTATAGTCCTACTCATGCACAAAATCGATACATTCAAGGATGTTCAAATTCACAAAATTACAAGAATTTCAAAGACGCATGGGAACCCTGTGGATGATTATGTGATCTCATCTGCTCAGCCATTTTTATTTCTCAAAGATGTTGCTTGCTCACCACTGATTTGCCTAGTCATGCCATTCCAACTTTGAAGATAAATCTAGTTTTAGAAGCTAGGTTGACACAGTAGTCAATTTTCAAGCTAAGTTTGAGGCTTAGTATCTAAGCACTGGGCACAATGAGTCAAACAACGACAGCTCAATTACAATTTCAGATTAGCAGCAAGTGTGACATTGCTTACCTCCAGCAGCAGCCTGACAATCTGCAGGCACAGGAGTGGGACCACCAGCTGCTGCCTCTGATTCTAAAAAAAAAAAAAAAAGACATTATCAAAGCTAATTAATGATTACAGCACAGTCATGCAGAGTGTCAGGGGTTCACAGTACAGGTGGTTTGTGCAGCAAGTGTGGAGCTCTGTAGCAGCTCTGAACAATGTCTGGCTATTTAGTAAGGTGGCCTCCAGCCTTGTTTTAAGAAAACTCCTGGTGACATCTCACATGTGGCTGGGACTAAACAATTGGCCCGCTTCATAGAAAACACTGCATTACATATCATGTAACTCCATTCTGCCTACAAATACACAGATAGGGTTTTTTGTTCCAGATCACGCTGCACAAGTACGTACAATGACAATTAGGGCTGGGTTAAAAAAAACGATTCTCAGATTTTTAATCAATCTTTGTTTTAATCCTATGATATCGATTCATATGTCCAGAGATTTTTTTTTATTAAAAAATAATAATATATATAATATATATATATATATATATATATATATATATATATATATATATATATATATTTATAAACATAGGCTATACGCTATGTGTGGTACACGCTGTGTGTGGTAGTTGAAACATAGTTTCAAGTTGATGTTTATTTATGTTTGTAGTTTAAACAAAAACATAAATACTGTAGGCTACATAAATGGAAATGTTTGATCATTAATATCTACTTTTAGAAATTATATAGGCTGAAATCAAATCACTGTGCATAATTGTGAAAGTGTCTTTATTGACAGATGCAAAGTCTGTTATTTACCCTTTGTCACCACCTGGTGAGTAAATATATGTGTAACTAAAACCGGTCTGCAACTTTTTTTCCCATGTATCTACCGGTCCTTGGCGCAAAAAAGGTTGGGAACCCCTGTGTTACATAACTGGACAGTCATGTAATTCAAGTTACAGCTCAAAAAACATGTTTTAGTATCACTAACCAAATCAATATTGAAATTAATCGAATCCGAATCGAATCGAATCAGGATTAATCGATTCGGAACCTTGTGAATCGGAATCGAATCGATTCTTGAAATTTGAACAAATACCCAGCACTAATGACAATATCTCAAATAGTTCTCCAGTGGGTCTACTCTTAACATATCCACGATTGCCACTGCAGCTCTGTTGCAGCAAGCAGGCAGGTTACAGCTCCAATTTTACATTATCAGCAGGTGTGACATTGCTCTCGTTATATGTACAGATACTACACACCTTCCATAGGAGGGATGCTTTGGTTATTGTTGGTTCTCTGTCATAGTTGTGGATTTGGATTCAGTTCAGTCACAATTGCCAAGTCCCACTCCTGCTCCATCCGAGTATTGGCCTCCGCCTCCAATTTCTGCACCTGGGCCTCCAGACGCTGCCTCCGCTCCAGATGCACTTGCTCCTGAGCAGCCCTAAGCTGCGCCTGAGCGGAGGCAGCGTCTGTTTGGGCTCGAAGTGGTGGAGGCAGTAGTTGGCCAGCTGGTCCAAGCGCTCACAGAGCTCATTCCGGTGAGTCACGCCTTGTGACAGATCATGCTGTGAAAAGAACAAGACATTATTATTGAATAAACATGTAGCAGCACATCAAAATAGAGCAACCAGTCACAAGATGGCCGCCCTGTCAGACAATCCAATAAGAGAAGACATCTTGGGTAGCGGAACTGGGGATTGGCCGAGACAGGGCCGAATGGGAGGGCAGAAATGACGTGCAGAACTGATGGCTGGTTGGTGGGAGAAACAGAGGTTTGTGTGGGAAGAATATGGTGACAGGAGAAAAGTTTCTCTGCCTTGTTTTAGCGTCGATTGTGGCTGAAAGTTCAGTTCTCCATAACTGAGAAACATAACTGAGAAGAGTGCCTCTGTGTAATTCTGACTTGTTACAATAGATGTTTTGAGCTTGCTGTGGAAACATCTATTGTGCATTGCAAGCAATTTCGGTTTCTTTTTCTTTGCTTTTCACCCAAAACACATTGAATACCTCCCAAATTATGTTTTATTTGTATATAATTTTGTTATTGTTTCATTTCAGACATCAGTTTAGTGCCATCAACAATTGACCTATCGCTAAGCCCCACCCCCCGTCCTCACTCGGACAAACACTGACTAGAGTAAATGGCAGCCGTCACTGTCAAAGTTACATCCCAAGACGCTCTTCACAACTTTTTGAGCCCTGATATCGTCTAGAAGCATTTTCTATCATGCGAGTGACACCAACCGCTAGCAGCCTACTAAGGTGGACACAGTACAGCTACGAAACTGTCTAAATGTACTGTTACTCACAAAATACACCTACCCGAAATAGGATAAACCTCGCCTGGAGATCTGCGAGCGGTCCTGGGGGCACAACCCTCGGGAGGCACAACTCTCAGAATCTTGGACGGCGATGGGTTTTGGCGCTGCATCGTTTCTGGGAGGTATGAGGTTTGAATGATTGCAGAGGAATGACGGGCAATGGTTGCTCCTTTAGGCCAGCCCTCTAATTAAAGTGGTTGGATTATGAGGACAGAAACCGAACCAATTACTTAACAGCGTGACATTGGGTGACTACACGCATGCGCATGTCAAGTTACTGCAGTGGGTACGTTCAGACACACACAAACCCCAAAGCACATATAGGAATTCCAGATACCAAACGATGAAATGCGGGTGTTTTGGTGAAATTCATAAGTGCACTAGATGAACCGCTTACATGAACACATCGGGCTCTATTTTGCCACTGGCCTTAAATGCTAAAAACACGCTTTACGCCTGCCTACTGCTATCGTCCCGCGTCAGTTTGGGCTGTCGGGAGGATACCGTCATGTTTTTACGCCCCTGAAATGCGCTTTACGCTGAAGAGGCGTGGTGCAGTGCCAGAATAGGCCAGAATGGGCGTTTTGGCCTTAAATACCAGCCTAAAGTGATCTTCCCAACGGATGTTAATTTTGCGGTTAACGCTTTTCAAAACCAGGCCTTATTCAGTGCGCCGGGGATGCACCCACCGCGTGATCCTATTTTGTGCACATGCCTTTCCAAAGCAGGCCTATCCCTGTGCGCCGGGGACAGGCTAGCTAGTGAATTCCCTTAACACATTGAGTGCCAGCGACGCCATATGGCGTCATTAGAAATTTACCGTAGAGTGCCAGCGACGCCAAATGGCGTCAATAACTCGAAATTGTTTTTTTGACGGGGGGGTGTCCATCTCAGCTTCTTACATCGCCTCTTACAATATCAGAGGTATTGAATGTGTCTAAACTATTTTACAGAACCCTTAGGTGGCGACAGCGCTCTCCAGATGAGAGAACGTGGAGTAAAACACAGAAGAAGTCATTGGGGAAAAGGAAATCGCATCGCATCCGTCCGTATGCAGCGGCTTCATTGAAGCATAACGTTTAGCTGTGCCCCTGCAGCAGCCAATCTGCTATCACAATTGAGCACCTCGGTGTCCGCTGCAACAGCCTCCGTGTCCGCTGCAACACCCATTCGCATGATCAGACGTGGATTTGTTATTATTCTCAAGTGGAAGCATGGGAGCTGGTACACGCGGCTGTAAAAAAGCTGGATCTAGCGGACTTTTTCAGTGCTGAGCACAGGCAGAGCAAACAGCAGAGCTGAGCCGAGCAGAGCAGAGAGACACTCCTCCCACAACGGGGGGGGGGGGGGGGAGGAGGAGGGGGGGAGGTGGGGCACGCAGAGCAGCACACAACACGACCCAGACAGACCCAGACAGCAGGACAGGGTTGGCAAACGCAAGCCAGAATATCCGATGCCCACCAGCAGCAAAAGATCAGCAAGAAGCTGCAACCAGCAGCGCACGCAGGGGCCAGCGCTGCTGGTTTCAGCTAAAAATATTATTCTTCCAAACAAAATTCCCTTGCCTTCACTGTTTTATTGAAGGAAATTATTTTTGAGGTGTGACTACATCAGAAAATTAGCTTCAGAGTCAGTGATGTGCTTGAAATGTTTAATTTCACAAAAGGCTCATTATCTCAGCTCGTAGAAAAAAAGGCCTGTTTTTCGTTCAATCAAGCTATCTTCTCCGGCTCATAACTAAAGAACGGAAAATGGGATCAATAAACTTTTTTTTGCAGGTGATAGAAGAGAGTCTCATCGTTATTTGTGCGTGTTCAGTGTTTACATAGTAATTATTAAAGAAATTATATGACTGTTTTAAAATGCATTGCGGCCTATGTGGCACAGCAAGCAACCTTTTGCCCAAGGGCCGTGGCACTCAAAGTGTTAACCATGGAAAATAGAATATATAATAAAATAGTTTAGAATACAATAGAATAGATTGGGAGATTACAGCATGCAGTGGCAACTCTTCTCAGGCTTTGGGTGAAGCTGTAATGCACAGTTGATTTATTTTGTTTAGGCTACATCATAATCATCCCCATCCCTATGTACGGCATCCAGACACACAGCAGCAGAGTTGCTACTGTCTTTGATCTTTTTCAAATGGGATAGCTGTCTAACTACAGATATTTGATGTATAAAAAAATATTTTTCTTTCCGAAACATTTTTATTAGCAATATTAGTTTTTTTTTTTTTTTTCCAAAATTAACAAACAATATTACTAATATTCGTAATTAATATTTGTAATGATTTAATTCAGAGAATTTACATTATAGG
Organism: Poromitra crassiceps; assembly: GCF_964638095.1. NCBI lineage: Eukaryota > Metazoa > Chordata > Actinopteri > Beryciformes > Melamphaidae > Poromitra > Poromitra crassiceps. Next base: position 6,056,495 of record NC_139628.1, read on the forward strand.
CATGTCTATCGTTTTATGTGAGAGAAAGGGAGAGAGAGATTCTGTAATATAATTAAACAAAGGGAATAAATTAGAGTTCATTGGATTACCTACCGCCCACCTGTGGTCCCCCAAAACCCTCCACCATCTCCGGGGGTGATGCTGGCCGCAGTCACCTCCTCGCTGGGGCTCAGCTCTAGATCACGATCGTTCTGGGAGGGGCCCCCACCGGTCTGGCTCTGGGCCCGGCGAGCGGCTGCCAGCTTGTCCTTAGCTCGGCGTCTGACAGTATCATGCTTATTATGGCACTGATCAGGTGTTCTTGGAATGCCAGACGCCGAGCTGACGCTGGCAGCTATTTTCCGCCAGTGATTCCTCCCCCCAAACAATTGTGCATGGTAGGTTTGAACCTGGATGGATGCATAGATGAATGAATGACTGAGTAAAGTTAGAGGAGTTGTTTTGTAGCTATTCAAAATTGATGGTGGAAAGATATATCACCTCATGCGCCAGCAGCATCTTCTCCTCTGCAGTGGATTACGTGGCTCTGCTTCTGGCTTGTTCTGCCATTATGATCACACTGCGCCAGCTGCCGCCAATCTGGCTTTTAAAGGGGATGAAATAAACCACTCTGATGGGTTTAATTACTGGTAATGGCCATGAGAAGAAGCCCGTTTCATGATCATTTTGATGATTTAGATTGCATCATGATGACTTTCATGAGCCTGTTTGTCTTACGGCCGGGCCACACATCTTGCGTCTGCGTCGCATTACCTGTTGATCTTCATTTCGGCGCCCATGTTAACAGGTTACAGCAGCCACACCACCGGCATGGGACGCGCATCTCAGGCGCGTGTCTTGCGAGGCGTGAGACGCGCGTCCAGCGCCGCGGGAAGTAGGGGTGCTGCACCCCCTAGGTTTTTTCAATTTTTTTTTTTTTTTTTTTCTTTTCTTACAAATGTAATTAAAAATATTTTGGAGTGCACTATGTTCCTTTCTTGTTTAACACATTCACTGCCAGCCGTTTTTTTTTACTGTAGGTAGGTTCTGCCAAAGTTTTTTTTTGAGGATTCTGGCTCATCTTACAAGAGCCGAGGATTCTTTTCTGCTTGGACTTTGTGAACACAAAATATCTCAAAAGTACTAATAGAATGTGTGCTTTCTCTGTCTAAAAGAGTTAGTTTGTAGAGTTAGTAATTATGTAGATATTAGCCGTTGAGTACAGCATGGTTTCAGCGTCTGAGACTGAAAGCTGAGATAATCGCAGTTTTGTGAAATTCAATCAAACAGGCAGAACAGTCACTTTAACCATTTATTTTTGGCATCAGTGAGACATCAGACATCTAAACAATATAGTTCTGAACCCCCTCTCCTTCAAACTCCTCCCTCCGTGGGTGTGTCTCTGGTGGCTTTCAGCAGCGTTTGTCACAAGCGAGTTTTCTGCTGCTGCTGCTGCTGCTGCTGCTGCTGCTGCGAGTTTGAGCAGCCTCCCTCCCTGGCGGCCCCCTCGTCGGCGAGTCTGGATGGGGCTGCTCGTTTCTTGGGTTTTCGGTTGAGAGCTTTGATGAAGCTTTGTGCGATTCTAGGCTTTATGCTGCGTGTTTCAAAGTGTGTTTTGCACCCAGTCTATTTTTGGAACCCCCCACCGTTGTGCGCCCATGTGCACCAGCGCGAAAGCGTTTTCGCCTACAGTATGAGAATGAGGCTCGTTCGTTTTCGGTTGTGAGCTCAGCTGGAATGAAGCTGCTTGCGATTCTGGGCTTTCTGCTGGTGTTTCAAAGGTGTTTCAAAGTGTGTTGCACCCATAATCTATTATGCAAATTTGCAATCCCCCACCGCCAGCTCCCAAGCGCGAAAGCGAAAGCGTTTTCGCCAATCCATTTTCATGAGAATGGCTCCCTCATGCTGCTTTTTGCTTGGCTTCCTCTAGTCTGGAGAGCACTGTCGCCACTTAGTGGGTCGGTGGAATGGGTTGTACACGTTCGGTGGCTCCCATATTTATATAGGAGATGTAAAAGGCTTAGATGCACGTCCCACCGCCAATTTTTTTTTTTTTTTTTTTTTGACGAGTCAACTCGTCATTGGCAGTCAACCGTTGGATTTTTTTTGACGAGTCAACTCGTCATTGGCAGTGAACGTGTTAAGAATGTTTCGGGAAATGAAAATGTAGTTTATTTAAATAGAATTATCAACAATAACAATCAAGGAAGTTACATGCTTGTAGGCTAGAGAAGAAGAAGAAGCGCGCATGCACGCACATGTTGTGTTGAACCAACCAACAACCAATACGAATTGTTTAATCTGGCAATAAAGAAATGTGAACTTGACATGCTATTTTAATAGCCTACTCAAAAATGCACCTCCCACTATACAGCAAAGAGAGGAGTCAATGTTTATTGATATATGCAGGGGCGGAGCGACCCTATCAGCCCAGAGGGGGCGAAGCTCTTAGGGGGGCCCCATCAAAAAAAAAAAAAAAAAATTTTTTTTTTTTTGAAGGCCAGGCCAGGCCGTAGGGCCGGTTCCAGAACAAGATGACTAGGGGTGCATCCTAGATAGGAAGGGGTGCAGATGCCCGGCCGAAGGCCGGGCCCACTCGGGTGGCCGGCCTAAGGCCGGCCGGCCGAAAAATTTGACATGTTATTTTACTAAAAATAATGCATTTGACCATCATTTCAAGTAGAATGATACCACCCAAGCAAGAATATTTCAAGTGTTTCAAGTGCTTTACTGAAATATTTGGACCATATAATGATAATACAATTATCTCAACCTTAAAAGGTTACATATAGGTGCCAAAAAGCCATAAAATCACATCAAAGAACAAAGAAAAACAACAACTATAATTCAAGTTTAAACAGTAAGTGTGCAGCTGTAGCATTTATACATTTTTTTACTTTTCAACTGAGCATGCAGACAAATAAGGGTGCAATGCATGCTTTTGCACCCCCGTAGAACCGGGCCTGCCAGGCCGCGAAGAAAAATGTGCCTTTTTTGCATGTTTGAATCGGTTTTAGCCATATTTAGTGGAATATCTCATTTTAAACACACCAATGTTATTGTCTATTGATTGAATTCCTCTCAGACTCACACCACTGACTTTATTAAATAAAGTCATTTTAAGTCACAACTGTAAAATAGCTGATAGCCCCTATATCCGAAAACACTATTTGTCACTCACTGAGCCAAGTAATATTATGTCCAAGAAAGACTACAGTGAAGCCACTTTACAGACAAGCTTGTTCTGAAGAAGAAAAATAAAAACACAGGTTGCCAGCCAGGTGGCCTGGCCTGCAAAAAAAAAAAAAAAAAAAAAAAAAAAAAAAAAAAATTGATGGGCCCACCTGACGAGTGGGCCCTGGGGCGACCGCCCCCTTGCCCCCCCTCTGGCTCTGCTGAATATGCCATTCAGATCAGAATAAGTAGTCTAGTCATTAAGTTTGCTGATAATATTTCTATCATGTTAAGTCTGTGTCATGTTAACTGGTGTATTCAGAGCAAATAGGGAGATATAGAGCATTATCATCATGCTATATATCTCCCTCTTTGCTCTGAATGAGTGAGAAAAGGAGAAAATACTGAATAATTACATCACAACAGTATCCTAATGTTAATTTAAAATGAGATATTCCTCTAAATATGGCAAAAAATAAAAATAAAAAAACGTCCAATTTTTTTGGGGACGTTCCTCCCAGCACCCCCTGCTTAAAATGACTTCCAGCGGCCCTGCGCGCGTCATCTAGAGAATAGAAGCAACGCCTATTTTTTCTGCTTACCGTGCCCGTGTCTCTACAAAGATATACCTTAAAATGATCTTTTGCTGTTCATAATCATATCATACAAGCACTATTCACTACATTTTCAAAGCAGACATAATAAAATATAACAGCAGTTCCGTTTTTGTTTTTCTGGGCGAAGTTGCGGCATATCTTTTTTCGACTCTGGTTCGATTTTTGCGAGTTTTCGCCTGCGACTTGAATTGATAACCACTGATTTCCATAGGCTATAGGCTATTTATTTATTTTACAGGGGCAGCCACAGCCAATCAAGGCTCGTTTTGATTTGAGACGGAAGGATGAGCTCATAGCTGCAGTTCTCCTGCCCTCTGAAAACCACATACAGTACATAGGCTACAACGTGGCTTCGTTCCTCCCCTCCCCACACACACACACACACACACACACACACACACACACACACACACACACAAATCAATACTGCCTCGATTATGAAGTGAGCCCAAGCGATCTTCAGTTAAAATCATCATTGTATTGTTCATAGCAATTTAATAAAAGGTAAACTCTATAGGAAGAGAGTTGGCAGACAGACAGCAGCGCAGCAGCAGCAACGCTGCCTGTGTGGATGCCGCGGGCGTTCCAGCCGCAGCCCCCACGCGACGCACACACACGCACTAGGTAGACGCGAGATGTCTGGCCCGGGCGTTAATGAGAAAATCAGGCTCGTTGCACGTCTTCCTCGAAATGTCCATAGACTAGCCTATTAAAATATGTATTAATGGTTTATTCCTGCGGGAGAGGTGTTTAGGCTATGATCTGTGATGCGCTAATATCACCACTAGCCACACTTGTGAATAATTCTACACTTAAAAAGGCGTGGTTAAACATTATTAGTGCAGTTCTAAGTTTCACAATATCCATACATTTCAAAGTCTGTGTCTTAAGAAACAATTGATTAGTATGCTCACGATACCCAACATGATTCACTAACCGTATTGCTTTTTTTTGGCAATGTGCATATCTTCTGTGTGGTGCTCTTATAAGTATTACCCCATACTTCCACACAGTAGATCAGATGTGGTAATATAAGTGCGCAATACAGAGTGTGCAGTGTTTCCTGATTTAGTATGCATCTTATTTTACCTAATATTCCTATGCTCCTGGCAATCTTGGTGCACAACATTTTTATCTGGGGTTTCCAGCATAGCTTATGGTCTATTATAACCCCCAGAAACTTGTTTTCATAAACTCTTTCTGTTTCCACATTATCAATTTCCACTTGAACATCTGTGTTTATTTTACTGTTTCCAAATAAAATAAATTTAGTTTTGTTCAAGTTTAGAGATCATTTGTTTGTGTCAAACCAACATTTTAATTTACCCATTTCTTTCATAACCATCTCCAAGAGCTGCTGCAAATTCTTCCCAGAACAAAAAATATTTGTGTCATCTGCAAAAACAACAAATTTCAATACATTAGATACTTTACAAATGTCGTTGATGTATAGAATAAATAATTGTGGGCCCAGGACTGACCCCTGTGGGACACCACAGGTAATGTTTAGGCACATTGACTTGTGATGACCCATCTGTACAAATTGCTGCCTATTTCCTATATAACTTTTCAACCAATCAAAAGCCACCCCTCTAACACCATACCCATTCAACTGTCTGAGCAATATCTCATGATCAATCGTATCAAATGCTTTCTTTAGATCAATGAATATACCAACTGCATATTTTTTGTTATCTATACATTCGGTTAATTCCGCTACTAAGTCAAGTCTCAGGTCTTCTCTTTATGCATCAAGTCAAGTCTCAAGTCTTCTCTTCATGCATCAAGTCAAGTCTCAAGTCTTCTCTTCATCCATCAAGTCAAGTCTCAAGTCTTCTCTTCATGCATCAAGTCAAGTCTCAAGTCTTCTCTTCATGCATCTAGCCAAGTCTCAGGTCTTCTCTTCATGCATCAAGTCAAGTCTCAAGTCTTCTCTTCATGAATCAAGTCAAGTCTCAAGTCTTCTCTTTATGCATCAAGTCAAGTCTCAGGTCTTCTCTTTATGCATCAAGTCAAGTCTCAAGTCTTCTCTTCATGCATCAAGTCAAGTCTCAAGTCTTCTCTTTATGCATCAAGTCAAGTCTCAGGTCTTCTCTTCATGCATCAAGTCAAGTCTCAAGCGATTCAAATCGTGACTCGAGTCCCCACTGAAATTAACTGTTTTATGTCTGTCTGCCAGTCAGCCTACCTGCCTATCTGCCTGCCTTTCTGTCTGTCTGTGTCTGTCTGTTTGTCTGTCTGTCTGCCTGCCTGTCTATCTGCCTGCCTATCTGCCTGCCTGCCTGTCTATCTGCCTGCCTGCCTGTCTATCTGCCTGCCTGCCTTTCTGTCTGTCTGTCTGTCTGTTTGTCTGACTGTCTGCCTGTCTGTCTGTATGTCTGTCTGTCTGTCTGTCTGCCTGCCTTGCTGTCTGTGTGTCTGTCTGCCTGCCTGCCTGTCTGTCTGCCTACCTGCCTGTCTGCCTGTCTGTCTGTCTGTCTGTCTGCCTGCCTGTCTGTTTGTCTGTCTGTCTGTCTGTCTGTCTTTCTGTCTGTCTGTCTGTCTGTCTGTCTGTCTGTTTGTCTGACTGTCTGCCTGCCTGTCTGTCTGTCTGTCTGTCTGCCTGCCTTGCTGTCTGTGTGTCTGTCTGTCTGTCTGTCTGTCTTCCTCAGACCACTGTGTTGATCGACTACTACTGCTACTCTGCTGGGGCCAGACAGAACTACGCTTAGAGGAAGGTGGAGTCACTCCAGAACAAACAGCAGGTGACAGATGATTTGATGGACGTAGAAAAACATGGACGTAGCCTCCGTCACATCACCCATTGGTTTGTGGACTCCTGATTTGAAGCCGCCAGTTTGGCGTTGTGACCGTCGCCATCTTGGATATTTGGAGCCAGAAGCAGCTAGCGTAAGAGCAGGGGTTTCCCCCAGAGCCACAGCACCACCTGCTATTGGTCCATGATCAGCGAGGTGTGCGATCACTGGACAGACGACAAAGTCTGTAAAGTCTTCTGTATCCTGTTAGTATTTCCCCAGTTTCTGCACAGAGATAATTACATTTCTAATCACATCTTTACACTGATTTGAGACCTTCAGGGCTCTATAATCAGAATCCACTTGATTCAGCAGTGACACTAAAGGGACAGGAATAATTCTAGGTAGCATTGGAGCAGGTGCATATAGCCATGTAGTGACTACTGTAGGCGTCCGTTAGACCCAGAGGTGCTAGAAGTACACACATTCCCCACTAAGTACTATTTTAAAAATATACTAGAAGTTGAAATACTATTTGAAATCCTTTACTCAAGTCAAAGAATCAAAGTATGTTAATGATCCTCCTGATATGTAAATGTCAAGTACAATCAAGTACTTAAAAGCTATCATTATTATTATTATTATTTCTAAGATCTATTGAAAACTTTCCTTCTCGCTGTCAACTGATTCTTGCAACTATCTTATTTTTTGTTTTTGAATTTTGATGTAATAAAATGTAAAAAAGGGTGGGCATTTATAAGCTGCGGCTTCAGCCTACACCTTTTCGGTCTCATATATGTAAACGCACATTATTACTGTAATGCATTCATGTGAAACTGAAAAATTGACCGAAATAAATTATTTACTTATTTACTTATTTACTTAAATGTATGTTTGAATGCTGGTGTCTTCTCTGCAGTGCATCCTCTCTGTGTTCTTTATGCTGGTGTCTTCTCTGCAGTGCATCCTCTCTGTGTCCTTTATGCTGGTGTCTTCTTCTCTGCAGTGCATCCTCTCTGTGTCCTTTATGCTGGTGTCTTCTCTGCAGTGCATCCTCTCTGTGTCCTTTATGCTGGTGTCTTCTTCTCTGCAGTGCATCCTCTCTGTGTCCTTTATGCTGGTGTCTTCTCTGCAGTGCATCCTCTCTGTGTCCTTTATGCTGGTGTCTTCTCTGCAGTGCATCCTCTATGTGTCCTTTATGCTGGTGTCTTCTCTGCAGTGCATCCTCTATGTGTCCTTTATGCTGGTGTCTTCTCAGTAGTGAATCCTCTCTGTGTCCTTTATGCTGGTGTCTTCTCTGCAGTGCATTCTCTCTATGTCCTTTATGCTGGTGTCTTCTTCTCTGCAGTGCATCCTCTCTGTGTCCTTTATGCTGGTGTCTTCTTCTCTGCAGTGCATCCTCTCTGTGTTCTTTATGCTGGTGTCTTCTCTGCAGTGCATCCTCTCTGTGTCCTTTATGCTGGTGTCTTCTTCTCTGCAGTGCATCCTCTCTGTGTTCTTTATGCTGGTGTCTTCTCTGCAGTGCATCCTCTCTGTGTCCTTTATGCTGGTGTCTTCTTCTCTGCAGTGCATCCTCTCTGTGTTCTTTATGCTGGTGTCTTCTCTGCAGTGCATCCTCTCTGTGTCCTTTATGCTGGTGTCTTCTTCTCTGCAGTGCATCCTCTCTGTGTCCTTTATGCTGGTGTCTTCTCTGCAGTGCATCCTCTCTGTGTCCTTTATGCTGGTGTCTTCTTCTCTGCAGTGCATCCTCTCTGTGTCCTTTATGCTGGTGTCTTCTCTGCAGTGCATCCTCTCTGTGTCCTTTATGCTGGTGTCTTCTCTGCAGTGCATCCTCTCTGTGTCCTTTATGCTGGTGTCTTCTCTGCAGTGCATCCTCTCTGTGTCCTTTATGCTGGTGTCTTCTCTGCAGTGCATCCTCTCTGTGTCCTTTATGCTGGTGTCTTCTTCTCTGCAGTGCATCCTCTCTGTGTTCTTTATGCTGGTGTCTTCTTCTCTGCAGTGCATCCTCTCTGTGTCCTTTATGCTGGTGTCTTCTCTGCAGTGCATCCTCTCTGTGTCCTTTATGCTGGTGTCTTCTCTGTAGTGCATCCTCTCTGTGTCCTTTATGCTGGTTCCTTCTCTGCAGTGCATCCTCTCTGTGTCCTTTATGCTGGTGTCTTCTTCTCTGCAGTGCATCCTCTCTGTGTCCTTCGTGGATGAGCAACAGATCCGGCTGGTGAAGAGATCACAGAAGAAAAGTTTACAAGATGTGGAACCACTGTCCGTACAGCCCAGCAAGGTCAGCTGCTGGCATTACAGAGGTTTCTTACATGTGCTACATCTCGACATGGTGACAATGTCTGGTGAAAATGTTAAGACTCACTATAGAGGCTTGTTTTTAACATATTTACCTAAAGAAAAAAGTAGCAAGGATTGAAGCATTTACAGTTTTGAATGTGCAATTAATTTAGGCCTGAACACACAGGTTCACAGACAGACACAGACTTATAATGTATAAAATGTTTTACGTAAAACTTGGATTAATAACCCAGGCTTTTAGTTGCTTCAATCACTGAACTCAACCGGCCATTTGACACAGGCTTTTAATTCCTTTTGCACAAATCTCTTGCTCAGAAAAGATGTGAAATACTATCAAATTGTTTCTTTAAACCAGTACTAATATTATTATTCAAATTAAAGTTAATTGAAGTTTGACGGTATTTTTATTTTAGTTTGGGAAAACTAAACGTCACAGATGAGGACTGTGTATTCTTGCTGTCAGCAGGAGGACACAGGACACCTGGGAGCCATGGTGTGTGTGCTACAGGAGGACATGGACCAGCAAGCCCAGAGTGTCCCCGAACCTAAGACCAGCCCCAACCCCGACCCGGCCCCCGGCTCGGTCCCTCCAGTCTGGTGCCGGTGCTCCTGCTGCATCTCCCCTGTTATGTCTCTCAGTCATTCACCACATTCCTCCCCTGCCCAAGCTCAATCAGCCCAATCTACACCAGCTGTGTCGAGTTCATCAGGTGCCACCAATCATCCGCAGAGACACCGCTCCTACAAGAGGGCCCGCAGTCTACAATCCAGTGCTTGATCGTACTGGTCACAGTGGTTCGTGTTCATACCGTTTTGGTTATTTTGAATATCCTACTCTGGCTTGCGCTGTACTAATTCCAACCTGTCCTTCCTCTCTCCAAGGTTCCATCCCTCCGGCTCCCTCCAGTGTCTCCCAGCTCCTCCACCGTTCTCCTCTACTCCTCCGGATCCCTCTCTCCCTCCGCTCTCCCCCACTCCTGGATCACCCTCTCTCGGACGGACCTCCCCCATTGCTCAGGACTACGGCTCTCTCTCCCTCGGACTTCCCCTCTCGGATCTCGGACTTGGTCAGATAGCAGGTTACACGCACATTTACAACACCCAGCGCCATCTATATAACTGCACCACACTAGCTACGCACGTTAGACACACACCCCCACTCACACTTTGGTTCTACACACACCTCACCTACATTCTGCCCGTACACCCATACATTCCCCTCCACGAAGGCCCCCCCAGATTTAGTCCAGCCCCTTTCTGTACTATTATTATTTTTATTAAACATTACTTGTATTTGAATCCTTGTGTCCGTCTGTCTCTGGGGTTCTGCCACATTTGACTATTGATTCGTTTGGTCACAACAGAACGATCAAGCCATGATGAGTCAAGGCGGAGCCCCGGGGCAGACGGGCGGCCCTAAGCCCGCAACTTTACCCTCCCCTCTTGAAAGAGTAGTCAAGGAACATGCGGCTCAACTCACCTCCCTCCAAGCCGAGTTAATCAGGGCCTTCCCCGCAGTCCAAGGACAGATTGCTGAGCTCCAGGACTCCTCCCATTCTATGTCCAATGCCCTCTCCGCCCTCTCTAACCAAATGGCCACCATGGCAGCCGCACTGACTTCCATCCAGCAGAAGCTGGACGCTGGTCCCGGCGTAGCTGCCGCGCCAGCTCCCCCTGAAGCACCGCCCTTGATTCCCCCTGGTCCTGATCCACCCCGGCCCGAGCCCAAGCTAGCCAGTCCCCGTGTTTTCGGTGGGGATTTTGACCAAGGCAGGGGTTTCCTCCACCAATGTGAGTTGCTTTTCCGTCATCAGCCTGCAACGTATGGGTCAGATGGAGCCAAGATAGCGCTGATTATGTCCCTCCTAGTAGACAAAGCACTTAGCTGGGCTATTTCTGCGGTAGACCTAGACTGCCGTTTCTCCTCTGACTACAGCGCCTTCCGTCAGGAGTTCAGCTCCGTATTCGATCATCCTACGGACGGGGAGGACGCTGCCAGTCGTTTGTTAGCAATCCAGCAGGGGTCGCGGTCTGCCGCAGAATACACCCTCGAGTTCCGCATACTAGCCGCTGACAGCCGTTGGGGAGATACTGCGCTCCGTAGCGCTTACCGGCGGGGCCTGAGTGAGACCATCAAGGACTTGATTGTGAGAGACCGCCCCTCCTCGCTCAACGAGCTTATCACTCTCGCTCTCCAGATGGATGAGAGGCTACGGGAGCGCCGCCTGGAGCGCACTCATCGTTCGGCCCCCATCCGAACATCCCCAAGACCTATCACCCCCGTGACAAACAGTTGGACCCCGCCCTCTCGCCACCTCTCGCTGCCACCGGCTCGTTCTGCGTCCAGCACGGGAGAGGAGCCGATGCAGATTGGCCGATCTCGTCTCTCGCGAGAGGAGCGAGAGCAGAGACTGCGGGACCAGCTGTGCCTCTACTGTGGGCAGACCGGCCACTTCATCCGCGCATGTCCGACCCGGCCAAAAGACCCCGCTCACCAGTAAGGGGGGTATTGGTGAGCCGTGCCATGATTCCCCAGCCCAAAGAGGGCCTCAACCGCCTCTTCCCTGCTACCCTCTCCTGGGATAAGGAGTCTATCCCTGTGAGTGCACTCATCGATTCAGGAGCTGACGAGTGTCTGATGGACGTCTCTCTCGCTCGTCAGGCAGGAATCCCCTTAGTCCCTCTAGACCGTCCCCTGTCTCCTCAGGCCATAGATGGGCACTCTTTGGGTAACATCACACACAGCACTGTCTCCCTCACCCTCACTCTCTCTGGTAATCACGTTGAAAGTGCACGTTTTTTTGTGTTACATGCCCCCACAGCGCCCCTAGTGTTAGGAAGACCGTGGTTGGAGAGACACGACCCTCACATCTCCTGGGCTACTGGGCGGATTCTGGGTTGGAGTGTGGCCTGTCATGCCAACTGTCTTCGCTCCGCCCCCTCTCCGTCCAGTAACCCCAGGCCCGTGCTCTCTCCCCCGGATCTCACTGGTGTCCCCTCCACTTACCATGACTTAGCTTCGGTGTTCAGTAAGGACAGCGCACTTTCACTTCCCCCTCACCGGCCATATGATTGTCCCATTGAACTCCTTCCCGGGGCAGCTCTCCCCACTGGGCGACTATACAATCTCTCAGCCCCGGAGAAGGAGGCAATGCGCAATTATATCTCCGAATCCCTTGTCTCAGGAGTGATAAGGCCATCGTCTTCCCCCGTAGCGGCGGGCTTCTTTTTTGTGGCAAAGAAGGATGGCGGCCTGAGGCCCTGCATTGACTATCGTAGGCTTAATGACATCACGGTGAAGAATAAGTACCCACTTCCCCTTCTGAATTCCACTTTCGAGCCACTAACTCACGCCCGGGTGTTCACTAAGTTAGACCTACGTAATGCTTATCACTTGGTGCGGGTCCGGAAAGGGGACGAATGGAAGACGGCCTTCAACACTCACCTCGGGCACTTTGAGTACCTTGTGATGCCCTTCGGCCTCTCCAATGCCCCCGCCGTCTTCCAGGAGTTAGTCAATGATGTGCTGCGCGACATGCTGAACTTCTTCGTGGTGGTGTACCTGGACGACATCCTGGTCTTCTCCCCGACCCTGGAGGAACACTACCAACATGTCCGCCTGGTTCTCCAGAGGCTGCTGGAGAACAGGCTTTTCGTTAAATCCGAGAAATGTGTTTTCCACTCCGCCTCCGTGAAATACCTTGGCTTCATCGTGGAGAAGGGGCAGATGCGCGCGGACCATGCTAAGATCCAGGCTGTGGTGGAGTGGTCACGCCCTACCAACCGGACGCAACTCAGGCGCTTCCTGGGCTTTTCCGGGTTCACCCGCCGTTTCATTAAGGGGTTTAGCCAAGTGTCTTCTCCCCTCACCGCGCTCACCTCCACCTCCCGCCCTTTCACCTGGACCCCTAGGGCGGAGACAGCCTTCTCTGCCCTTAAGGAGCGGTTCACGACGGCTCCGGTGCTCGCCCACCCTGATCCATCAAGGCAGTTCATCGTAGAGGTGGACGCGTCAGATGCGGGCATCGGAGCCATCCTCTCCCAGCGGTCGGAGGAGGACCAGAGGATCCACCCGTGTGCCTACTTCTCCCGACGCTTCAACCCTGCGGAGAAGAACTATGATGTGGGAAATAAGGAGCTGCTGGCGGTCTTCGCAGCCCTAGAGGAGTGGAGACACTGGTTGGAGGGAGCCAAGGAGCCGTTCCTCGTGTGGTCAGACCACAAAAACCTGACCTACATGAGGACGGCGAAGCGGCTGAATCCCAGGCAGGCGCGCTGGGCTCTCTTCTTCAGCCGGTTCGACTACACCCTCACCTACCGCCCGGGCTCTAAGAACGTCAGAGCCGATGCCCTCTCCCGTATGTTCCCCGAGGAGTCCCCTGACGTTCCCAGCGCTCCCGACACCATCGTTCCCCCAGCCCGGGTGGTGGGTGTCGTCACCTGGGGAGTCGAGTCGCTGGTGAGACGAGCCCAGCGCGCCCAGCCAGACCCTGGAAACGGGCCCCGGAACCGGCTGTTTGTCCCCTCTGCCGTCCGTCCACAGGTGCTGGAGTGGGGTCACTCGAGCCGCTTCGCCTGCCACCCTGGCGTACGCCGGACAGCGGAGTTCGTACAACGGCGGTTCTGGTGGCCCAAGCTCAAAGAGGACGTCAGGGAATTTGTGGACGCCTGCACCATCTGTGCCCGCAGTAAGGCCTCCCATCGTCCACCAGCTGGCCTCCTGCATCCCCTCCCTGTCCCCGGTCGACCCTGGTCACACATTGCCCTGGACTTTGTTACCGGCCTCCCCGTGTCCCAGGGCATGGACACCATCCTGACCATCGTCGACCGTTTTTCCAAGGCGGTTCATTTCGTCCCACTGCCCAAACTCCCCTCTGCTGCCGAGACTGCTGAGCTCCTGGTCTCCCATGTGGTTAGACTCCATGGAATCCCCCAGGACATCGTGTCCGACCGTGGCCCCCAGTTCACGTCGAAGGTGTGGCAGGCCTTCTGCCGGGGAATGGGGGCCACTGTCAGTCTGACATCCGGGTACCACCCCCAATCCAATGGGCAAGCAGAGCGCGCCAACCAGGCCATGGAGGCGGCCTTACGTTGTGTGACCACCAGCAACCCCGCCTCCTGGGTCAAGTTCCTACCCTGGGTGGAATACTCCATCAACACCATGGAGAGCTCGGCCACTGGTATGTCCCCATTCCAGTGCTCCCTGGGTTACCAGCCTCCTCTGTTTCCTCAGCAGGAGCTGGAGGTGGCGGTCCCATCCGTCAGAGCCCACCTCCGCCGGTGTCGGCACATCTGGAAGGCCGCCCGTGCTGCCATCCTACGGGCCACAGAGCGGTCTCAGCGCTCAGCCAACCGGCGGAGGAGGCCGGCCCCGGCCTATCGACCTGGCCAGAAGGTCTGGCTGTTGGCCCGGGACCTGCCCCTCCAGACCTCCCAGACCTCCTCCAGGAAGCTGGACCCCCGCTACGTTGGCCCCTATACCATCACCCGCATCGTCAACCCCTCGGCTGTCCGTTTGGACCTTCCTGCCGCTCTCAAGGTACACCCAGTTTTCCATGTCTCACTCCTAAAACCATGCTCTACCAGCCCCTTGTCTCCCCCTGCTCCGGCTCCCCCTCCTCCCCAGATCCTGTCGGATGGCGACCCCGTTTGGGCGGTCGACAAGCTGCTGGCGGTTCGGCGTCGTGGGAGGGGGTTCCAGTATCTGGTGGACTGGGTGGGCTACGGCCCGGAGGACCGGAGTTGGGTGCCCCGGTCCTATCTCGCAGACCCCTCCCTGCTCGGCGATTTCTACCGGGACCACCCGGGTGCTCCTGGACGGTCGTCCGGTGCCTCCCGTAAGGGGGGGAGTACTGTTATGTCTCTCAGTCATTCACCACATTCCTCCCCTGCCCAAGCTCAATCAGCCCAATCTACACCAGCTGTGTCGAGTTCATCAGGTGCCACCAATCATCCGCAGAGACACCGCTCCTACAAGAGGGCCCGCAGTCTACAATCCAGTGCTTGATCGTACTGGTCACAGTGGTTCGTGTTCATACCGTTTTGGTTATTTTGAATATCCTACTCTGGCTTGCGCTGTACTAATTCCAACCTGTCCTTCCTCTCTCCAAGGTTCCATCCCTCCGGCTCCCTCCAGTGTCTCCCAGCTCCTCCACCGTTCTCCTCTACTCCTCCGGATCCCTCTCTCCCTCCGCTCTCCCCCACTCCTGGATCACCCTCTCTCGGACGGACCTCCCCCATTGCTCAGGACTACGGCTCTCTCTCCCTCGGACTTCCCCTCTCGGATCTCGGACTTGGTCAGATAGCAGGTTACACGCACATTTACAACACCCAGCGCCATCTATATAACTGCACCACACTAGCTACGCACGTTAGACACACACCCCCACTCACACTTTGGTTCTACACACACCTCACCTACATTCTGCCCGTACACCCATACATTCCCCTCCACGAAGGCCCCCCCAGATTTAGTCCAGCCCCTTTCTGTACTATTATTATTTTTATTAAACATTACTTGTATTTGAATCCTTGTGTCCGTCTGTCTCTGGGGTTCTGCCACATTTGACTATTGATTCGTTTGGTCACAACATCCCCTGCTCTCCCCCATGAGGCGCTGTGCTGCAGGTGGCGGGCCGGCCCCTGCATCACCTCCTCTCCTCTGTTTGAGAGTCTGGTGCTGTGGCGCCCCCTGCTGGAGGCCGTGCTCCTGTACCGGGACCCTCTGTCTCCCCCGGCCGGGGAGCTCCGTGGCCGGGCAGCTGCCCTGCGTCACTGCGCCTACATCCAGTACACAGCCTGGAGGTTTGGGGTCCCGCCTGCCAACACCATGCACGCCAGCCCTCCCCAGCTGCTGCATGCAGAGGATCAGGGAGGAGTACCCTGACCCAGACGGGCAGTACAGCGGCTTCAGGCCGGAGAGGACCACCGGCCAGTTTCAAGCAATTGAACTAGAAATCGTCCACTCAGCAGATTTACCCAGAGCCATTGAAGAGAGAGTCACGCCAACAGAAGTCCAAAATGCTTGATCCTCACATCACTCACGTAGCTGAGCTCCATTCTAGCTAGTTCCAAGTATAGTTCCAGGAAGTATGGGGTGGGCCGTTTGAATGCATAAAATAATGCTGATAATATACAATTAGATTCTTTAAACATCTTACCCTTTCAAAGTACATCACAAATGGTTCATTCTGCTGCAACTCCACAGCTCTCCTTAATCCAGGAGCTTACTTCCGGGAACTGTTGCGAGGTGGTCTTCACATGAATTCAGTTTCACTCATTCAGTTAAACTTTCAGCTAAACTACATTGATCTACAAAGAACATTATTCTGATCGTGAGATGGAGGAAAACAGAAAACAAAATATTGATCATTGTTTGTACTTTATAATATTGTTCATTTAATTTCACCAAAATATAGCCTAATCCATAATCGTATATTAGAGAAACATAACGTTTAAATTATTTGGTTATGATGTGTTACTGTAGGTCCACTAGCAAGCTAACAAATTAGCTCATATTTTGGGCTAATTCAGAATATAGAAATGTCTCTTTCCTCCATGCATTATTCCATTGGTCGAGGCCATTATAAACTCAGAGATGGCTCATATCATTTGGGAAATCTCAACACAGGCATAATAATTATTTCTTCTGTTTTCTACTCAAAGGAAAATTGGAGGTACGAACAAAAACGGCCCCAAGAATTTGAGAACCAGATGTTTTTTTTTCTCAGAATGTGATTGGTTTTGGCCCTGCAACCGTCATGGCCTTTTGCAAAAATATTGCACTTTTTCAACTTTTTGTCAAAGCATCATGGGAATTGTTCATGTCACCACCTATCCATCATGCTGTGCGTGCAGCGTTCCTTGCTTCTCATAGACAGTGAATGGAGGCAAACAGTTTGCTTCGTTAAATCATAATCTGCTGTTAGAGATTCAGGGTCGGGGATATTAGGCTACAGACAAAGACAGCTTGAGAAAGCTGCGGCTGAGTGGAGAGAGCAGCTTCTGGTCCAAAATAAGTACATCTCATGATGCTTTTAGAACTCAAGTTGGGTGGTCATCTCTGTCTGAGACAAACATGTTTTTATTTTCTTAGAAGGCCCTCATTGGCAAGCTACCGTCTTCTCTTACATCCTTGCTAGATTGATCCTTTGGACCACATCACACTCACTAAAGTTTGTCTTTGGCTAGAACTCCCTAGAGTTAGTATTACTGAGCTTAACTGCTTTTTGTTTTTATGCCCCGCCCACCTGGAACTCTATACAGAGCACCCTGAAAATCAATACTTTGGTATCTCTTGGGCATTTAATATAAATTATTTCTAAATATTATATTTGCACTAATTTAATTTGACTATTTTGTTAATGGATTTCCTATAATTTTTATACTTTTAAGTGACTTTTATCTTTTATTAACTGTACTTATCTATTTGGTATTTGATTGTTTCTTTGATCTTGTATCTTTTACTATAATTTGTATCTTGTTTTAGTCGACATTGTAAATAAAAGGTAATGTGTTTCTTTGATTATGCACCTCATCCTATTGGTATTTTTGTAAAGATTCAAAGCCATGATGTTTGTACATGAATACTTTGCAATAATAATGATAATAATGATAATAATAATAATGATGATGATGATGATGATGATGATGATGATGATGATGATAATAATAATAATTAAAGCTGCCAGGAACGTTGAACCCACCTACGCACGTCGTGGTCTGCCGCAGTCACGGCCTCGTGTTGCCATGGCCCTCTTCTTATTCACCTTATTCCTGGACTTACGTTTCCCATGATTCTCAGCGGTTGTCGGTTGTCGACTTCCTGTTTAATTTATTTTCACTAGCAAGGACGTGCGCGCTGCTGTCAAAGAGTGGGAACATTTGGCTCATTTTATCCGAAATGGCTAAAAATAGTAACGTTGTGTGGTTGCATAGCGGCAATATTTTACAAAAACGAGGTGAATGTCAATTCACTCGTACTGTATGGGCTTATTTTAGCCGAAATTGCTAAAAATAGTATGTGGTTGCATAGCGGCGCTTTTGTTTTGAAGGCTAAACGTCCAAACCGGAACTCTTATTATTTGGTCATTGAACGTAGCTTTAGCGGTCTCTCTCCTTCAAGATTCAATATATTGTCACTTCGTTGTACAATTATGCACGTATGAAATGATTGTGCTGGGGGGCTCCATTACAAGACATACTGTAGGTAGGTACAAAGTCACAACAATTATTATGATTATTTTCAGTCTCTTTCGCTATGAACGGTCCTGGGCGGAAACAGGCAACCGGCAGCTGGAAACAGGGAGGGAGGGTGTCATGGAAGTGCCCACGGTCTCATCAGGAAACTCGTGAATAAGTGAATATTGGCATGTAGATGTCTTCAAGCCATGGGTCTCATCAAACATGTGAAGTTTGGGGCAGATTTGACCATGTACAGCAGGCACGTGCAGAGAATGTTAGAAGGGCAGGGGCTGAGAGACCCCTAGGGCACGTCGAAAAATTGTTGATGTTTTCAGCCAGATTTAGAGGAATATCTAATTTTAAATTAACATTAGGATGATACTTGCCAAGGAAAAAGAACTCCACAAACTGAATAATATTCATGCAAAAATTTAATTTGCTGTTACAATACTGTTGTGATATCATTATTCAGTCTTAAGCATCAATATTTGCTCCTTTTCTCACTGACTTTCATGCCACCATAGATCTCCCTTTAGGTTGTTTTACCCTACAACAGACATAGCAACACAGGCAGAAACACTGAACTAATTATTATTATTATTATGACTGACATGGGAGTCATGGCTTCTGTCCAGATATTAAACACATGGCAGGTTTGTGCATTCCGATCATCATAAAAGTTAGTCAGACCTTTCTAGTAGAACAATATAATGCTGAAGTAGAACCATTAGTCCTACATCATTACATGTTAATCTGAACAAAACATAACATTACAATAAGAGCACATGATTTAACATTACAAAAGAGCACAGTTAACAACACTTGAGAGTTTTGTGCAAAGTTGCAGTGTTGCATTAATATGGGTAGTAGCCTACAGTATTATCATAGTATGGCTAAGTAGGCTATTTGGCCATTGTTGGTTCATATGCTTATGCTGGAAGAGGGGGTGACTTTGGCCCTCATCAATCATTGCACGTTGTTCAAAGGGTGGACATGGTTTCATGCAGTGAAGGGCTGTATGGCTGTTAAAAGTTAATGTGCGTATAGTTGCACCGCTCATGGGCAGGCAATGCAAGCAGAAGACTGTTTTGATGCCCTTTAATGTAACGTTAGTGCGGGGAGAATGGCTGAATATAGCGGGATGTGTAGTGATCGGGGGCTGGCTGGTATTGTCGGTCTTTAAAGTGTAACTAACCCCCAAAACACTTTTTTCAGCTTTTAACCAATATATATGACTTTGGGGGTGATGTGTGAAGAATTCTGGTGAAAATTTCCCCATTTGACACCAAACTGTTGCCATTTGACCATTTGTATCATTTTTCAGCAGCATACCTGGCATAAGCGCCCTCTAAGGGTCGAACACTGCTTTTTTTTCTTTTCTCAAATGAATGGGATATTAGGAACACACTGACGTCACAGTGTTCCCAAAGACTATGGGATTTCAAGATAATTACTCCCCTACCCCCCCTGTACCCTTTCGGCTCCTCAGAACTCCAAGCCTATTCCTATTGAAGTTTGCTCTTAAAATACTGAACCAAACGTCGTCAAAGTTGGCACCTGTCTTAATTATAGTTAGTTTCCCGCTGAATGTGTCACTACTTTATTAATATCTTACCTGGATAAGCTCGAATGATGATGTATATATTATCAGTCCGAGTTGGAAGCACTGTCTCCAGCCCAGGCAGGCGGGAGCGGGCGGGAGAGAGTCGTACTGTAAGCCCATGCACTAGCCCCAAGCTCCGGGGAGGCGCGCAGCAGCAGCTGGGCTCTCTCGGTGTGTCTGTGTGTGTGTGTTTTGCTGCGCGGATTGGGTTTGACCGTTTGATCAAGCAAGTAGCTCCTGTGCTCTTAAAATACTGAACACCACGTTGTCATATTTGACATATGTCTTCATTGTAGACAGTTTATCGCTGAATGTGTCATTACATTATAAATATCTTACCTGGATAAGCTCTAATTATGTTGTTTATATTATCAGTCCGACTTGGAAGCACTTTCTCTCGGCCAGTCAAACGGGAGAGTCTGCTCTCTCATGCACCCGCGGGGGCGCGCGCAGCAGACAGACTGTGAATGGGCGGAGGAGGAGGAGGAGAGATCTGCAGCTGTGCCCAGAGACACTCACCTCGCTCCGACTATATAGCAGGCTATTCAGCTACTGTGCCTGTCTGTGAAAAGCGTCCTGTCCAGTCGCACCTTCGCAAAAAGATGCGGGATTCCCTCAATCCTGTACCCAATCTCAGACTGTATTGAGCAGAAAAATCGCACACCAGCTATTTCTGTCTGTGTTTGTTTGTTGCTCCGTGAGGTTACAGAGCGCCCCATGCATGCAGGAGCCAGGCTGTTTCGCCAGCCAGGGTCTGGGAGGAGGGAGGAGGCGCAGCCTGCAACTGCGCTGAGAGGAAAACTTTTGCACAACTTTTAACAAGAATCACGAAAAGCCCCAAAACGCAAATTAAAAACGGATTTCATTGCGCGGTTTATCGCTAGTTGTACGAGGGAATGACGTGAAGAAATCTCGCATTGTGTTACCCCAGAGCGGGGGGTTTCTCCTATTGTGCGGTGTGCTGCTGTAACGAGCCCATGTCACTTTGCTCTCGTAACGTAGTTTGACACGCTGCCATAGAGATACATGCAGAAAAATAATTAAATTTCTAGTTCGCCACTGAATTACCAAATTGATATAACTATCAACCATTTTGAGCAACACTCTTTCCATACATGCCACCAGCGTTGGCTAGTTGTTGATATTTATAAAGATATTGCCCCTCTCAAAAAAATTATTTTTGAGGCGGTAGGCAAACTGTAATGGCGTCAATTTCCGAAAAAAAATCTTGACTTGAACACAGCCCAAGAGTTTAGTATAGACAAGAGCATATGTCATTTCTTGGTTTTTTCCATAGGTATTTTCAAATCACTGTTCTGATACATATCTGGGGGGTTAGTCCCCCTTTAACACACAGTCACACAAACAGCCCTACTCTCGAGTCCTCACTGACTCACAGTAGATGCGACTGTGCTTGTCCCATGCTTGCTTCTCAGTCACTCACAAAAGCTGCTTCGAAAAAGACGAGGGGCGTTTTCTCTCTCTCTCTCTCTCTCTCTCTCTCTCTCTCTCTCTCTCTCGTTGTCACTCTCCCTCCACTGCCGTGTATATGTGCTGTGGGGGTGGCTTGGGCACACGCCCGACAATGCATCTTTGAAATGCTGCCTTCAGGTGCAGCGCGGAAGGAAGTAATTTCTGTACGGAGAGCTATTCTTTCACCTAGAAATGCTGCGTTTAAGTCCAGGGTCCTTTTCTCAGAGACGACAAAAGGGCCTGATGTACAGGTGAAATACAAACCACTCTCTGTTTTGCCAGTAGGTAAAACAAAGGTAATATATAAATTCAACTTCCTCATCTTCATGTGGTGTGTAGAGGCGGTCACATGCTGTCCCCTGCTGGCTGCTTACTGTCACTGCTCAGCTTATTGGCCCCTGATAGGAAACTGGGTAGCAGCAGAACAAACTGTAAAAAGGCTTTAAAACATGAATAGAAACACAATGAAGAATAGAAATTAACAGTAAAAACACAATACAGATGAGAGTTTAGCACCTTATAGCCACACTGCTGAGAAACTGCTGTCAAATCCAGATTCCAGCACAATCCAGGGAACCTGAAGGCCTCTTCAGTTGTTTCATGTATAGTGTGTGGTGATGAACAGTGATGCAAATGAACAGCAAATTATTTGGTACAGTGGCGTAGGCAGAAATCAGATTTTGGATGGGCCAGCACAAAAGAGGATGGGCCAAAGCGACTTACAATATCACATTTTCTCAACAGTAGAGAAATCAACTATGCAACACAATCTATGCCAGCTACAACTTGTTAACATGGAAGAAATGATCAGTAAACTAGTGAAAGAAAGAACATTGAAACACTCTTGCCATGATGTTCAGGAATGGATTACAAACCAATTCTGATCTGAATGGCAATGATTACATCAAGAAACATTGATTCATCTCTTGTACTACACATCATCTCACCACTAGAGGGTGCTGTAAGTATAAAAAAGGACAGACAAACTGACTAAACAGTGACAATTTCAGCTTTCAACATTCTGCATTCCAAAGGCAAAACAATAACAGCAAAACACTGCCAATACAACATAGACTAACCAACATAGTCTATAAAGGTTGTATCTGGCTAAAATATAGGCAGAATCTACAGTGCACTGCACTATGTAATGA
This sequence comes from Poromitra crassiceps, assembly GCF_964638095.1. Taxonomy (NCBI): domain Eukaryota; kingdom Metazoa; phylum Chordata; class Actinopteri; order Beryciformes; family Melamphaidae; genus Poromitra; species Poromitra crassiceps. Next base: position 6,078,708 of record NC_139628.1, read on the forward strand.
ACCATTTTACACAACATGGAAACGTAACATAAACCCAGACAGCAGAGGTGTTACCATACTGCATGAAACAGCATATATCATCAGACAGAAATCGCATAATATCCATGGCATGAGTAACACATACACACACACACACACACACACACACACACACACACACACACACACACACACACACACACACACACACACACACACACACACACGCCTCTTGCTTCAGTACCATGGTCAGCTCCTGAGTAGTCTCAACACCAGACCCATGAGAGTTCTTACGCTGATACACTACGTTACTGCATGCTGCAGATCTCTCTCTGGGTCTGGGACACTTTCCCTCAGAGGGCTGGTTATGGGAGGGAACCGTTCACTTGGCCGGTCATATGCCAGTGATGGCTTCAGTTCTCTCCAATCAGTAACGACTTTGCCATCAGACAACACGAGAGGCGCAGCCCATTTTTTTTAACCGCTCTCTCATCGGTGCTACGACCTGTCACTCATTCAATTTCACCCCGCCTTCAAAACCAGCAGTGGCTGTGAACTGGCACAGACTCACTTAATATGTAGTATGCGGAGCGCAGCGATTCAACATAATATTTGAGTGTGGGGAGAGACTATCTCCTGAGTAACAACAGCAGTGTATTCATGACTCTACACTGTGTGGGGAGAGACTATCTCCTGAGTAACAACAACAGTGTATGCATGACACTACACTGTGTGGGTAGAGACTATCTCCTGAGTAACAACAGCAGTGTATTCATGACACTACACTGTGTGGGGAGAGACTATCTCCTGAGTAACAACAGCAGTGTATTCATGACACTACACTGTGTGGGGAGAGACTATCTCCTGAGTAACAACAGCAGTGTATTCATGACACTACACTGTGTGGGGAGAGACTATCTCCTGAGTAACAACAGCAGTGTATTCATGACACTACACTGTGTGGGGAGAGACTATCTCCTGAGTAACAACACCAGTGTATTATCATGACACTACACTGTGTGGGGATAGACTATCTTCTGAGTAACAACAGCAGTGCTCATGACACTACACTGTGTGGGGAGAGACTATCTCCTGAGTAACAACAGCAGTGTATTCATGACACTACACTGTGTGGGGAGAGACTATCTCCTGAGTAACAACAGCAGTGTATTCATGACACTACACTGTGTGGGGAGAGACTATCTCCTGAGTAACAACAGCAGTGTATTCATGACACTACACTGTGTGGGGAGAGACTATCTCCTGAGTAACAACACCAGTGTATTCATGACACTACACTGAGTGGGGAGAGACTATCTCCTGAGTAACAACAACAGTGTATTCATGACACTACACTGTGTCAGCTGTTGCTTCACTATGCTCAGCTCATACATAACAGCAAATCTGAAATTCAAAGAATGAAAAGATGCAGCCGAGCATGAATTAAGAAACAACACACTCCTTCATTTCTATTAAATCAACCACACATAGAATGAAATCTGATTGAAATGTTGCCTCTGTGTGGGGGAAATTAGCTACTATTAAAAGAAACAATCAGTGATCCCTGAATCAGATTTGTGATTTGAGATGAAATGACTCACAACTTCTTAAACAACAGGACATTTTTGGTTTATTTTAGGGCATTCATTACATTACATGATGTCATTTAGCAGATGCTTCTGTCCAAAGCAACGTTCAATATGTACATTTTGTCAACAATAAGTATTGTTCATCATTTAGAGAAAACGTTCATTCTGAGAAACAAACAAAAGTATAGATCAAATGCAAAATAAAACAAAGTTGCAAAATAAAGATATTTGAACCTCAACAAGACTTAAAGGAACACTCTGCCCATTTTCAACCAGCTTTGTATCATTAGAACATCAGTAGTATATCAGAAAACTGTAAACGGTTTTGAAGTCTGTCATTTAATTTGACAGTTATTGAGTGTTAAAGTGTGGACCAGTGACATCACTGGTCCACACTAACTCAAATTAATAACTCATTAACTCAAATCAACTCTCAATGGCTGGGTTTCCCAAAAGCTTCTTTGCGCTAAGAAGCTAATTCAACCCTTCTTAAGGCCCCCTTAAGAAGCAAACGCGTTTCCCAATTGCTTCTTTACGAAGGCATGCGTTTCCCAAAAGCTTCTTAGCGCTAAGAAGCTTCTCTGACCCTTCTTAAGGCTCCCGTAAGAAGCCAACGAAGCCAACGCGTTTCCCGATTGCTTCTTAGCCTAAAATTATCTTCCAATTATCCTCCGTTAAGAAGGCTGCGTTTCCCAAAAGCTTCTTAGCGCTAAGATGATCTTTCGTTAAGAAGGTTTTGTAAGAAGGGTCTGGAGCCTTCTTAACACCTTCTTAACTCATTGAGTGCCAGCCACTTTTGGAGAACGGACGCTCCCAGTGCCAGAGTTTCAGAGCGTTTTCAGTGATTTCTCGAGGCCCACAGAATATTGTGTGATATTACTCTGTAAACACTGAACACAAACAAAGAACGATGAGACTCTATTCTATCATCTGCAAAAAAAAGTTTATTGATCCCATTTTCCGTTCTTTAGTTATGAGCCGGAGAAGATAGCTTGATTCATCCAAAAACAGTAATTTTTTCCTAGAAGCTGAGATAATTGGCCTTTTGTGAAATTAAACATTTCAAGCACATCACTGACTCTGAAGCTAATCTTTTCTAATGTAGTCACACCTCAAAAATAATTTCCTTCAATAAAACAGTTTAGGCCAGGGAATTTTGTTTGGCAGAATAATATTTTTAGCTGCAACCATATATATATGGTTATTTTAGCTGGCCCCTGCGTGCGTTGCTGGTTGCAGCTTCTTGCTGCTGGTGGGCATCGGATATTCTGGCTTGCGTTTGCCAACCCTGTCCTGCTGCCTGGGTCTGTCTGGGTGTTGTGTGGCTGTGTGCTGCTCTCCCCCCCCCCCCCCCCCGCCCCGCCTCGCCTCGCCTCAACTGCACACTCCTCCCTGTATGGGAGGTGGCTCTCTGCTGAGTTTGCTCTGACTGCACTGTGAAGGGTGCGCGGCGACATCCAGCTTTTTCCGCGTGTGTTTGTCACCGGCTACTACTGTATGCTTCCAGTTGAGAATAATAACGATGATCATGCGAATGGGCTGTCGCAGCAGTGGAGGACCTCAATTGTGGGAGCAGATTGGCTGCTGCCTGTTGCAGGCACATCTAACGTTAAAACGCTTCATGCATATCGATGCATACGGATGCGATGTGATTTCCGTTTCCTCAATGACTTATTCTCTGTTTTTCTCTGCCTTTCTGTTAACCTGGAGAGCACTGTCGCCACCTAAGGGTTCTGTAAAATAGGTTATAGACCTCCAATAGCTATAATATTTGTACAGGAGAGGCAGAAGGCTTTGATCGACGCCCCACCGTCAAAAAACGCAATTGACGAACATGTCCGTCCTTGGCACTCTACGTTACTAATTGAAATGACGAACATGTCCGTCCATGGCATTCAATGAGTTAATGACAAAACACTGGCAGATCCAGCCGCGTCAGGCAAAAGGAGATACTTGTGTCCACTGTTCCTCTTGTGTTTTTCCCTTTTTCCTTTCTTTCATGTACCCTTTAGTGTTTAAAATTAGGGAACACTTGAAAATCTCCCCTGTATGTATGGTTACTTGTGTTTTAAATGTGAGGCTATATTCCTCTAATCAGAATGGATTACTTTTATAATGTTGTGGATTTATATAGCACCTTTCACAGAACCCAAGGTCGCTTAAATTCTGTAGTGTTTCTCTGTTTTGTTGTATGCTGTGTATATAAAGCAATTTGAACTGCAGTCCATGTCTGAAATAAATAATGTTTAATAAAGTTTAACATGACCATGATTAGGTGTTAACAGTGTTTCTCAACCACTGAGTCGTGGCCCACTGCTGGGCTCAGAGTGCCATCAAGTGAGCCGCTCCAGTTAAGATGCTTCTTAAGAGCCTTCTATTTTTTTAATTTTTCTCGACTGTTAAGAAGGCGTTTGGGAAACACTTCTTTGGAGCCTTCTTAACTCCTTAAGAAGCTTCTTAACTCTTAAGAAGCTTCTTTGTTGGGAAACTCAGCCAATAACTGTCAAACTAGATGAATGATGAATAGTTTGACAGTTATTGAGAGTTGATTTGAGTTAATGAGTTATTAATTTGAGTTAGTGTGGACCAGTGATGTCACTGGTCCACACTTTAACACTCAATAACTGTCAAATTAAATGACAGACTTCAAAACCGTTTACAGTTTTCTGATATACTACTGATGTTCTAATGATACAAAGCTGGTTGAAAATGGGTGGAGTGTTCCTTTAAGACTAACAAGAAGACCTTGATTCTGTCTCATTAATTCATTTTCACAATAAAATGATCATGTTCTTACACCTGTGTTGTTAAAACCCTGTTCAGTTTCACAACACGAACACTGACTGATGGATCATGTTTGTTGTTTACAGTAAAATGAGTAAAAACACATGAAAATACAAACATTGTTATTGTTACATTAAGGTGTGTGTGTGTGTGTGTGTGTGTGTGTGTGTGTGTGTGTGAGTGTGTGTGTGTGTGTGTGTGTGTGTGTGTGTGT